>NC_140997.1:80271566-80416566 GCF_052327205.1 Somniosus microcephalus | reverse complement strand
AATGAGCCAAGGGAGCAAGAAACCATAAAATCAGACTGGAAAAGTGCTGTCAACAGAGGCGAGTTTCAGTCCCAAAACATTAATTGAGCAAGGCATCCCACACCTCTGAAATCAAGTGGCCAATCATGGGAAAATCTCAATTTTTTGATAACTATCAGTGGAGGCAAGTTTCAGACACACCCAAGCCGAAACCCGCCTCCATCTCGCCCCCAATGAGAAAATCGCCCCCTAGGTCTTGAGTCCCCTGGTTTACCTTATAGTTCCAAAACTTTTATCTACATTTATTTCACTGTATTCTTGGACTTAACCTTTGTTTTTAAATGAGATAGGCTTGCATGGCCTAAAACTGAAACAAATGCAAATTATGTTGTATGCCGGAACCATCGCCCCAAGTACAGGAAACTTTGTGCTATCCGGCACCCATGGGACCGAGCTACTGCCGTTTTTTTAAAAGCTCCAGATAGACCCGCGTCAATGTTATCAGATAGGAGCTTTTCATCGCAATATCTGACCACAAACACTGTTGCTCAGCAACAGCTTGTAAACACTTGGCCCAGTAGCTTGGAAGCGTCTCTGAAGCTGTTGCTAAGTGACAAAGATGCTTTCCAGAGCCTGCCTGTGAAAAGAATGATAGGAGAGAAAAAAACACCTAACCAAAACGGCTGCTGATTTCTGTCGTTAGATCAAAGTTGCCGGACATTCAACTTCCGGATAGCACAAAGTTTCCTGCAGTTTGTTTTCAATGTGTGGCATTCTGCTGCACAAAAATACCGCTATCAATTAAACTGTTTTTACACAGGTGATAATCTACACTTTGTGGCCTGAGTGGGGAAATAGTCACGTTGTTTGTCTGCTGGCTAATTAGCGGAATGTTGCAAGTGTTATTTTTTTACACGTCAGCTCATTATCATTACTGATTCAGCTTGCGGGTATTATAAAACTATTCCTTGATTAAATAAAACATGAATATGTGTTTAAAAATTTTGACTTTCATAAGGCATAATGAAGCAGTGATGCTTAATAGAAATGAAGAGGTCAAGTTCTCAAAAATTTTATGATGTTTTGGGGTATGGTTTATTGTCGTGTATATGCAACATTGTTAATAAATTCCTATTGTGGTTATCTTTTGAAATTGGAGTTACAGCTACAACTTCCGTACCTTTAAGATAAATTAATGGCAATCTTTTATAACATATGTTTAAGGGACAAATAACTATAACTCCTACTATCCTTCTTTTAGTATTGAATCACCAACTGTTATAATCCACCACAAGATCACATGCCTTGAATTCCAACATAGTTATGGAATGTGGTAAGCAACAAAGTAATAGAATCTGTTAATTAAGTCTTTCATAATTAATTTTCAGGTAAGGGAATGGCCAAGGACTGAAGGTTTTATTGTTAACTTTATTGCTATTCACTGTAAAAGTCAAACTGACCCCACAGGTTCCTAGTGAACCTACTCAGTCTTCACAAATTTCAAGGTGAAATGGTAAACGCTGCCATATTTTGTGAGGAGGCTCTGGCACAACATCAAAAGTCAAATCCACTCAAGTGTAGGTCATAATTCAAAGGTCCTGTAGGGGGTTTCTCTTGCTCGTTCTGGTCTCCTACCAGGCTTCGTGCAATAATTACCCTTGAGTGGTTCGACCCACTCTCCCCTACGGTTCTAGACCTTGGGCTTAGGTGCAGGGAACTGTAGACCAATAGACCAGGTTGAATAGCATGAAATGGATGCTTTTATTATTAAACAGTTCGCAGCATTAAGAAATACATGTCATAAGCACAGATTAATGTAACTGCAAGCATACACATATCTATAAACTTAACTCTATGGAAATGGGGAACACACGGCACATCGTAAAAGGGGAAACACATTACGATTACCCTTACCCCCTCCCCTAGACCTAGACTAAGTTTCGACTTGAGGAACTCGGAATCATGCTCACCACTTTCAGATTCGCAAAAGAGGGGGTTCGCAGCCCCTTTGGCACAGCTTTCCGTCGTCACGTGGATTTGGAAACTTCTGGCGCAGCTTGTTTTTCTCTCTCTCAGGCGATGAGGCAGCGGACACAGCCTCGATGAGCGCTCGTCATGACTGAATCCATTAAAAGTTGTTGAAGAACTGGATACATGGGAGACTCAGTCACCGATCCCTGGTCGAATGGTATGTTGAGGCCCTGGAGGGCTAGGCCCGGAATGTCCTTTTTCTCCGGCCTGGATCGTCGGTTTTCCTGAGGGTGTCTTCTTCTTCGGCCTGGGTCGTCGATGATCTCCCGACAAAAGTACCCGGGCCACCCTCGTCGTCTTCCCGTCGTGGCCGAGCCTTGTCTAGCCGAACACCGACCACGTTCCGAAACCGAAGTGCTTAACCGAAGAGTCCGTCCCGAAGTTTTGAATCGCAATTGCTGAATCGTGTTCCCCAAGCGTGAGGCCTGGATCGTGAAGCGAAGCGTCCTCATAGTCGTAATCGCCGTTCGTCCACACCCTGATGGACTTTTCAAATCCATAGTTATACCCTTTTGGGACAGTCTTATCTCCCGCCAAATCATAGTCCAGCCTTTGTAATTTTTTTGGCGGGCAGAAATCTCTGCAGGGGCGCTTTGTCTTGTAACGGGAGCCGGCAATAGCTTAACTGGCCTTCCTGGCCAATAATGCCTTTTACTTTGTCACCGTAACTCGGTTCGCATATTGATCGGTCTGGAGATTGCCCTTGATGGCTGTTAAACGGTCTTTCCTTTGTACAGTAAATGGGTTTAAGTGTTCATTCAATTGTCCGCCCATTTCTTGATGGGCCCCATCCTGTTATAGTGGTTAGCACTGTTGCCTCACAGCGCCAGGGACCCGGGTTCGAATCTGGCCTCGGGTGACTGTCTGTGTGGAGTTTGCACATTCTCCCTGTGTTTGCGTGGGTTTCCTCCCACAGTCCAAAGATGTGCGGGTTAGGTTGATTGGCTATGATAAATTGACCCTTAGTGTTAGGGGGATTAAATACGTGGGGTTACGGGGATAGGGTGGGATATGTGTTGGTGTAGGGGTTACGGGGATCGGGTGGGATATGTGTCGGTGCAGGCTCGATGGGCCGAAATGGCCTCTATCTGCATTGTGGGGTTTCTGTGATTCTGTGATTCTGTGAAACTGTCTTGTACTTAGAATCCAATTAATATGTATGCTCAGTTCCCTGAGTTTCGGTTTCCCGATACTGGCTTTCACGGGCTTACTGTCCTCAATCCATAAACCTGTCTGGCTTGCAGTAACAGAAATCAAATGGTCCCAGAAACTGATCATGAGGTCCGGCGGCCATTTTGTATGCCCCTTTTTATCAAAGGTTTTTCTGTACAAGCTTTCTCTTGGTCAATAAACTGTCTTATCAACCCTGTTTTGTTGTGTGATTAAATTACGGAAAATTTTGAATCTTACAGTCCCCCCTGTGATACTGATAGCTTGCTTAAAGTATCAATAATCCTTGGTGAGCAAATTTTCCCTGATTCCTCATGTCCAAACATTCCTGAGAATTAACTATCTATGACCCCCACGACACATGCAGTTCCCATTTCAGAAAAATTACCTTGTGTACAGTTGGACAATCATAGGCAGTATTATCTTATACTATCACACATTCATTTTTCAGATGTGAAGGGGCCGATACCCCTTACACCACCTGCATACACCTTTTATTAATAAAAAAAAACAAAATCTTTCCAACGGCTATAACACAACAGTATTCATACACTTAAAACATACAGTAACTAAAACCAAGAGTGGAGGAACGCATTAACCTTAAATATTTAGCAGCTTACACTGGGGTGTCCTCTTCCCCCACTCGTACATAGCGTTCTCTCCATTCTCCTGTGTTCTCGTGCCTCTGGAGGCGTTTGCCTCTCTTGCAATGCACAAACAATAAAAATATTACAATTAAAACCTGGCACACTACTAGGATGTGGGATGCTATTCTAATCCAGGCCGGGATCTCTATATTGGTGAACAGGTCCCACCATGGTGGGGTGACTATGTCCAATATGTCCTTCCCTATCTCCAGTGTCTTCTGCTCCAGTGTGTAGAATTGCTTCTGTGAAACTATAACGGCTTTTAAAATCTTGGTGAGGTGTTCGGGGAGAGGGGGAATGACATACCCAAAATGCGCGACGAATCGCTGCAAGTCCGTGAAATTCTCTTTTACAGTGAGGTGAACGGTGGAGGGTGCAGGAATGGGGACAATCCGTTGTTGTGCCACTTGAACTTCAGCCCTGGGTTTGAAACAGAAACTGCTGTCACTGACCGGACACCACTCGTGCTGTCCGTGGCGGTAGTGAGGCGCTGCAGTGGTGACACAGTATGTCCCACCTCCGATATATGCCACCTGTGGGGGCACATGGTCCTTTGCCATTGCCTCCATGGTGCAATTTATCGGCTTCGCGTTAGCGGCTCTGAACCCGCACTGGGGTTTCAAAAAGGCGTTCATGTGCTGGGGACATAGGATGATGTGTGCTCCCCGGCTATGACACCCCGAGAGGTCGGTGCCTGTCATCGTACGCTCCCATCTGATGACATAAGGTGGGACCACTGCGTAACGAATGTGCGCACCCCCCTGGATGACTCCAATGTTCTCCACCCTGTATACCGGGGTGGGCTTTGCTGTGGGACCCAACACCGGCATCCTTACCACTATTCCCATAATAGTGTGATTTGAGCGTCCGCAGTCCACTGGGACTGGGTATGCCTCTGCAGCTAGTCTGAGCTGGCACGGACTTAATGCATTCTCAAAAGGGTGGAGCGCTTGCAAGTGCTTGTTGCTGATCCAGGACGGGACCAAACCTTGTTTTAAATCCTCCAGATTACTGCGGCCCTCGCCCAGTAACCACGCCCCGTATAGCACACAGGCCTCGTTCTGCGCAGCCTGATCGGACGCGTTCCGATCCTCCTTAATGAGCGCATTTACCGTTCTAGCGTGTTTCTCCAGCTCAGCAATTATTTCCTTTAAGTGTAGTGTCATGGCTTGGTCCTCATGTAGCTCAGAACCCACTACCTTATTCTCGCTTGTCAGTATGTTCCTTAACTGGGCCTTTAAACCATTGATCTGTGTCTGCAGCTCCACGTTGTCTAGAGCGTTGACAACAGACGTTCCGGTGTTAAAAGCAGTGAAAATGTCATTTAGAGTACCCCTTCTTTGCCTTCCTACCCGATCCAAAACTTCCTGTGGTGTGGTGTATAATTTGGCCTTGTCGATGTCGGCAAAGTCAAACTCGTAAAATTGTCTGAACATTCGGGTTAAAAGTACCTGGTACAACTGTTCCGTCTCCCTGGGACACCACTCCGGCAATCGTACCTCAGTGAGGTTTAAAATCACTGAGGCCACCGCGTAGTGTACCCCTTGGTACAGCACCTGACCGGTGGGTACCAATACTAGACCGTTCCCGGGTCCCTTTGTGGTGGTGGGGCACCCTTCCTTCTGGGCTAGTGCTACCGGAATCGTGGGCAGGGGCTTTCGTGGGCGGGTGATGAGTTCAGTGGCGTTTACTGGAATCGGGGTGTATGGGGCTCCGCACGCCCGAGTGCTGACATCCCATCTCATCCCCTTTCCTTCATCTTGCTACTGCCTCTGGAAAAAGATGGATACGCCCTTGGGACAAACGCGTTTCGAACCCCACATACAGACATATATCCCTTCATCTGGTTCCCACCATTTGTCCCAACACACACGTAATTGTCCATGAGTCCCCGTAATTGTCCGATGGGTATTGTTACCCAGTCGTTCCCACTCGATGGTAGAGTTCTTCATGTCCTTCCCCAGCTTTCGTAACCACCACCATCTACTTAACGGGATGTTCCCATTACACACCAAACAGATCCTCTTTCCACGGTAATGCTGACTCTGGGTGCAAGGATCCTCACCCGAGGGCACATTAACGAAGTCTCTTGGTAGGCGAAACCGAAATTGCTGGAGTATTCCGTAGAATTCGTTCCCAGCCAACCTGGCCATCTCCCTTGGAGGAAGTATGTGGCGGTTTCCTCAATCTCTCGCTTCCCCGTCCCATCCGTCGCGATGGGGGCTGTGTCCCCGGAACATCCGAACACGATGACGTCCTTGGTGCGGCCCCGGTAGGCCAGCCCGCACCCGATCGCCGCGAGTATCACGAGAATCCTCTCCATCGTATCTCTGGTTTCTGTAATCGATAAGATGATGTAGCCAGGCTCCCAATAGGTGCTGGCTTAATTAAACGGACGTTGGGGTCCCCTGACCCCGCTTCCAAACAACCACACATTCTGGGCAGTCTCCGAAAACTACCTTTTAAACATCCCCATCATCTTAAACTTTACACACCTTAAACTATCATTACAATTACCTAACTTAACATCATTACCTAAACCTATGTACAGCGCCGCCCTCCTTCGGGCGGCCTACCTAATTCCTGTGAGGGTTGCAGCGTGCCGCTCCCTGTGGCGGGGCTGCACTGACCTTCGGCTTTGATCCCCCGCAGCCTGTCGCTGCTGAACAGGAATCGTGCCTTTCTTGGGCTGCTCTGGACCGAGGTTGGGGAAGATAGGGAGAATTTGGCCATTGCTTTCTGGGCTGGGGCGTTCGGGTCGACCTGCGAGGGGCTGCCTTGGGTGAGGCTCCCAGGGCTGACGGACCGGGGGTTGGGACTTTCACCATCACAGCCTGTGGTTCCACCACAGCTGCCGGCTCCGGCTCCCTTCCCTCAGGCTCCGCCCCCCCCGGGGCCGGAATCTGTGGTGTCCGACTCCACCTCACCTGTCCCTACAGGTAGTGAGTCTCCGCCCCCAATCCCTACCTCCCCTAAGCTTGAGTCGAGGGCGGGAGCTTCGTCCTCTGACTCATCCTCCTCCGTGATCGGGTCAAGGGCGGGGCCGAGCCGTTCGGGCTCCTCCCCGTCCGAATCCCAAATCAGAGGGGAGACCTCCCACTCCAATGGGATGACTCCTCCCTTCACGCAGGCCACTGTTCCAGCCTGTGTGGTCTGTGACTCTGTCGCAGGCTGAGGATTTTTGTCCTCAGACCTGGCCATTGTTGTTGGCCCTTGTGCACCCGACTTAAACAGTTTGCACTGGTTAATGTGAAACCATTTAGTACGTCGGGGCACCTTCACTGCATAAACCATGGGGCTGGCCTTGTCTACAATGCTGTAAGGCCCAATGTACAGTGGTTCAAAACTCCCCACCCGGGCATAGTTCCTAATCATGACCTGGTTTCCGACTTCCCACTCTTGTTGCTTATGAGGTTCCAGCAACAGTCGATTTCCCTGATGCTGTCTCCCCATGTTCCCAGCCGCCTGCCCATAAATCTGTTTCAGGCGCTCCAAAAGGGTTTGGACGAACTTGTCGCGCTTTACCTCTTGGAGCTGGCCCTCAGTGAGCACCGGGGCTAGTACATGGGTGGGTGTTCGCATGACCCTTCCAGTCATTAATCCGTGCGGGGAGTACCCCGTACTTTTGGACTGGCTGGCCCAGATCCCCATGAGGACTAGAGGCAGGATCTCCACGCATTTCTGGGGCGAGCCCATTGTCTCTTTCCTCAGCTTTTCCTTGAGGGTCCGGTTCATGCGTTCAACAATCCCGGATGACTGGGGATTGTACGCTACGTGCCACTTCCCTTCAATGCCCAAGAGCATGAGGGTGTTCTGCATCACTTGACCGGTGAACTGACTCCCTTGGTCGGACTCCACAAAACGGGGGAGCCCCCACCGTGAGAACACTTCCCGGATCAAGATCTTGGCAGTACCCAGCGCCGTAGCTGTTCTGCACGGGAAAGCTTCTACCCATTTGGTGAACACATCCACCAGGACAAGGCAATACTTATAGCCGCCTTGGGCGGCGGGCAGGGGCCCTATGTAGTCGACCTGAATCGACTGCCATGGTCCCTCTACCCTCCTGATGTGCCCCATGGGCACCTTCCTTTTCTGGGGGTCTGGGTTGTTTGCAGCGCACACAAGACAGCTCGCACAGAACTCGCGGACATCGTCCCTAAGTCCCGGCCACCATCCCGCCTGCTCTACCCGTTGCCAGGTAACCTCAGGCCCGGGGTGTCCTGCCCCTGGACCCTCATGGGCCAGTTGAAGGAATTCCCTCCGGCGCTGCTGCGGCACAACCCACTGTTCCTCTCGGAACAGCATGCCTTCCTTGACTGAGAGGGCTGCCGTACTGTACGGACCCTCTACCTGCTTGCCCTCAGTAATGGCTTTGAGGACTGTTTTTAGGGCGGGATCCAGGGTCTGGATGGTTTTTAGGTCCAGGGGTAGTGTCACCCCTGTGTTCCCTGGAGTTCTCTCCCCATCTCGGATCGCTGCCACGGGTCCGGGTCCATAGGGGTCCCAGAAAATGCCGTTGCGGGCACCCTCCCTGGCTAGCGCATCCGCCTGCTGGTTGCCCTGACTGCGGGGTTCTGTGGTGGAATGAGCCTTCACCTTGTGGATGAACACCTCCCCTTCCTCCCCTGCAGCTGCCAGGATCTTTTCCAGCAAGGGCTTAACTGTTAAAGGCCGTCCGTCCGCGGAGGTATATCCGCGGCGGGACCAGATGGCGAGGTATTCCGTACACGAATTGCACGTGAACATGCTGTCCGAGCAAATCGTGTATGGGGTTGGGAAGATCTCGGGGTGGGTAACCACGTACGCCACCGCGGACAGTTCAGCTTGCTGTGCGCTCATAGTGCTGGGGAGCTTAATTGCCAAGGCAATGTTTGCCGTAGGGTCATAAACTCCACACCCTGTGAGCCGTTCGCCAGCAGATACCGTGCTGGAACCGTCTACATAGATCTCGCGGCCTGTAGGGTGTATCCCGGCCCGTAAACCTATGTTAACCTCCCATACCCCTTCGACGGAACACTGATGGGCTGTTCCGGGATATACCAGGTTCGCCGCGAGCTTTGGCTCGCAGAGACCTTTAACCTTGAGATCCATCTGGGAAAGGAGGAGGGTCCAGCGCGCAATCCGAGCGCTGCTTACGGTCCCATCTTCGGTTTCAGGATGCCCTCGACATATCCAGAGAGGTTCTCACACAGGGTTCCGTTGCCTGATGCGATAGGATGTCCGGGTGTGTTGGCTTTGTGTATCTTTGGGATGCAGTAGAAGTCTCC
Organism: Somniosus microcephalus; assembly: GCF_052327205.1. Lineage (NCBI taxonomy): Eukaryota > Metazoa > Chordata > Chondrichthyes > Squaliformes > Somniosidae > Somniosus > Somniosus microcephalus. The sequence goes on along the minus strand of NC_140997.1, from coordinate 80,407,472 downwards.
CATGCGGGGAGTACGTGGGATGAGAGCATGTAGGATGCTTTGACGGTCTGGATCGAAGGTCTTGATCAGTCTGTTGAGTTGGCGGGTGTGTTCTTTGGTCGGATCTGCGGGTAACTGTAGTGTTCCTGGTTGTCCAGTTGTTGGTATACTTCTTTGCAATAGTCCGTTCTGTTCTGTATGACGATGGCGCCTCCTTTGTCTACTGGTTTGATGACGATGTTGCGGTTGGTCTTGAGAGCATGGATGGCGTTGCGTTGTGCTCGGGTGACATTCTGGACTGTCTTGTGAGTGCGGCTGATGAATCTGGCATTGATGCATCTCCTGACAGCTTGAGCATACATGTCAAGCTTAGGGCAGCGACCCTCCGGAGGGGTCCAATTTGACTCTTTCTTCTTCGGTTGCTGCACTGCGGATCCCTCTGTCTACTGTTCCGGATCATTGATTGTCTCATTGGGTTCGCTGCTGACATCTTGGGATTTGTGGAAGAATTCCCGGAGCCTCATTCTCCTGACGAATTCCTCTGTGTCTGCCGCGAGACCGATGGGGTCCATTTTGGTGGTGGGGCAGAAATTGAGCCCTCGGCTGAGAACTTCAATTTCGTCTGGTTGAAGGGTGTGGTCGGACAGGTTGACGATGGATTTCCCTGTGGTTTCAACCGTGGTACCGGGTTTCTATGTTTCTATGTTTCTAACAAACATCTATCAATCTCAGTTTTTAAATTTTCAATTGACCCCCCCAGCCTCAACAGCTTTTTGGGGGCGAGAGTTCCAGGTTTCCACTACGCTTTGTGTGAAGAAGTGCTTCCTGAAATCATCCTAAACTTCCTAGCTCTAATTTTAAGATTATGCCCCCCTTGTTCTGGACTCTTCCATCAGAGGAAGTGGGCCAGAATTTGCCGCAGCGTCTAATGGCACCTGCCATGAGCTAGCCTTGCCCCTGCACCCTGCAGCTCCAAAAAGATTTGCTCACAAAGTTGCTGAAAGTGCGAGCTGATAACAGCGCAGCGAGGGGAAACCGGGCATCCGGGACCTGAGTCAACAGGGCAAGCAACAGGGTATCTCCTTAACCAATCAGATTGAAGGATTGAGTAATAAACACAGGTAGGACTGAGAAGGAAGGTGAATTGGAGTGGGTGAATTCAATGTCAAAACAGGTACAGAAAGAGAAATAAAGAGAGAGAAAGAAGATTGGATTCAGAGAGAGAGAAGAAAAAGAAAGGAAATGTCAGAAAAAGAAATTGACATTTTTGAAATCCCTATGAAAAATTAAAAACCTGAAGGACTGAGACTTCACACTTAGAATAGTTAATTTTCAATGGCAGAAAAGATTACTATCCCTAAATATCTGCAGTGGGTTTAGTTCCTGTTTACCGCACTAATGCAGCAACTTCATGATATTGCACGTCAGTGATGAGGCAATCTGCGAGATGCCGTTTCCACGAAACTAACGGCGGAGCGGCGCAACTCGGTCAGCAACTGTTGGATATTCACATTTAACCCCGCATCTGCCCCTCGCCTGAAGGTGTTGTACCATTTAACCCCGTATCTGCCCCCCGCCTGAAGGTGTTGTACCATTTAACCCCGTATCTGCCCCTCGCCTGAAGGTGTTGTACCATTTAACCCCGTATCTGCCCCTCGCCTGAAGGTGTTGTACCATTTAACCCCGCATTTGCCCCTCACCTGAAGGTGTTGTACCATTTAACCCCTTATCTGCCCCTCGCCTGAAGGTGTTGTACCATTTAACCCCGCATCTGCCCCCCGCCTGAAGGTGTTGTACCATTTAACCCCACATTTGCCCCTCACCTGAAGGTGTTGTACCATTTAACCCCGTATCTGCCCCTCACCTGAAGGTGTTGTACCATTTAACCCCGCATTTGCCCCTCGTCTGAAGGTGTTGTACCATTTAACCCTGCATCTGCCCCTCGGCTGAAGGTGTTGTACCATTTAGGTATAAATAATGGTGAGCACCTTTAGCCTCACTGCTGCAAAGACAAATACTGCGGATGCTGGAAATCTGAAATATAAATAGAAAATGCTGGAAACACTCAGCTGGTCAGGCAGCATCTGTGGAGAGAGAAACAGAGTTAACGTTTCTGGTTTGTGACCCTTCATCAGAACTGGAGAATGTTACAAATATAACAGGTTTTAAGCAAGTGGAGGGCCAGAGAAAGCAGGGAGTAGAGGAAAGAACAAAAGGGAAGGACTGTGATAGGGTGGAAGGCAGGAGAGATTAAATAACAAAAGGGATGATGGTGCAAGGAAAAAGGGGTGGTAATGGGACAAGAAAAGAAACAAAAGATGAGTCTAGAGGAGCTGAAAATGGCAACAGCAGAACCAGTACCAACACCTGCTGTTTGAAAAAATGGGAGCAGTGATTATGATCTGAAATTGTTGAACTCGATGTTGAGTCGAGAAGGCTGTAAAGTGCCTAACTGAAAGATGAGGTGCTGTTCCTCGAGTATCCATTGAACTACATTGGAACAGTGTAGGAAGCTGGGAACAGAGAGGTCAGAGTGGGAGTATGGCAGGGAATTAAAAAGGCAAGTGAGCAGAAGCTTGGGGTCACGCTTGCGGACTGAACAGAGGTGTTCAGCAAAGCGATCACCCATTTTGCGTTTGGTCTCCCCAATGTACAGGAGGCTGCATCGTGAGCAGCGAACACAGTATACTAAATTGCAAGAAGTAGAAGTAATTCGCTGTTTCACCTGGAAGGGGTGTTTGGGGTCCTGGACGGTGGGAAGGGAGGAGGTACACAGGTAGGTTTTACATCTCCTATGCTTGCATGGGAAGGTGCCGTAGGAAGGGGTGCAGGTGTTGGGGGTGATTGAGGAGTGGACCAGGGTGTCATGGAAGGGATGGCCCCTTTGGAATGCTGAAAGGGGAGGGGAGGGGAAGATGTGTTTGGTGGTGGGATCACACTGGAGGTGGCAGAAATTCAGGAGGCTGATTCGTTGAATATGGAGGCTGGTGGGGTGGAAGATGAGGACAAGGGGAACCCTATTGTGGTTCTGGGAGGGAGGGGTAGGGGAGAGGGATGGTCAAGGGCCCTGTCAACCACAGTGGAGAGGAATCCTTGGTTGAGGAAAAAGGAAAACATATCGGAAGCATCATCAGAACAGATGCGATGGAGACGGAGAAACCGGGAGAATGGAATAGAGTCCTTATAGGAAGAAGGGTTGGAGGAATTGTAATCAAGGGAGCTGTGAGAGTCAGTCAGCTTATAGTAGATATTAGTTGACAGCCTCTTCCCAGAAAGGGAGACAGAGAAGTCGAGGAAGGGAAGGGAAGAGTCGGTGATGGACCATGTGAAGGCGAGAGAGGGGTGGAAATTTGAAGCAAAGTTGATGAATTTTTCCAGTTTTGACACCGATACAGTCATCAATGTATTGGAAAGTGAGGTGAGGGAGGGGACCTGAGTAGGACTGGAACAAAAAACGTTCCACATATCCCACGAAAAGGCAGGCATAGCCAGGACTCACTGTTAAATTGACAGCAAATTCTGGCCTATTCGTTTCTCTTTATCTTCCCTTTCAATTCCATTAATCATCTTAATTATCTCAATTAGATCACCTCTTAACCTTCTATACTCATGGGAATACAAGCCTAGTCCATGCAATTTAATCCATGTCTACAATATTGAATCCCTTCATAATTTAACAGAGCTCTATCAGGTCACCTCTTAGCCTTCTCTTTTTTCGAGAAAAGTGTCCAGTATTTCCTGACAGCTACACCCTCTCAGTTCTGGTATCATCCTTGTAAATCTTCTTTGCACTTTCAAAAACAACAACAACTTACATTTATATAGCGCCTTTAATGTAGTAAAATGTCCCAAGGCGTTTCACTATCAAACAAAATTTGACACCGAGCCACAGAAGGAGATATGAGGACAGAGGTAGGTTTTAAGGAGCGTCTTAAAAGGGAAAGAGAGGTAGAAAGGAGGCGAGGTTTAGGGAGGGAATTCCAGAGCTTAGGGCCTTGTCACCTGAAGGCATGGCCACCAATGGTGTAGCAAAGAAAATCAGGGATGCGCAAGAGGCCAGAATTGGAGAAGTGCAGATATCTCAGAGGGTTGTTGGGTTGGAGAAGGTTACAGAGATAGGGAGGGACGAGGCCATGGCAGGATTTGAAAACAATGATAATCATTTTAAAATTGAGGCGTTGCTGGACCGGGAGCCAATATACATCAGTGAGCACAGGAGCGATGGGTGAAGGGGACTTGGTATGAGTTAGGATGCGGGAAGCATAATTTTGGATGAGCTCAAGTTTATGGAGGGTGGATGATGGAGGCTGATCAGGAGAGTGTTGGAATAGTCAAGTCTAGAGGTAACAAAGACATGGATGAGGCTTTCAGCAGCAGATGAGCTGAGGCAGTGGCAGATTCGGGCGATGTTATGGAGGTGGAAGTAGGCAGTCTTGGTGATGGAACAGACACCTGGTCGGAAGCTCATTTCAGTGTCAAATATTACACCAAGGTTGTGAATGGTCTGGTTCAGCCTCAGACATTTGCCAGGGAGAGGGATGGAGTTGGTGACTAGGGAATCGAGTTTGTGAGGAGACCGAAGACAATGGCTTTGGTCTTCCCAATATTTAGTTGGAGGAAATTTCTGCTCATCCAGTACTGGATGTCAGACAAGCAGTGTGACGAATTAGAGGCAGTGGAGGAGTTGAGAGAGATGGTGGTGAAGTTGAGCTCATGTCGCCAGTGTAGGGATGGCAATAAATGTTGGTCTTGCCAGTGATGTCCACATCCCATGAATGAATTAAAAAAAACATATGGAACCTGATGTTGTGTTTTCGGATGATGTGGACCAAGGGGCAGCATGTAGATGAGAAATAGGAGGCGGCCAAGGATCGATCATTGGGGGACTCCAGAGGTATTGGTGCGGGAACGAGAAGAAAAGTCTTTGCAGGTGATTCTCTGGCTACGACTGGATAGATAAGAATAAGTCCAGTCCCATCCAGCTGGATGACGGAGGAGAGGTGTTGAAGAGGATGGAGTGGTCAACTGTGTTAAAGGCTGCAGGCAGGTCGAGAAGGACAAGGAGGGATAGTTTACCATGGTCACATTCACATAGGATGTCATTTGTGAATTTGATAAGGGCTGTTTCAGTACTGTGGCAGGGGCGGAAACCAGATTTGAGGGATTTAAACATAGAGTTGCGGGAAAGGTGGGCACCGATTTGGGAGGTGACAGCATATTCAAGGACTTTGGAGAGGAAAGGGAGGTTGGAGATGGGGCAGTAATTTGCAAGGACAGAGCAGTCAAGGGTGTTTTTTTTGAGGAGAGTGGTGATGATGGCAGATTTGAAAGGGAGAGGGGCAGTAACTAAAGAGAGAGAACCATTAACAGTATCCATTAACATGGGGGCCAGGAAGGGAAGTTGAGCGGTCAGTAGATTGGTGGTAATAGGGTCAAGGGAGCAGCAGGTGGGTCTCATAGACAGGATGAGCTCAGTGAGGGCATGAGAGGAGAAAAGAGAGAAACTAGAGAAAAATGCGAGCTCAGGATAGGACAAGGATGAACCTTAGGGGATGTTTGTCCCAGTGGGCTAGTTGGAGTGAGGAATGAGGCAGAGGCAGCTGAATGTACTGTAAGATTTTGGATCACAGGTCACACACAGATTATCAAAAGGGTCTTAGGACTTGAAGGCCTGTTTTTGTGTTCTGACCTCGTAATTTAGCTCTCTGTACAACTCTTTTTCTGACATGACTGGAATCCTTCTGTGTCATCAACTTAGGCAAACTGCTGATCTAGGGAACCCGTAACAGGCTATAATTTCTTTCAATCCATGATTTCTTACAGTATGGTCTCAATCTTAGTGACAACAAGTCCATGGGTGCTCTTTGAAAGAGCTATCCAATTAGTCCCACTCTGCTGCCCCTCTCACGTAGCGCTGTAAATTTTTCCTCTTCAAGTATTTATCCAATTCCGTTTTGAAAGTCACGATTGAATCTACTTCCACCACTCTTTCAGGCAGTACATTCCAGATTATAATGACTCGCTAGATCATTTTTTTTCATTATTTTTCCTTTTCATGTGCAGGCTGTCGCCTTGTCCTGCTAGAAAGAACAAAGGAGGAAAAATTGGGTTGGTTTGCATCTGTTATTAGCGCCCCCGGGGGGCGCAAACAGGGTGCAAATCCCCCAGTGCCATGACGCAGCGCCACTAACACCTCCCGCGAAATTCAGCAGGAGGTTAGCGGCGGCGGTAGACGGTAGCACCCCGCAGTGCTGTGCCACCAACGATAACGTCATCGCTGTGCACAGCGCCCCGCTTGTGCCCCCGCTGCAAACTTCGGTCGCGCCCCCTGACCTACCGCCGGACGATATTTGCAACAGGTTTCGGGGGCGGTTTGGCAGCGGGAGTGGCGCAAGGTAAAGTGGCAGATGTCGGGCGGCCACTTTTATTTTTGCCGAATGCCAGCACCTGCCCCCTTTCACTTTTGTATGTGGAGTGCTGGCTGCAATCGCTCAGCCCGGCACTCCTCTCAATGACTGTTTACTCCCTTTTTCAGCTATTTGTTCTACTACTTGGTTTTCTGTCTCTGCAGCCACAATGCACCTCCTCTTTAAGAGGTGCTGGCTGCCTTTGAGTAGCATCCTTGACAACCCCCCGTCCCACCCCTACCACCGCCCCATTAATTTCTCAAGAGTTTTTTTCCTCTCAAAACTGGAGAGAGGTGAGCTCAAGATAATGTGGTCTCATATTAGAAGAAAATGTCTGCAGTACAAACCTTTTTGGTGCAATTTACCGAGAGGTTTCAGTTCATGGCCTTCAGCTGAGAAGATTTTACAGCCAAAACCCTGGGTGATGGTTTGAACTAGCCGAACAAGTCTGAACTACTAATAAAAACAGAAAATGCTGGAAATACTCAGCAGATCAGGCAGTATCTGTGGAGAGAGAAACAGAGTTAACGTTTCAGGTCATGATCTTCTGTCAGAACTGGAAGAAGTGAGAGATTTGACAGTGGAGAGTTTTCCCCCCTTTTTGTGGGCAGGACATACCTGGGCAATTTTCCACATTGTCTGGTAGATGCTAGTCTTGTAGCGTACTGGAACAGCTTGGCTAGCGGCGCGGCTAGTTCTGGAGCACAAGTCTTCAGCATGACAGTCGGGATGTTATCAGGGCCCATAGCCTTTGCTGTATCCAATGTGCTCAGCCGTTTCTTGATATCACGAGGAGTGAATCGAATTGGCTGAAGACTGGCTTCTGTGATGGTGGTGACCTCAGGAGGAGGCCGAGATGGATCTTCCACTCAGCACTTCTGGCTGAAGATGGATGCAAACGCTTCAGCCTTGTCTTTTGCAATCACATGCTGGGCTCCGCCATCATTGAGGATGGGGATGTTCATGGAGCCTCCTTCTCCCGTCAGTTGATTGATGGTCCACCACCATTCACGACTGGATGTGGCAGGACTGCAGAGTTTTGATCTGATCCATTGGTTGTGTGATCATTCAGCTCTGTCTATAACATGCTGCTTCTGCTGTTTAGCATGCATGTAGTCCTGTGTTGTAGCTTCCCTATGTTGGCTCCTCATTTTTGGGTATGCCTGGTGCTGCTCCTGGCAAGCTCTTCTACACTCCTCATTGAACCAGGTTTGGTCCCCTGGCTTCATGGTAATGGTAGAGTGAAGGATATGCCGGGCCATGAGGTTACAGATTGTGGTGGAGTACAATTCTTCATGGATGACCAGTTTTGAGCTGCTGGATCTGTTCTGAATCTATCCCATTTAGCATGGTGGTTGTGCCACACAACACAATGGATGGTGTGAAGATGGGACTTCGTCTCTACAAGGACTGTGCGGTGATCACTGTTAGCAATACTGTCGTAGACAGGTTAATCTGCAACAGGTAGATTGGTGAGGACAAGGTCAAGTAGGTTTTTCTCTCGTGAACTGGGAAGGTATTTATTCCATGAATGTCTAGATAGTGAGTGATACAAGCCACCGCATTATGCATATCAATCAATATTTGCCACCCAGGGAGTAGCCATGATGTGTTAATGCTTAGTTAATGCAGGATATCTGCACAGCTCAGCCACACCAAGATGACAGGGTGGCTGATTGGGAATTGGGGTACACCTTTCAGCCTAGGCAGTTTAACATCTTTTTGGAGTTCAAGAATAGAGGCCAAAAACAGATTTAATGAGGCCTTCGGTATTAAGGGATCATTGTGGAACACAGCATCAGAATTCTCAAGTCCGGTTTCCTGTGCTTGGAGAAGTCAGACTGAGCCATCCAGTATATTGCAGTAAGTGTTTCCAGAATTGTAGTGGCTTGCATCACCCTTCATAACGTGGCCACTAATGCTGGGCACAGGCTCAGTTGGGCTATTGGTCTGCATGAGAGCAGGTTGAATACTCGCAAATAAGCGCTGAGAAACCTGAGCTAGGATGTTGTTCAGGGCATCTGTGTAAGCATACATTGCTGCCACTGCGGAAGTGACAACCGCTCTTGTGGCTTTTTCCTGACATTTTGAGGCTGCATTTATCTCCTCAACAGCTACGGTCACCAGAGTGCTCCTCATGTCATGCTATTTTTTTAACATTTGTTCCCGGGATGTGGGCATCCTTTGCAAGGCCAGCATTTATTGCCCATCCCCGATTGGTCTTGAGAAGGTGGTGGTGAGCTACCTTCTTGAACCGCTGCAGTCTGTTTTGTATGTACCTTTAAGAGAATAACTGGTCTCAGACTGCAGTACCGGCAGTGACCACCCCTGTATAAAAGGCGCTAGTGAGCCTCTGTTGTTTCAGTTTCACTATTGACTTCCAGCAGTAAAGACTTGTTTTGTTCAGCTCCTGCTGTCTGTGTCTCAATCATTCACGGACGTAATACAGTCCGTGTGGTGAAGGTACTCCCACAGTGCTGTTCGGGAGGGAGTTCCAGGATTTTGACCCAACGATGATGAAGTAACGGCGATATACTTCCAAGACAGGATGGTGTGTGAATTGAAGGGGAACTTGGAGGTGGTGATGTTCTCACACAGCTGCTGCCCTTGTCCTTCTAGGTGGTAGAGGTCACGGGTTTGGGAGGAAGCCTTGGCAAGTTGCTGCAGTGTATCTTGTAGATGGTAGACACTGCAGCCACAGTGCGCCGGTGGTGGAAGGAGTGAATGTTTAAGGCGGTGGATGGGGTGCCAATCAAGCGGGCTGCTTTGTCCTGGATGGTGTGGAGCTTCTTGAGTGTTGTTGGAGCTGCACTCATCCAGGCAAGTGGAGAGTATTCCATCACACTCCTGACTTGTGCCTTGTAGATGGTGGAAAGGCTTTGGGGAGTCAGGAGGTCTCAGACTACCTAGCCTATGACCTGCTCTTGTTGCCACAGTATTTATGTGGTTGGTCCAGTTAAGTTTCTGGTCAATGGTGACCCCCCAGGATGTTGATGGTAGGGGATTCGGCGATGGTAATGCCATTGAATGTCAAGGGGTGCTGGTTAGATTCTTGCTTGTTGGAGATAGTCATTGTCTGACACTTCTGTGGCACGAATGTTACCTGCCACTTATCAGTCCAACCCTGAATATCGTCCAGGTCTTGCTGCATGCGGGCATAGACTGCTTCATGACCGAAGGAGCTGCGAATGGAACTGAACACTGTGCAATCATCAGCGAATATGCCCAATTCTGACCTTAAGATGGAGAGAAGGTAATTGATGAAGCAGCTGAAGATGGTTGGGCCTAGGACACTGCCCTGAGGAACTCCTGCAGCGATGTCTTGGGGCTGAGATGATTAACCTCCAGCAACCACTACCATCTTCCTTTGTGCTAGGTATGACTCCAGCCAGTGGTGAGTTTTCCCCTGATTCCCATTGACTTCAATTTTACTGGGGCTCCTTGATGCCACACTCGGTCAAATGCTGCCATGATGTCAAGGGCAGTCACTCCCACCTCACCTCTGGAGTTCAGCTCTTTTCTCCACGTTTGTACCAAGGCTGTAATGAGGTCTGGAGCCGAGTGGTCCTAGCGGAACCCAAACTGGGCATCAGTGAGCAGGTTATTGGTGAGTAAACGCCGCACTGTTGATGACATCTTCCATCACTTTGCTGATGACTGAGAGTGGACTGATGATGCATTGTAATGTAGGTGTGGTTTGTGGACACCCTCTGCACCATAATGAGAGGAGACTGCCTCCATTGCCTGCAGATGAGATCAATGCTCTTGCATCATGGATCTTTTAAAAACTGGTATGATCTTTGTCCTTGTGCTCCTCAGCTGAAGACAGCCATTGCTCCCTTGGAGAGATCGATGATTCCTTATCATTCCCTCTCAGTTTCTTCTGCTCATTGGTGCAGTGTGACTCACTGTGTGATATCTCTGTCTCAGTAATGCCCTCATCCCAAGTGGGTGTATCTGGGCCGGTGCTTGAATAAGTAAGGTGCCATGATGAAGTGGTGAGTCAGATGGTGGATTTGTGACTCTGGAGATGCCAGGCTGCTCAGAAGATGTTTCCTTCTGTAAGCGTTCAGCACCTCTGAGGGATACAAATTACATTTGCTTTAGGAAGGTGCTCTCTGACTTGTAAATCAGAATTTGTGAATAGCAGGAGGCCATTCAATTCATTGCAATGTCTGTAGACAGCAAAAAGTCACAGTTGTGTATGTTCTCCATCCCATTTCCAGCCTGACAGCTATTCTGCATCTTCTCTATCTCACTGGTGCACATTTCCAACAGTTGCAGAGCTTCCTCCTCATGCTTACTGAAAGACCTGATTCTAGCAATCCCTCCACCCACTCTGGTTATGCACATGTTTCTCCTTAGGCAAGAACTCAGATTTAGACATAGTACACACTAATTCACAATGTCTTTTCACCTAGGTGTCTGTAGATGTTCCTGTGCACATGGTATCAGGATTAGACAATGCAGCAATCTCTTCCTATAGATATATACTTAACATTTCTTCATCATCACTGGGTCAATATCCTGGAGTTCCCCACCAAACAACATTGTAAAAGCACAATCATCACAAGGACTGCAGTGATTCAAGAAGCAGGCCCACCACCATCTTGCTAGGTACGGGCAATAAATGCAGCCTTGCCATTGTTGCTGACATCCTATGGTCCACGTACTTCAGTTGCTTACCCCGTGAGGGTTGCTGTGCCAAATGTGCATGACAACACTAGATTATAAGTAGATAATTATAATTTTAAGAACAAGTCTCTTAGTGCATATACTTTCATAGCTTGTCTAACAATCACATTAATTATATGCATGATACATAAATATTAGATAAGAGGATATTCAGCATGGTGGTTTAGTCTACTGAAGCACTAAATCATGGAGTGACAGCAATAGGGAACAAATGTTTGATTTGCCCACACCATTGATGTCGAGCTGTCTGTCAGATTGCTGGGGGCAGGTACTGAGCAAAGTGGTAAGGTCACCTCCAGGGATCTCATCACCAGCTCAGACTGGCAGAGTTGTCGTTTCTCAACTTTAAATGCTTGGGAAGATGGGAATAGAAATTTGTTTGCCAGCGCGAACTATGTGCAAGGAATGATCTCAGTGCTTGACCAGGTAGGCCTGAGGCCCAATTGATATTGGGCCTCAGGCCACATCTGTATAATCCAATCTGGACCGCCTGCCTTGTTGGCAAAATTGATGATTTTTGTCTCTGTTTTCCGGCACAATGAAGTCCAATTTCTACCCCATGGAGCAGTACTAGGAAAATTGAAGAATTCATACTCTTTCTAAGACTATAGCCAAAGAAATCTCCCTAATGTAAGGCAGGTAACCAATCCCCTCTTCCTTTTGATAACTTTTTTACAAGAATGGGAAATGAAGTATTCATTTGTTACCAGTAAAGGAGGACAAATGAATCTGTTTATCTTTGTAATGAAAGAATCACTAATGAAATTGCATGCTTCAAATCTATACATTCCTCCAGCTCATTTATTGGGTGTGAAGTGTTTTACGATATTTGTGGGAAGTGACAAGGCGCTATAAATGATAGTTTCTTTATTATCTGACAGTTAAGCACTATCGATGAAAAATGCTTACCTGTAGACTCCTGATTATAGTTTCATTTTAAACATTATTTTAAATTGTGGGAAGATTCTGATGTTTAATGGGCAGGAATTTTTTTATTGATCTCAAGTATTCTCCACTGTATTTATTTTCATGAGTGGAACTATTAATTTTTTTAAATTGTTGTGTTGAAAATATTGCAGCTGCCACTAAGGTAAATCTTATAAAGGTGATTGCTGCCATCAAAGGACACCTGAAATATGTCCGACGACATATTGGCCTCTAATGATATTCAGGGGACCCAGGCTGTCACCTTAAATGGGCGTGAGTCCCTTTGCTTATCTTAATGACATTAACATTCAACCGTTATTTAATCTCCTTCCGTCTATGGTTCACAACAACATGCTTCGAGTAAGCACGAGACACTTGATGGTGGAGTATATTGATAGCCAGGAAATACTCAGCAGGTCAGGCAGCATTTGTGGAGCGAGAAACAGAATAAACGTTTCAGGTCAATGACCTTTCATCGACCCGAAACATTGGGCTGGATTTTGCCAAGGGGGAGCTTTTGGAGGCGGGACTCCCACTTGTCAGGTTTCAGTCCCGCCTCCATCAACTTCTGGCCAACCCACGCTATTTTCCCTTGATTGACCTTGTTAAGCCCGCCCAGCAGGCTTAGCAGGCCAATTAAGGGAAAGCCGGTTACAGAGAACGTTAACGTATGACGTTTCATCTGTCAAAAATTTTTGACAGATGAATTGTCATCATTTGACAGCTCTGTGAAGCAGTCAAACACTGACATTCTCTGTAGTTTGATGAGTTATTGAATTCAAGACTCATCAAACCTCTTTATTTAGCAGAAATTAGATGGTTGCTGCATTGGAGAATGCAGCGGCCATCTGTCATCTCTGCCGCAGAGGTGCGAGACTCTCCGCATCTCCAACTCTTGAAGCCTGCGGGAAGAAACAAAGGTAAGTGACATAAGAAAACTACTAGGCACTTGGTCTAAGCGTTAAACAAAGCTTTAATCAAATGTTTTACAAGATGGAGGTCTAGTTGTGTCCTTCACTAGTTCCTGTTAAGAATGCCCTGCGCAAGCTGGGCCCGTGCCCGAGTATTTATACTCTCCCTGGACAGTGCCACCCGCAGGCCACTCAGTATTATTTCATAAGTCTTTCTTTCATGAATGACTGATTCAAGTCATTCTTCCCGCCTGAAGGATTGGTAGTTCGGCGACTTCCTTCTATCAGATTAATCGGACTACAAATAGCCGCAGTCGTTTGGATCTCCCTTTGTGGATGGAAGACATGTCTCCTTGGATCGTGTCTTGGTCCCTGGGTCACTTGATTCATACCGGCTGGCTGGCAGAGCCCGTGTCGCCTTGATCGACCTGAGGGGGACTGGGGAGATTGTGACTCCAGGTGCGGGCCCCCACAGGCGTGGAGCTGGCTTCATGCTGCTCAGTAGTCGGTGATTGAGCGGCGTCCTGGCTTTGGGTGGTCATCTCGCGGGGAGCGCTCTGTTCCCCGGGTTGATCCGGCGGAGTAGCTGGCAGATCCCTTGGCGTAGGGCGTCATCCTCGGAGGAGCGCAGAGTATCGGCGTTGTTAATACGGATCCCTCTATCGATTGGGTCCATGGGACCGGTTGGGCAGGGAGCCGGATCCCGAAGTGAAACTGTGGAATCCAGGCCATCAGGGTACTGCAAGGATGCATATGTAGGCGTAGTCTATAGGCCTCCGAACAGTTGCAACTCTGTTGGACGGAGTATTAATCAGGAAATAGTTGAGGCTTGTAATAAGGGAACAGCTATAATTATGGGGGATTTTAACTATCATAGGGTTCTCTGCAGTCGAGAGCGGGAGTCCCGAAGGCTGTGTTGCCTGCCCGGTGCCAGGGTTAAGGACATCTCTTCCTGGCTGGATAGAAACTTGGAGTGGGAGGGGGAGGATCCAGTTGTCGTGGTCCATGTTGGTACAAACGACGTAGATAGGACAAGGAAGGAGGTTCTGTTAAAGGAGTATGAACAGCTAGGGGTCAAATTAAAAAACAGAACCTCAAGGGTAATAATCTCTGGATTATTATCTGAGCCACGAGCGAATTTGGCTAGGATAAATAAAATTAGAGAGTTAAATGCGTGGCTCAAAGACTGGTGTGGGAAAAATGGGTTTTGCTTCTTGGGACACTGGCACCAGTACTGGGACAGGAGGGAGCTGTTCCATTGGGACGGACTTCACTTGGCCAGTGCTGGGACTAGAATCCTGGTGAATCATATAACTAGGGCTGTAGAGAGGGCTTTAAACTAATTCGTGGGGGGGAGGTTTTTAGAGAGCAAATAATAAAAATGACAACGGAGAAGGTCATAGACTTAGGTAGCAGTGGGGGAATTAAAAAACAGAACGTGTCAGGAAGGGACAGAAGGTATGGAGTAAAAAGTAAAGTAGTAAAAGGGGAAAAAGCAGGAATTAAGTGTCACAAAACATATTTGAAAGTTCTTTATCTGAATGCACGTAGCATTCGTAACAAAATGGACGAGTTAACGGCACAAATTACTACATATGGGTATGATCTTGTGGCCATTACAGAAGCATGGCTGCAGGGCGAACATGACTGGGAATTAAACATACCAGGTTATTTAACAATCAGGAAGGACAGGCAGGAAGGAAGGGGAGGTGGGGTGGCTATGTTAATAAAGGAAGGAATCACTGTAATACAGAGAAATGATATTGGGTCAAAGGATCAGGATAGTGAAAGAGTTTGGGTGGAGATAAGGAATAATAAGGGGTAAAAAAACACTAGTGGGCGTAGTCTATAGGCCTCCAAACAGTTGCAACTCTGTTGGATGGAGTATTAATCAGGAAATAGTTGAGGCTTGTAATAAGGGAACAGCTATAATTATGGAGGATTTTAACTATCATATTAACTGGACAAATCAAATTGGGCAGGGCAGCCTTGAGGATCAGTTAATTGAGTGTTTTAGGGATGGGTTTCTTGAGCAGTATGTTACTGAAGCGACCAGGGGGCAAGCAACCTTAGATTTGGTCCTGTGTAATGAGACAGGATTAATTAAAAATGTCCTAGTAAAGGATCCCCTTGGAATGAGTGACCATAACATGGTTGAATTCCATATTCAATTAAAGGGTGAGAAGGTTGGATCTCAAACAAGCGTGCTGAGCTTGAATAAAGGAGACTATGAAGGTATGAGAGCGGAATTGATTAGAGTGGACTGGGAAAATAGATTAAAGGGTAAGACGGTACATGATCAGTGGTGTACATTTAAGTAGTTATTTTACAACTTCCAAAAAATATATATTCCAATGAGGAAAAAAGGGTGTAAAAGAAAAGATAGCCATCCGTGGCTAAGTAAAGTAATTAAGGATAGTATCCGACTAAAAACAAGGGCATATAAGGTAGCCAAATCTAGTGGGAGGATAGAAGATTGGGAAGTCTTTAAAAGACAGCAAAAAATAACTAAAAGATTGCTTAAGAAAGGGAAGATAGATTATGAAAGTAAATAGCAAAAAATATAAAAACAGATAACAAAAGTTTCTATAGTTATATAAAAAGAAAAAGGGTGGCTAAAGTAAATGTTGGTCCCTTAGAGGATGAGACCGGGAAATTAATGGTGGGAAACATGGAGATGGCAAAAACGCTGAACAAATATTTTGTATCAGTCTTTACGGTAGAGGACACTAAGAATATCCCAACACTGGACAAACAGGGGGCTCTAGGGGGGGAGGAGCTAAATATGATTAAAATCACTAAGGAAGTGGTACTCGGTAAAATAATGGGACTCAAGGCGGATAAATCCCCTGGACCTGATGGCTTACATCCTAGGGTCTTGAGGGAAGTGGCGGTAGGGATTGTGGATGCATTAGTAATAATTTTCCAAAACACCCTGGACTCAGCAAAGGTCCCGACAGATTGGAAAACTGCTAATGTAACACCCTTATTTAAAAAGTGTAGTAGGCAGAAGGCAGGAAACTATAGACCTGTTAGCCTAACATCTGTGATTGGTAAAATTTTAGAGTCCATTATTAAGGAGACAGTAACGGGATATTTGGATAAACATAATTTAATAGGACAAAGTCAGCATGGTTTTATGAAGGGGAAGTCATGTTTGACAAATTTGCTTGAGTTCTTTGAGGAAGTAACATACAGGGTGGATAAAGGGGAACCAGTGGACGTAGTGTATTTAGACTTCCAAAAGGCATTTGACAACGTGCCACACAAAAGATTATTGCTCAAGATAAAAAATCACGGGATTGGGGGTAATATTCTGGCATGGGTGGAGGATTGGCTATCTGACAGAAAGCAGAGATTTGGGATAAATGGTTCATTCTCAGACTGGCAATCAGTAACTACTGGTGTTCCGCAGGTGTCAGTGCTGGGTCTCCAACTCTTTACAATCTATATTAATGATTTGGAGGAGGGGACCGAGTGTAACATATCAAAGTTTGCAGATGATACAAAGATGGGAGGGAAAGTAGTGAGTGAGGAGGACTTAAAAAACCTGCAAAGGGACATAGACAGGCTAAGTAAGTGGGCAGAGATTTGGCAGATGGAATACAATACTGGAAAGTGTGAGGTTATGCAATTTGGCAGGAAAATTCATAGAGCAAGTTATTATCTTAATGACAAGAAACTGGAAAGTACTGTAGTACAATGGGATCTGGGGGTCCTGGTGCACGAAACTCAAAAAGTTAGTATGCAGGTGCAGCAAGTGATCAAGAAGGCCAATGGAATGTTGGCTTTTATTGCTAGGGGGATAGAATATAAAAACTGGGAGGTATTGCTGCAGTTGTACAAGATATTGGTGAGACCGCACCTGGAATGCTGCATACAGTTTTGGTGTCCATACTTAAGAAAAGACATATTTGCTCTCGAGTCAGTACAAAGAAGGTTCACTTGGTTAATCCCGGGGATGAGGGGGTGGACATATGAGGAGAGGTTGAGTAGATTGGGACTCTACTCATTGGAGTTCAGAAGAATGAGAGGTGATCTTATTGAAACCTATAAGATTGTGAAGGGGCTTGATCGGGTGGATGCGGTGAGGATGGTTCCATTGATGGGTGAAACTAGAACTAGGGGGCATAATCTTAGAATAAGGGGCTGCTCTTTCAAAACTGAGATGAGGAGAAACTTCTTCACTCAGAGGGTAGTAGGTCTGTGGAATTTGCTGCCCCAGAAAGCTGTGGAAGCTACATCATTAATTAAATTTAAAGCAGAAATAGATAGTTTCCTAGAAGTAAAGGGAATTAGGGGTTACGGGGAGCGGGCAGGAAATTGGACATGAGTCTAGGTTCAGAACGGTCATGGCCCTGTGGGTAGCGGAGCGGGCCCAGGGGCCGTGTAGCCTGGTCCTGCTCCTACTTCTTGTGTTCTAATTCTGTGTTAGATTTCAGGAGATGGTTCTATTCACAGGGATTAGTGGAGACATCGAACAGGCTGCCAGCTAGGTGTCCTTCAAGAGTAAATTGGGCCTGTTCCTGGCTGGGGTGGAGATCACCTTTTACAGAAGGTAAGTACTGTAGGAAATACAGGGACAGAGTGATCTCCTGGACGTGTTTCGATCGCCTAGATAGGTCGGAGAGGAATTTCCCAGATTGTTTCCCCCAAATTGGCCATTGGCTTTTTTATCTGGTTTTTCGCCTCTCCCGGGAGATCACATGGGTTTGGGTGGTATGGAGAGTGATAGTAGATTTGAGGTTAGGTTCAGATCAGCCATGATCTTATTGAATGGTGGAGCAGGCTCGAGGGGCCTATTGGCCTACTCCTGCTCCTATTTCTTATGTTCTTATGTTCTTATGACATCCGTTAGTTCCACTTCGTCGATGAGGGGATCTCTCTTGGAAGATTGGACGAATCTTCAGAGCAGCACGGGGCCAGGAGCTGCCAACCATGATGGTAGGGACGTCCCATGAGTGGGACAGCCCATGAGTGGAGCGACGCTGGAACCCGAAGAATCATTCATGAGGAGTAACATTGGTGAATATAGAAAGGAGAGACCTGATGGAATGCAATGCATCAGGGAGCATAGTTTCCCACTGCTGGTCTGGTAGACTGTGTGACCTCAGTGCAAGACGAACAGCGTTCCAAATGATAGCGTTGTATCTCTCAACCAGTCCGTTTCCAATAGGATGATACGGTGTCGTTTTACTGGTGGCGATTCCCCGTTGGGAAAGATAACCTTTGAGTTCGCTTGACATGAAGGAGGGACCCCGATCAGTGTGGATGAAATTGGCCATACCGCATAGGGAAAAGACCTGATCGAGGCAATTGATCACTGTGGAAGTAAGCATATTGGGAGAGGGGAAAGCAAAGGGAAAGCGTGAATATTCATTCACCATAGTAAACAAGTAGGTGTTTCGCATTGAAGAAGGCAGTGGCCCTTTAAAGTCAATGCTGAGTTGCTGCATAGGCTGTGTAGCGTGTATGATCGAGCCATCCGACGGACGGAAGAATTGTGGTTTTAATTCCGTGCAAATTCTACAAATGGAGCATGTTCTTTTCACGTCTTCCGTAGAAAACGGGAGACTTTTAGATCTCACAAAATGTAACATATGGGTAACGCCAGGATGGCATAAGTCAGTATGAAGATCCACCAGATTCGAAGTTGACATGGAAGAGCAGAATGCCCACGTGAGGGTATCCGGGGCCACATTATTTTTGCCGGGTTGATAATGTATGGTGTAGCCAAAGGCGGCCAATTGCACTCTCCAGAGCTGTATCTTGTTATTCTTGACCTTAGTGCGTTTCCGGTTATCCAGCATAAAGGCCACGGAGCGCTGATCGGTTATAAGCGTGAAATGGCGATGAGCGAGAAAATGACTCCATTTACGTACAGCTTCGATGATGGCCGTAGCCTCCTTCTCGACAGGAGGCTAATGGAGCTCACTACCCTGCAAAGTTTTGGACAGAAATGCTACGGGTCGACCACCTTGATTCAAGCTAGCTGAGATCGCCACCTCCGATGCATTGCACTCGACCACGAAAGGGATATTTTCATTGATGGAACGAAGCGTGGCTTTTTCCAGTTGTTGCTTGAGGAGATCGAAAGCTGAAATAACCATTGCCTCCAATGGAAATGACTTTGCGTGAAGCAGGGGCTGGATCTTGTCGGAAAAGTGGGGTATCCACTTCGCATAATAGGCAAACATGCAGAGGGCCCGACGAAGAGAGCTGAGATTCCTAGGAGGAGGGAGCTCCAGAAGCGGACGAAGTTGCTCCGGATCCGGTTTGATGACACCATTGCCCACCCAGTAGCCAAGGATATTGACTGATGGTACTGATTTCACAGATTTGGACTCATTTAAGGTTAAGTTGCGGTGACGGAGAACGTCAAGAAATTTCTGGAAGTTGGCATCATGCTCCTTCTGGTCATGACCAGCAATGGTGATATTATCCAGATATGGAAAAGTGTCCGTTAATTTCTCTTGTTTGACTAGGCTGTCCATTGCCCATTGAAAGACGGCCACCCCATTGGTGACCCCAAATGGAAGGCAACAAAACATAGAAACATCGAAACATAGAAGATAGGAGCAGGAGTAGGCCATTCGGCCTCTCGAGCCTGCTCCGCCATTCAATGCGATCATGACTGGTCATCCAAATTCAGTACCTGGTCCCTGCTTTCTCCCCATACCCCTTGATCCCTTTAGCCTTGAGAAATATATCCAACTCCTTCTTGAATATATTTAATGAATTGGCCTCTACTGCCTTCTGTGGTAGAGAATTCCATAAGTTCACCACTCTCTGGGTGAAGAAATTCCTCCTCATTTCTGTCCTAAATAGCCTACCCCTTATCCTTAGACTGTGACCCCCTGGTTCTGGACTCCCCGACCATCGGTAACATCCTTCCAGCATCTAGTCTGTCCAGTCCTGTTAGAATTTTATAAGTTTCGATGAGATCCCCTCTCATTCTTCTAAACTCCAGCGAGTACAAGCCCAATTGATCCAATCTCTCCTCATACGCCATTCCTGCCATCCCAGGTATCTGCCTGGTAAATCTTCGCTGAACTCCTTCCATGGCAAGAACATCCTTCCTCAGATAAGGCGACCAAAACTGCACACAATACTGACAAAACTGATAAAGCCAACCATTGGCCTCAAAGGCCATAAAAGTTTTGTCAGAGTCCATTAACGGTACTTGATGGTATGCGCTCTTTAAGTCATAAGTTGAAAATACCCTGTAGTTGGCAAGGTTATTGAACATGTCATCGATGCGTGGTAGTGGGTAGGCATCCAGGTCAGTATACTGGTTAATAGTTTGTGAGTAATTGATGCAAAGTTGTTTCTTGTGTTGCTTCAGAGGATTTTTAACAATGACGACTTGAGCCCGCCAGGAAGATGAACATGGCTCAATGATACCGTTCGCTAGAAGGCGAGAGATTTCTGCCTCGATAAAGGATAGACCATCTTGACTGAAACGTCTTAATTTAGTGACTATGGGCTTACATAAGGGGGAAAAATTGGCAAACAAGGAGGGCTTGTCGAGCGAAGCTGCAAAAAGTGCACTTAGCGGTACTTTGGAAATAGTAAGCTCCGGCTTTGACCCTCCAAATTCAAAAGTGAGTCTTTTGTGTTGCTTCTGGAAATCCTGTCCCAGGAGCACATCACTGCATAGGTTTTTGAGCACCCCAAGCCAGGTGGAAAAAAAAGTGCGGCCATTGAGAATAAGGTCGACAAGACAAAAGCCGGAAGAGTTGGTGGTCAGTGTCGTTAGAGCCATTACCATTTCCCTGTCCGAGGGGTAAATACGCAGTTTTAACTTACTGACAGCCTGCTCACTGAAGAAGCTGTCAGAGCTACATGAGTCGATTAGTGCACTCAAAATTTGTCCATTTACCGAAACCTTCGTGGCTGCATGGGACAGGCTTTAGGGAAAAACAGCTGTGATGGGAGGAGGGGCAGTTTTATAGTTGACAGCTGTAACCTTAGTAGTGGTTCTTGGGGGAGGAGCAGTTTTATAGATGACAGCTGTAACATTAGTAGTGGCTCTTCGGGAAGGAGCAGTTTTATAGATAGCAGCTGTAACCCTAGGAGAGGCTCTTGACTGACATACTTTAGAAAAGTGACCTTTCTTACTGCAATGATTGCAGATTGCATTACGAGCAGGACAAAATTTCCTACAGTGAAATACACCTCCACAGAAGAAACACTTCTTTTTAGATTGCCAAGATGCCACTAGGGTAGGGTCGTCATCAGCTAGGATAGAGCCGTCATCAGTGAAGGCTTCCGCCTGAGGCTTATTGGAGGAGTCACTAAAAGTGATAGCAGCAGTCCGTGCATGTGGTAAAAGATAGGCATCTGCATTTTTTTTTGTTATGTCCAGAGAATATGCCTGGTCATAGGCAGCTTGTAACTCAAGGGTTCTATTCTCCAACAGCTGGCGTATGAAGGGAGACACAATTCCATTAATAAAAGAATCACAAATTAATTATTCCTGGTACTGCTCAGCTGAGACAGCTTTGAGATTACAGTCTTTGCTGAGCCTGCAAAGCTTTTGAAGGAATTTGTCAAGTGATACCCTGGGTTGTTGTCGAGTTGTGGCCAGTAAGTGCGAGAAAAAATTTAGTTTGGGGCCTTAACATATAGTTGCTGCAGTATTTGGATAGCGGAGTCATAGTCTACACAGTCTTCCATATAGTCAAACACATGAGGAGATACATAATTGGCAAGCATTTGTAATTTATCAGGAACATTCTCACCACAAGGCCCGAGGAAGTTGCTGCAGGTACGATACCAGTGTTTCCATACCTTAGCAGTTGTAGATGAATTCATAGAAACAAAGAAGATAGGAGCAGCAGTAGGCCATTCAGCCCCTCGAGCCTGCTCCGCCATTCAATGTGATCATGGCTGATCATCCAAATTCAGTACCCGGTCCCTGCTTTCTCCCCATACCCCTTGACCCCTTCAGTCTTAAGAAATATATCCAACTCCTTCTTGAATACATTTAATGAATTGGCCTCTACTGCCTTCTGTGGTAGAGAATTCCACAGGTTCACCACTCTCTGGGTGAAGAAATTCCTCCTCATTTCTGTCCAAAATGGCCTACCTCTTATCCTTAGACTATGACCCCTGGTTCTGGATTCCCTGTTCATCGGGAACATCATTCCTGCATCTAGTCTGTCCAGTCCTGTCAGAATTTTATAAGTTTCAATGAGATCCCCTCTCATTCTTCTAAACTCCAGCGAGTACAAGCCCAATCGACCCAATCTCTCCTCATATGTCATTCATGCCATCCCAGGTATCAGCCTGGTGAACCTTAGCTGAACTCCTTCCATGGCAAGAACATCCTTCCTCAGATAAGGTGACCAAAACTGCACACAATACTCAAAATGTGGTCTCACCAAGGCCCTGTACAACTGCAGCAAGACATCCTTGTTCCTGTACTCAAACCCTCTCGCTACGAAGGCCAACATACCAATTGCCTTCTTAACCGCCTGCTGCACCTGCATGCTTACCTTCAGCGACTGGTGCGCAAGGACACCCAGGTCTCGTTGCACTTCCCCTTCTCCCAATCTATTGCCATTCAGATAATAATCTGCCTTCCTGTTTTTGCCACCAAAGTGGATAACCTCACATTTATCCACATTATTTTATATCTGCCATGCTTCTGCCCAATCACCCAACCTGTCCAAATCATCCTGGAGTTTCTCAGCATCCTCCTCACAGCACACATGCCCACCCAGCTTTGTGTCGTCTGCAAATTTGGAGATATTACATCTAATTCCCTTGTCTAGATCATTAATATATATTGTGAATAGCTGGGGTCCAAGGACCAACCCCTGCGGTACCCCACTAGTCACTGCCTGCCACTCGGGAAAAGACCCGTTTATTCCAACTCTTTGCTTTCTGTCTGCCAACCAGTTCTCTATCCAAGCCAATACCTTGCCCCCAATCCCACGTGCCTTAACTTTACACGCAAATCTCTTATGCAGAACCTTATCGAAAGCCTTCTGAAAGTCCAAATACATCACATCCACTGGTTCTCCCTTATCTATTTTACCAGTTACATCCTCAAAAAATTCCATGTAGATTAGTAAAGCACGATTTACCTTTTGTAAATCCATGTTGACTTTGTCCGATCCTGTCATTGTTTTCCAAGTGATCTGTTATTACATCTTTTATAATGGACTCTAGCATTTTCCCCACTACCGATGTCAGGCTTACCGGTCTGTAATTCCCCATTTTCTCTCTACCACCTTTTTTCAACAGTGGGGTAACATTAGCTACCCTCCAATCCATGGGAACTGTTCCAGATTCCATCGAATGTTGGAAGATGATCAGCAATGCATCTACTATTTCTAAGGCCACTTCCTCAATTACCCTAGGATGTAGATTATCAGGCCCTGGGGATTTATTGGCCTTCAATCCCATCAATTTCCCTAACACCATTTCCCTACATATACTGATTTCTTTCAGTTCCTCCCTTTCATCAGACCCTATGTTCCCCGACATCTCTGGGAGGTTATTTGTGTCCTCCTTTGTGAGGACAGAACCAAAATATGTATTTAATTGGTCAGCCATTTCTTTGTTCCCCATTATAAATTCCCCTGATTCTGACTGCAAGGGACCTACGCTTGACTTCACCAATCTTTTTCTCTTCACATATCTATAAAAGCTTTTACAGTCAGTTTTCATGTTCCCTGAAAGCTTACTCTCATATTCTATTTTCCCCTTCTTAATTAATCCCTTTGTCCTCCTTTGTTGAATCCTAAACTGTTCCCTATCCTCAGATTTACTGCTTTTGCTGGCCAATTTATATGTCCTCTCCTTGGATTTTATGCTATCCCTAATTTCCCTTGTTAGCCACGGTTGAGTCACCTTTTTTGTTTTATTTTTATGCAAAACTGGGATGAACAAATTCTGTAGTTCATCCATGCGGTCTTTGCATGCTTGCCATTGCCTATCCACCGTCAACATTTTGAGTGACATTCCCCAATCAATCCTACCCAACTCGCGCCTCAGACCATCGTAGTTTCCTTTATTTAAATTCAGGACCCTAGTCTCTGAGTCAACTACTTCATTCTCCATCTTAATGAAGAATTCGATCATATTATGATCGCTCCAACCCAAGGGGCCTTGTACAACAAGATTGCTAATTAATCCTTTCTCATTACATAATACCCAGTCTAAGATGGCCTGATCTCTGGTTGGTTCCTCGACATATTGGTCCAGGAAACCATCCCATAAACACTCCAGGAGTTCCTCCTGCACAGTATTGTTTCTAATTTGGTTAGCCCAATTTTTATGTAGATTAAAGATACCCATGATGACTTCTGTGCCCTTATTGCACATTTCTCTAATTTCCCTTTTAATGCCATCCCCAACCTCCGCATTACTGTTTGGAGGCCTATATACCATTCCCACTACCGTTTTCTGCCCCTTGGTATTTCGCAGTTCTACCCATACAGATTCCACATCATCAGAGCTAATATCCTTCCCAACAATTGTGTTAATCCCTTCTTTAACCAGCAATGCTACCCCACCTCCCTTTCTTTTTTTCCTATCTTTCCTGAATATGGAATACCCCTGGATGTTGAGTTCCCAGCCTTGGCCACCCTGGAGCCATGTTTCCGTAATCCCAATCAAATCATATTCGTTTACCTCTATTGCGCAGTTAATTCATCCACCTTATTACGAATACTCCTCGCATTAAGACTCAAAGCCTTCAGGCTTGTTTTTTTAACGCTCTTAGACCTATTAGAATTATTATTTACTGTGGCCATGTTTGATTTAAACCGTTGATTTTCGGGTCCAGGTCAAGACGGGCAGGTCTGAGTAGTTTCTCCATGATGGATTGATTACTACGTCTGGTTCCCTTCTACCATTTGAGTCGTAGCCGTCTGTTCCCAAAACCACTCAGAGCGTGGAGCAAGTTCCAGTTGATTAAATTGACGTAAGAAAACTACTAGGCACTTGGTCTAAGTGTTAAACAAAGCTTTAATCAACTGTTTTACAACATGGAGGTCTAGTTGTGTCCTTCACTAGTTCCTGTTAAGAATGTCCTGCGCAAGCTTGGCCCGTGTCCGAGTATTTATACTCTCCCTGGACAGCGCCACCCACAGTCCACTCAGTATTATTTCATAAGTCTTTCTTTCATGAATGACTGATTCATGTCAGTAAGTAAGCTTTTACTAACACTTTCCACTTACCTCGCATACTCAACTCTCCACACTTGCACCCATCACTTACCTCTGCAGCGCACGTTTGCACCCCTCTGACCCCTGCAGACCCTCTGCTCGCCTTGGTGACCCTGGTGGGGTTCGGAGCCTTCGGGAAGCCCGCACTTGTGTGGGTAAAATCCTCTTATCTGCCTGTGAACTACCTGTTTACAGGCAGATAAGTGGCACTAATCCCCTTCCTGCCTCCAAGGAGACAGGACCCGGCGCGGGTCGGCTACCAGCCTCCTGGCAAGATGGCACAGAGGCCGCTTGGGGGCAGGTTGGGTACCCACCCCCAGATTTTGCCATTTTCCCGGCAGTCCCGCTTCCATACCCACCTCCCCAGGGCTGGCAAGATCACACTCTTCAACTCTGTTTCTCTCTCCACAGATGCTGCATGACCTGCTGAGTATTTGCAGCATTTTCTATTTTTAGTTCAGATTTGCAGCATCCACAGTATTTTGCTTTTGTATTATTGATATCCAGCATAGGTGATCGATCTGCACTGCACACAGAGAGTGGCTTTCGGTTTCTAGTTCTATCTTTCGAGCCCATCGAAAATCTGTTTAAAAACATGCTCCTTTATATACCATATATATTTTGCCTACATCAAAGGTACATGTCACAGATAAGACCTGATGATCTGTCTGTTCCTGAATCCTCTGAATACAGTCTATTCATGCAAACAATTATAGTTGTTTAGTTCAAATCTACTTCTCTCAAACAAACCTGCCTGACTTAACTGTTCGCGAATCCTTTGAAGAGTAAATTTATTAATTGTTATCTTTCTACACTATAGTTAATGGATCCCTCTGTTTATGTTTATTACCCTAGCCACCAAGGTTATACCTTAATCACTCATGGCTGACATCATTACAATCACTTATTTCCTACACAAGCATTTCTCGTATATAAGACTCAGACAGTAAAAGCAGAAGACAAGCCATGCTTTCTTCTCATGACACTTCAAAGACATCCTGTTTATCTTGGAAAGTCACTTGCTCCAAGATACAAAGAAGTTTGACTATTAGCCCTCAACTCTCCAAGATGTCTAAGAAATGACAATGGAAAAGAAAATTGGACGGGGCTGTAATGTATTATCACGTGGTTTGGTATGGGCATGCACAGTTCACTCTGGCCTAATGAAGCAAGCACATGGACTAGCAGCTCATCGTGTCTCCACCCTTCATTTGCTCTACCCAAGTATATTACATTTTAGTGACGATGATGGGATCCCAAAGCCATTTTTAGGGATCAGGGAAGGACACAGTGTTCAACCTTCGAGTGGACAAGTTTAAGGTGAATTTGTGGCACCTAATCTGAATTTTTGCGATGTTTTACCGTTAATGCTCATGCAGAATCCTCTATGCTTCGCATTCATGTGTATTTATACACAGCAACAGCAGCGTTGATTCTCACAGGTACACAGGTAGTGTGCTGAGTCACTGTTCAACGGGATTGGGACAATCATGGCCTCGCCTACGGGATTCATCGGAAGCCTCGGCATGTATGAGTGAGCTCGTGAACCATTCAGTTCTTACATTGAGCGGATGGAGATGTTTTTTGAGGCCAATAACATTATTGAGACCGAAGGTGCAGATGAAAATGTTCAAGCTCAAAATAGAGTAATTCGCAAACGGAAGAAAGCAATTTTTCTACCGGAGATCAGGCCAAATGTCTACGGAACGTTGAGAAACCTACTCGCACCAGGGAAAGCGAAGGATGCATCGTTTGAAGACACTGTCGATAAACTCGAGGACCATAGAATCATAGAATCATAGAATGGTTACAGCACGGAAGAAGGCCATTAGTCCCATCGAGCCTGTGCCGGCTCTCTGCAACAGTACTTCAGCTAGTCCCACTCCCCTGCCCTTTCCCCATAGCCCTGCATATTTCTTTCCTTCAGATACCTATCCAACTCCCTTTTGAAAACCTTGATTGAGGCCGGTGTCGGGAGGAGCAGAGAGCGGCAGTACAGTGAGTACGTAAATTCACTTTCACGGGCTTTTTTACAGAGGCTGGTGTCAGGAGGAGCAGAGAGCGGTGGTACAATGAGTACTTAAACTCACTTTCGTGGGCTTTTTTACAGAGGCCAGTGTCGGGAGGAGCAGAGAGCGACGGTACAGTGAGTACTGAAACTCACTTTTGTGGGCTTTTTTACAGAGGCCGGTGTTGGGAGGAGCAGAGAGTGGCAGTACAGTGAGTACTTAAACTCACTTTCGCGGGCTTTTTTACAGAGGCTGACCAATCTCACAGATCGACGGTGGCGTCCCAGAGCCATGTCACATTTCAAAAAGTGATGTGGGCAAGAGGAAGCAGCTGATTGGGTGAGTACGGCCAGGTGAGTATTTATACTACTCTATAGTTTGACAGTTAAGATTAATAGTTTATAACATTTAGAAGGTCTTAATTTTTATGGTTATAGTTTCTAAGGTCTCTGTTGTGTACCAGGAAATGCTAGTAACCAAGGGCCCTTGAGTATATCATTTAATTGTAGTGTAATTAGTGGTATTGATTTGATTTAAATGAATTTAAATTAATTAAAGGGTAAGTCATAGCAGGACAGCTCGGCCCCGTGGCATGCTCCTCCTGTGCTATGTGGCAAACCAGGGACACTTTCTGTATCTCTGATGACCACGTGTGCGGGAAGTGTATCCAGCTGCAGCTATTGACAGACCGCATTGCGGCACTGGAGCTGCGAATGGATACATGCTGGAGCATTCGCGATGCTGAGGGCATCGTGGATAGCACGTTTAGGGAGTTGGTCACACTGCAGGTAAAGGCTGCCCAGGCAGGAAGGGAATGGGTGACCACCAGGCAGAGTAGTAGGTGCAGGCAGGTAGTGCAGGGGTCCCCTGTGGCCATCCCCCTCTCAAACAGATATACCACTTTGGATATTGTTGAGGGAGATGGCTTATCGGGGGAAGGCAGCAGCAGCCAACTTCCTGGCATCATGGGTGGTTCTGCTGCACAGGACGGGAGGAAAAAGACTGGGAGAGCTATAGTGACAGGGGATTCTATTGCAAGGGGAATAGATAGGCGTTTCTGCGGCCGCAAACAAGACTCCAGAATGGTATGTTGCCTCCCTGGTGCAAGGGTCAAGGATGTCTTGGGGCGGCTGCAGGGCATTCTGGAGGGGGAGGGTGAACAACCAGTTGTCGTGGTGCATATAGGTACCAAAGATATAGGTAGAAAATGGGATGAGGTCCTAAAAGCTGAATATAGGGAGCTAGAAGGTAAATTAAAAAATTGAACCTCAAACGTAGTAATCTTAGGATTACTACCAGTGCCACATGCTAGTCAGAGTAGAAATAGAAGGATATTTCAAATGAATAAATGGCTAGAGGAATGGTGCAAGGGGGAGGGATTCAAATTCCTGTGACATTGGAACCGGTTCTGGGGGAGCTGGGACCAGTACAAACTGGACGGTTTGCACCTGGGCGGGACTGGGACCAATGTCCTAGGGGGACTGTTTGCTAGTGCTGTTGGGGAGGTTTTAAACTAAAATGGCAGGGGGTTGGGAACCTGTGCAGGGAGACAGAGGAAAGGGAAGCAAGCATAGAAACAAAAGACAAGAAGGAGAAAAGCAAAAGTGGAAGGCAGAGAAATCAAGGGTGTAAATCAAACAGGGCTACAGTAAATAATAATTCTAAAAGGACTAAGAGTGTTAAATAAACAAGCCTGAAGGCTTTGTGTCTTAATGCGAGAAACATTCGTAATAAGGCGGATGAATTAGCTGCGCAAATAGATGTAAATGGATATAATGTAATTGGAATTATGGAGACATGGCTCCAGGGTGACCAAGGCTGGGAATTCAACATCCAGGTGTATTCAGCAAGGACAGGCAAAAAAGAAAGGGAGGTGGGGTAGAATTGCTCGTTAAAGAGGAGATTAACACAATAGTAAGGAAGGATATTAGCTCTGATGATGTGGAACCTGTATGGGTAGAGCTGAAAAATATCAAGGGGCAGAAAACATTAGTGGGAGTTGTATACAGACCCCCAAACAGTAATGCTGAGGTTGGGGATGACATTAAATGGGAAATTATAGACGCATGCATTAAGGGCACGGCAGTTATCATGGGCGACATTAATCTACATATAGATTGGGCTAACCAAATTAGTAACAATACTGTGGAGGAGGAATTCCTAGAGTGTATACAGGATGGTTTCCTGGACCAATATGTCGAGGAACCAACTAGAGATCAGGCCATCTTAGACTGGGTATTATGTAATGAGAAGGGATTAATTATCAATGTTGTTGTGCAAGGCCCCTTGGGGAGGAGCGATCAAAATATGATAGAATTCTTCATTAAGATGGAGAGTGAAGTAGTTGACTCAGAGACTAGAGTCCTGAATTTAAATAAAGGAAACTATGACGGTATGAGGCGCAATTTGGCTAGGATGGATTGGGGAACGTTATTTAAAGGGTTGACGGTGGATAGGCAATGGCAAACATTTAAAGATCGCATGGATGAACTACAGAATTTGTTCATCCCTGTTTGGCATAAAAATAAAACAAAAAAGGTGACTCAACCGTGGCTAAAATGGGAAATTAGGGATAGCATAAGATCCAAGGAAAGGACATATAAATTGGCCAGAAAAAGCAGCAAAACTGAGGATTGGGAGCAGTTTAGGATTCAGCAAAGGAGGAAACATAGAAACATAGAAACATAGAGATAGGAACAGGAGTAGGCCATTCGGCCCTTCGAGCCTGCTCCGCCATTCAATGAGATCATGGCTGATCTTCGTCTGAGATCATAGCTGATCTTACCAGTTCAGTACCCGGTCCCCGCCTTTTCTCCGTAACCCTTAATCCCCTTAGCCTTCAGAAATATATCCAATTCTCTCTTGAAAATATTTATTGAATTAGCCTTCACAGCCCTCTGTGGCAGGGAATTCCACAGGCTCACCACTCTTTGAGTGAAGAAATTCTTCCTCATCTCCGTTTTAAATGATTTGCCCGCTATTTTTAGACTGTGGCCCCTGGTTCTGTGCTCCCCGGCCATTGGAAACATTCTCTCTGAATTCAGCCTGTCCAGGCCTGCCATAATTTTATATGTTTCGATGAGATCCCCTCTCAATCTTCTAAACTCCAGTGAGTACAAGCCCAAACTATTTAATCTCTCTTCGTAGGTCATTCCCGCCATTCCAGGTATCAGCCTGGTGAATCGCCGTTGCACTCTTTCCATGGCAAGAACATCCTTCCGCAGATGGGGCGACCAAAACTGTACACAATACTCCAGATGCGGTCTCACCAGCACCTTGTACAGCTGTAGTAAGGTATCCCTATTCCTATACTCGAACCCCCTTGATATGAAGGCCAACATACCATTTGCCTTCTTAATCGCCTGTTGCACCTGCATGCTCTCCTTCAGTGACTGGTGCACAAGAACACCCAGGTCCCTCTGCACTTCCCCATCTCCCAATCTATTGCCATTTAGATAATAATCTACCCTCCTGTTTTTACCCCCAAAGTGGATAACCTCGCATTTATCCACATTATAGTGCATCTGCCACGTATCCGCCCATTCCCCCAACCTGTCCAAATCGCACTGTAGCCTCCTGACATCCTCATCAGAGCCCACCCCTCCTCCTAGTTTAGTGTCGTCAGCGAATTTGGAAATATTGCATCCAATTCCCTGATCCAGATCATTTATATATATTGTGAACAGCTGGGGTCCCAGGACAGATCCTTGCGGCACCCCGCTGGTCACTGCCTGCCACTCCGAAAACGAGCCGTTTATTCCAACTCTCTGTTTTCTATCCGCCAGCCAGTTCTCTATCCACGTTAATACTTTGCCCCCAATTCCATGAGCCTTAATTTTGCATGATAATCTTTTGTGTGGAACCTTATCGAAGGCTTTCTGGAAGTCAAGGTACACCACATCCACTGGCTCTCCCCCATCTATTTTACCAGTTACTTCCTCAAAAAATTCCAGCAGATTAGTCAAACACGATTTACCCTTTGTAAATCCATGTTGACTCTGTCCGATCCTTTCCCCATTTGTCAAGTGCTCCGCTATTTTATCCTTAATAATGGACTCTAGCATTTTGCCCACAACCGATGTAAGGCTTACTGGTCTATAATTCCCTGCTTTCTCTCTACCCCCCTTTTTAAATATTGGGGTAACATTAGCTACCCTCCAATCCACGGGTACTGTTCCCGAGTCAATGGAGTTCCGGAAGATGATCCTTAGAGCATCTGCTATCTCCAGGGCCACCTCCTTAAGTACCCTAGGATGTAGTTTATCAGGCCCCGGGGATTTGTCGGCCTTCAGTCCCCTCAACTTACCCAACACCATATCCCTAGAGATACTAATTTCTGTCAGCTCCTCCCTCTCATTAGTCCCTATGTTTGCCGATATTCCTGGGAGGTTATTTGTGTCCTCCTTTGTGAATACAGAACCAAAGTATGAGTTTAATTGGTCTGCCATTTCCTTATTCTCCATTATATATTCTCCCGAATCGGACTGCAAGGGACCGACTTGGGATTTTACCAGTCTTTTCCTCCTGATATACCGATAAAAGCTTTTGCAGTCTGTCTTTATGTTTGCTGCAAGTTTACTTTCGTATTCTATTTTCCCCTTCCTGATTAATCCCTTTGTCCTCTTTTGCTGTATCCTGTACTGCCCCCAATCTTCCGGTCTGGTGCTTTTTTTTGCCAGTTGATATGCCCTTTTTTTTGATTTTATGCTGTCCCTAATTTCCCTCGTTATCCACGGTTGAGTCACCTTTTTAGGTTTATTTTTATGCCAAACCGGTATAAACATGTTCTGGAATTCTTCCATTCTATCTTTGAATGCTTGCCATTGTCTCTCCACTGTCAATCCCCCCAGAAACACCACCCAATCAATCTTACCCAATTCCCGTCTCATACCCTCGTAATTCCCTTTATTTAAGTTCTGGACCTTAGTCTCTGATTCAATTTCCTCACTCTCCATCTCGACTGAGAGCTCGATCATATTATGATCGCTCTGACCCAAGGGGCCTCGTACAAGAAGATTGCTGATAAGTCCCTTCTCATTGCACAATACCCAGTCTAAAATGGCCTGATTTCGAGTCGGCTCCTCGACATATTGGTCCAGATAACCGTCCCGAAAACATTCCAGGAATTCCTCCTCCTCAGAATTTTTACTAATTTGGGTAGTCCAATCAATATGTAAATTAAAGTCACCCATGATGACAGCTGTGCTCTTATCGCACGCTTCTCTAATTTCCCTTTTTATGCCTTCCCTCACCTCCATATTACTATTTGGAGGCCTATATATCACACCCACTAACGTTTTCCTCCCCTTGCTATTTCTCATTTCTACCCATACAGATTCCGTTTCATCCGAGTTAATATCCTTCCTTTCCATTGCATTAATCCCCTCCTTTACCAGCAATGCTACCCCACCTCCCCTACCTTTTTGCCGATCCTTCCTAAATATTGTATATCCCTGGATGTTAAGTTCCCAGCCTTGCCCACCCTGCAGCCACGTTTCTGTAATCCCAATCAAATCATACTTGTTTACCTCTATTTCCACAACTAATTCATCCACCTTGTTCCTAATGCTTCTAGCATTAAGATACAAAGCCTTCAGGCTTGCTTTTTTCACACTCTCATTATGAATTAGTTTGGCCCTTTGTGTTTCTCTCCTTTGCTTATTGCTTCTCACCTTTCTACCATCTATTTCTGACTTCATATGACTTCCCTCTTTTCCACTACCTAGGTTCCCATCCCCCTGCCAAATTAGTTTAAATCCTCCCGAACCGCCCTAGAAAATATTACCCCGAGGACATCGGCTCCCTCACAGTTCAGGTGTAGACCGTCCCCTTGGTACAGGTCACTCCTCCCCAAGAACTGGTTCCAATGCCTCAAGAATTTAAATCCCTCTCCCTTGCACCACTGCTCAAGCCACGTATTTAGCTTATCTATCTTACTCTCTCTAAACTTATTTGCTCGTGGCACTGGTAGCAATCCAGAGATTACTACCTTTGAGGTCCTACTTTTCAATTTAGCTCCTAACTCCCTAAATTCAGCTTGTAGGACCTCCTCCCTCTTTTTACCTACATCGTTGGTACCTACATGTACCACGACAACTGGCTGATCCCCCTCCCCCTTCAGAATGCTCTGCACCCGCTCCGAGACATCCTTGACCCTTGCACCAGGGAGGCAACATACCATCTTGGAGTCTCGGTCTCGGCCACAGAAACTCCTATCTATCCCCCTTACAATTGAATCCCCTATCACTATAGCCCTATCCCTCTTTTTCCCGCCCTTCTGTGCAGCAGAGCCAGTCATGGTGCCCTGAACCTGGCTGCTGGTGCCTTCCCCTGATAAGTCATCTCCCCCAACAGTACCCAAAACGGTAAACCTGTTTTGGAGGGATATGACCGCAGGTGACTCCTGCACTACCTTCCTGCCTTTACCCTGCCTTTTGGTCACCCATTTACTGTCTGAGCTAGCCTTTACCTGCGGTGTGACCAGCTCACTGAATGTGCTATCCACAACATCCTCAGCATCGCGTATGCTCCAGAGTGAGTCCATTCGCAGCTCCAGCGCCGCCATGCGGTCCGCTAGGAGCTGCAGCTGGACACACTTCCTGCACACATAGTTGTCAGGGACAGTGTCCCTGATTTCCCACATGGCACAGGAGGAGCATGACACGGGTCTGAGCTGCCCTTCCATGACTTAACCCTTACAATACCTTTTTATTTACTACGATTTAGCTTAATTATTGAATTCTACTTAGAATAAGTTTGTGAAAGTACTCACCAACCAGTCACCTACCTGTTTTCTGGTGTTGTATTTTCACTGCCGCCTCCTGTCCTGGAACCTTTTCCACCTAGGTTAGGCTCCTGAAATAAAATAAATTGAACCTACCTTTTCAACTTCCCCTAACCCCTAAAAGGTTAGAGGAGGTGGAAGGGTGGGAGACACTACACTGTAGTGTTTCGGGTTTAGCAACAGCTCCACCTATATAAGAGTTACTGGCCTCCTGCTCTCCCGACTGCACCAGCTGCTCCCTGGTGACATCACACACTGATTACTATTTACCCCTCTCCTCTGCTGTTGATTTGGTACGCCTCGCAGCTGCCGCCGGTTTTTAAGCCGGGCTCCTCCTCGCTGCTCCCTGCTGCTCCGAGTGGTCGGGCCTCGCAACTGCCGCCGGTTTTTAAGCCGGGCTCCTCCTCGCTGCTCTCTGCTGCTCCGAGTGGTCGGGCCTCGCAACTGCCGCCGGTTTTTAAGCCGGGCTCCTCCTCGCTGCTCTCTGCTGCTCCGAGTGGTCGGGCCTCGCAACTGCCGCCGGTTTTTAAGCCGGGCTCCTCCTCGCTGCTCTCTGCTGGAGAAAGGGATTAATTAAGAGGGGGACAATAGAATATGAGAGTAAGCTTTCAGGGAACATAAAAACTGACTGTAAAAGCTTCTATAGATATGTGAAGAGAAAAAGATTGGTGAAGTCAAGTGTAGGCCCCTTGCAGTCAGAACCAGGGGAATTTATAACGGGGAACAAAGAAATGGAGACCAATTAAATACATACTTTGGTTCTGTCTTCACAAAGGAGGACACAAATAGCCTTCCAGAGATTTCGGGGAACGTAGGGTCTAATGAGACGGAGGAATTGAATGAAATCAGTTTTTGTAGGGAATGGTGTTATGGAAATTGAAGGGATTGAAGGCCGATAAATCCCATAGGCCTGATAATCTACATCCTAGGGTATTTAAGGAAGTGGCCCTAGAAATAGTAGATGCATTGCTGGTCATCTTCTAAAATTCTATAGATTCTGGAATAGTTCCCATGGATTGGAGCGTAGCTAATATATCCCCACTGTTTAAAAAAGGTCATAGAGAGAAAACAGTGAATTATAGACCGGTAAGCCTGACATCGGTAGTGGGGAAAATGCTAGAGTCCATTATAAAAGATGTAATAGCAGAGCACTTGGAAAACAGTGACAGGATCGGACAAGGTCAACATGGGTTTAAAAAAGCTAAATCATGCTTGACTAATCTACTGGAATTTTTTGAGGATGTAACTGGTAGAATAGATAAGGGAGAACTAGTGGATGTGATGTATTTGGACTTTCAGAAGGCTTTCAATAAGGTCCTGCATAAGAGATTGGCATGCAAAGTTAAAGCACATGGGATTGGGGGGTAAAGTACTGACTTGGATAGAGAACTGGTTGGCAGACAGGTAGCAAACAGTTGGAATAAACAAGTCTTTTTCCCAGTGGCAGGCAGTGACTAGTGGGGTACCGCAGGGATCGGTGCTAGGACCCAAGCTACTCACAATATATATTAATGATCTAGACGAGGGATCTAGATGTAATATTGCCAAGTTTGCAGATGACACAAAGCTGGGTGGGCATGTGTGCTGTGAGGAGGATGCTGAGAAACTCCAGTATGATTTGGACAGGTTGGGTGATTGGGCAGATGCATGGCAGATGCAGTATAATGTGGATAAATGCGAGGTTATCCACTTCGGTGGCAAAAACAGGAAGGCAGATTATTACCTGAATGGCAATAGATTGGTTAAAGGGGAAGTGCAACGAGAGCTGGGTGTCCTTGTGCACCAGTCACTGAAGGTAAGCATGCAGGTGCAGCAGACGGTTAAGAAGGCAAATGGTATGTTGGCCTTCATAGCGAGAGGATTTGAGTACAGGAGCAAGTAAGTCTTACTGCAGTTCTACAGGGCCCGGTGAGACCACACCTTGAGTATTGTGTGCAGTTTTGCTCGCCTTATCTGAGGAAGGATGTTCTTGCCATGGTGGGAGTGCAGTGAAGACTCACCAGACTGATACCTGGGATGGCAGGAATGACGTATGAAGAGAGATTGAGTTGATTAGGCTTATATTCGCTAGAGTTTAGAAGAATGAGAGGGGATCTCATTGAAATTTATAAAATTCTGACAGGACTAGACAGACTAGATGCAGGGAGGTTGTTCCCGATGGCGGGGGGAGTCCAGAATCCGGGGTGACATTCTAAGGATAAGAGGAAAGCCATTTAGTACTGAGATGAGGCGGAATTCTTTTCACCAAGAGAATGGTGAACCTGTGGAATTCTCTACCACAGAAGGCAGTTAAGGCCAACTTATTAAATATATTCAAGAAGGAGTTGGATATATTTCTTAAGGCTAAAGGGATCAAGGTATATGGGGAGAAGGCAGGGACAAGGTACTGAATTTGGATGATCAGCCATGATCTCATTAAATGGTGGAACAGGCTCGAGAGGCCGAGTGGCCTACTCCTGCTCCTATCTTCTATGTTTCTATGTCTCTATGAATCTGCCTCCACCACCCTTTCAGGCAGTGCTTTCCAGATCTTAACCACTCGCTGCGTAAAAAAATGTTTTCTTATGTCGCCATTGGTTCTTTTGCCAATCACCTTAAATCTGTGTCCTCTGGTTCTCGACCCTTCTGCTAATGGGAACAGTTTCTCTCCATCTACTCTGTCCAGACCCCTCATGATTTTGAACACCTCTAACAAATCTCCTGTCAATCTTCTCTGCTCCAAGGAGAACAACCCCACTGTAATGATATCAGCAAATAGAGATGGCATTTGCCTGTTCGATTATGATGCCTTAATAGCATGTTTGCATGTATTGATTGCTTGTGCCTGATCAGCAGAGGGCATGTGACCAAGACAAGCAAGGCAGTTTAGTTTAGTTTCAGTTTCGTTCTAGATGCTTCACAAGCATCGTGTCTCCTGTAAAAGCTGTATAAAAGAGTTGAACAAGCTTTAGATTAAAAGTCATTCTCTTTCATAAATGTCTCGTCATTGAACCCATGAAGAAATCAATACATGGTGTCAGAAGTGATTGAAAGAGATGAAGAGAAAAAATCTGAAGTTAAATCAGCTCTCCACAGATTAGCAAGCCAAAAGAGAACATCGTTACTTACCATTGGAGAATAGCTAACAAAGTGAAAAATGGAAGGTTTACTCCCACCGGCAACGCTTCAGTTGACAGGTAATGTGGCTGAAAATTGGAGGAGGTTCAAACAACGTTTGGCGTTGTATTTATCAGCAATCGGCGCTGACGAGAAAAGTAATAAAAGGAAATCGTCACTGTTCTTACATGTCGTGGGTGATGAAGCGCTGGAGGTGTATAATAACTTCACATTCGCTGCTAATGGAGACAAAATGAAGCTAGATAAAATAATGGAACAGTTTGAGGCCTACTGCATACCTAAACGTAACGTGACATTTGAGAGGCACAGATTTTTCACATGTGTACAGAAAACGGGTGAGACTATTGATCAGTATGTGACTGAACTAAGAAACAGAAGCAAATCATGTGAATTTGGGGGACTGACAGACTCGCTGATAAAAGACAGACTGGTGTGTGGTATTCCAGATAATGGTCTAAGGGAAAGACTGCTAAGAGAGCAAGATCTAGACTTGGGAAAAGCCATAGCACTGTGTAGGGCTACAGAGACTGTGAAGTCGCAGGCAAAGGAGCTGTTCAGTGAAAGTAGCTGCAACGTGGATGCAGTGAGTAAGAACGGACACAAACCGTTTAACAAAAGGAGCGCCAATGTGAAAAAAGAGGCGTGGCCAGCGAACGAAAATGAAAGGGACAATCGAAAGACATGTACTCAATGCGGTACACAGCATCCACCAAGAAAGTGTCCAGCATATGGTAAAACATGCAATAGTTGCAACAAGAACAACCATTATGCCCGTTGCTGTAAGAACCAAATGCAACAAAGCAAGGTCCATGCAGTAGAGGAAAGCGACATAGAGGAGTTATATGTAGATGTTGTGTCTGAAAACAAAAAAGAAGAAAGAGACTGGATGTTGACACTAAAAGTGAATGACATACACATTCCATTTAAATTAGATACTGGAGCACAAGTTAATGTGATATCAGAGACTGATTTTAAGAAAATTAGACCCAGACCAAAGATACATGGAATAAAAGTGAAAGTGACAGGATACTCAGGTACTGAAATACCAGTGAAAGGAAGATGCATTGTCAAAGTGACACACAAGGACAGAGAGCACACGTTAGCATTAATCGTGGTGCCAAAGGAGGTGCAAGCCATACTAGGTTTAAAAGCCTGTGAGAGACTGAACCTGGTAAAGAGAGTCCTCGTTGTGGAAAGCGAAGGAGAGACAGTCTATGATGAACTCATGAAAGAGTACAAAGACCTATTTAAGGGTCTAGGCTGCATTCCAGGAGAACACACGATCAGAGTAGATAAAAGTATGACACCGGTCATACATTCATGCAGAAAAGTTCCGTTTGCTCTTCAGAAGCAACTGAAGGCAGAGTTGGACAGGATGGAAAGCCTGAACGTGATTCAGAAGATAGATGAGCCAACTGAGTGGGTGAGTTCCCTCGTCATAGTGGACAAAAAGAATGGAAAGCTCAGAATTTGCCTGGATCCAAGAGATCTAAACAGAGCAATAAAGAGAGAGCACTTCAAGCTTCCTACACGTGAGGAAATCATGGCACAGTTTGCAAATGCAAAATATTTCAGCAAATTAGATGCATCATCAGGCTTTTGGCAGATGAAGCTGGACGAAGCAAGTTCAAGACTGTGCACGTTCAACAGTCCATTTGGCAGATACAGATTCCTAAGGTTACCATTTGGCATTGCCTCAGCTCCTGAAGTGTATCACTAAACTATCCATATGATCTATGAGCACCTGGAGGGAGTGGATACATCAATGGATGACATCATAGTATGGGGAACCACGAGAACTGAGCATGACGAGAGACTGAAAAAAGTGCTGGAAGCAACAAGGAAAACAAACCTGAAGCTGAATAGAGAGAAATGCCAGCTCGGGGTGACAGAACTGACATTCGTGGGAGATATCCTTAGCAGTGAGGGCATCAGACCAGATCCCAGAAAGGTGTCCGCCATTGAGAATATGCCAAAGCCACAATGCAAAAAGGACGTGCAGAGGTTTAATGGAATGATCAACTACATGGGGAAATTCATATCCAACCTCTCAGAAAAGATGGCGCCACTGAGAAGACTAACTGAAAAGAACATAGAATGGGAATAGAATCATGAGCATGAGAAGTCATGGAGCGATCTAAAGAAACTGCTCACAGAGGAACCAGTTCTGAGGTTTTATGACCCAGCGAGACCCATCAAGGTATCATCAGATGCATCACAGAGTGGGCTCGGTGCCGTTCTTCTGCAACAATATGACTACTGGCAACCTATTGCATATGCATCGCGCTCAATGACAGACGCGGAGACGCGATATGCTCAAATAGAAAAGGAGCTGCTCAGCATCACATACGCCTGTGAAAGATTTCACCAGTTTGTGGCAGGACAAGCAATCAGTGTAGAGACTGACCATAAGCCCTTGATTGCATTGTTCCAAAAGCCACTAAATAGCTGTCCGCTTAGAATACAAAGAATGATGATCAGGCTGCAACGCTATACACTGAATGTTGCGTACACACCGGGTAAGCTGATGTATACAGCAGACACGTTGTCCAGAGCTGTTGACCCAAGTGAGCCCGCACACACCACAATGGATGAAAAAGTGAATGCCTACGTGGACATGATCACAAGTGCACTGCCCATAGCAGATGCAAAAATGGAGCTCATAAAGACTGAGACAAACAAAGATGAAACAATGAGACGACTGAGAAAAAGCATCTTGGATGGATGGCCCAACATGAAGCAAGACTGCTCACCTGACATGGCAGAGTACTGGAACTGCAGGGCGGAACTATCAGTGGTCGAAGACATCATCTACAAAGGAAGTAAAATAGTTATCCCAAAGAGTCTGAGAAAAGAGATGTTAATAAAGATCCATGGAGGACATCTGGGAATCGAAAAGTGTAAGAAAAG
This sequence comes from Somniosus microcephalus, assembly GCF_052327205.1. NCBI lineage: Eukaryota > Metazoa > Chordata > Chondrichthyes > Squaliformes > Somniosidae > Somniosus > Somniosus microcephalus. Next base: position 80,367,551 of record NC_140997.1, on the reverse strand, counting down.
AGCACGAGAGGTGATGTATTGGCCACGAATCAACCAAGATGTGACAAATGAGGTGTCAAACTGCACAATATGCCTGAAATATCGAGCAAGCAATCCGGTAGAACCACTAAAGCCACACCCAGCACCAGACAGACCTTACCAGAAGGTAGGCGCTGACCTATTCGTATGTCAAGGGAAGGACTATCTTGTAGTCACAGACTATTACTCCCTGTATCCAGAGGTTTGTAGACTGTACACCACCACTGCAGATGCTGTGATAACATGTATGAAAGCCATATTCTCCAGACATGGTGTGGCAAGTGAGGTCTTCACAGACAACGGACCCCAGTTTTACAATGCAAGTTTCCGACACTTTGCCAAAGAGTGGGACTTTGTCCACACAACGTCAAGTCCTCACTATCCACAGTCCAATGGACTAGTGGAAAAATCGGTCCAGACAGTGGTAAAACTGATGTACAAGGCAAAAGACAGTGGAACTGACTTCTGCCAAAGCATGCTTGTATACCGCACAACGCCACTCGAGTGTGGTATGTCACCAGCCCAACTCCTGATGGGACGTCGGCTAAGGTCAAACCTACCCATCCCGGAGAACCTCTTGAAAACGAAAGAGGGGGAGAAAGTGAGGAAGTTCAAAGAGCAACAGAAAGAAAAGCAAAAGTACTACTATGACAGGGGAACACAAAACCTACCTGAACTCCACATTGGTGACCAAGTAAGGTTCAAAGACAAAACAAACACATGGGCCTAGAAATTAGGTATGGCCCACCAGCTCAGTTGCACCCAAAAGTTTGCGCAGCGCCCGGAGCCCGTTGCGTCCGCCAGAAATTCACTTTTAGCGCCCCAAGTCAGAACCGGGCGCTGTTCCAGGGTGTGCCCGCCTCCGCTTGGGGCGCTGAAAGTGAATTTCAGCGCTCCAGCTGCCGCTGCGCCACCCGATGCGGTGCGGCAGGCTGGGGTGATGCGGTGCGGCAGGCTGGGGTAATGCAGGCCTCCTCCTTCTCTTAAGGAGGAGCTACCTGCAGCCGTGAGATCGCCACTGGATTCTGCCGGCAAATGAGCCCGGCACCACGGAGAAGTGCCGGGCTCGCGGAAATCAGGCGCCAATGCCGCGGGGGGGGGGTGGTGTAGGAGGCCGGGGAGGGAGGTGCGGGCAGGCGGCCACCGAAAAAGCGGCCGGCCACACCTCCACCTTTATGCGCCCCACTAACGCTGCATGAAGGCCGTGTTTCTCGAACGTTGTTTGCGGCCGCTGCGGAAGAGGCGGCCGCAACTGAATATGGGCGTCGGGCCGGCATCGGGGCGGAACCGGGGCACTGCGCACACCGATGACATCATCGGTGCCGGCGCAGCGCTACCGGCTACCGCCGCCATTAACGCTGCACTCAATTTCCGCGCTACCAACCCCACCGGCGCAGAAGACCTCTTTAGGCACTAAGTGGGTGCAAGGCCCACTGAATTTCTAGGCCATGGACTCAGAAGGGAACTGTCCTGAGTGAAGTCCAACCAAGATCATACACCATTCAGACAGATGAGGGTGCTGTTCTGAGAAGAAATCGTCGAGATCTTCTCATGGGACCAGCCACAGCAGGTCAAGAGACTGATACTGTTGAACAACCTGATCACACAGCTGAGAACCAATCATCTGAGGCAACAACTCAGATTCAAGGACAATCAATCAGAAAATCCTCAAGACACGTGAAGCCTCCTGAGAGACTCATTCAGCAAATTTAAGGACTATTGTTATAGAAGGAAGTAATGTTATCTTATTCTTTCTTCAGGTTCTATTGTATTGACATATTTCATGTGAACACACAAAGCAAGGTTAAAAAACCTTGATCATGATAATGATAATGTAAGTTCATTAAGTGCTACAGTTAAAATGCAGATTAATACAAAGAAAACATGTTGTTAGTTAAAAGTAAAATACTTTTGTTTTAAGAAAAGGAGATGTAATGATATCAGCAAATAGAGATGGTATTTGCCTGTTCGATTATGATGGCTTAATAGCATGTTTGCATGTATTGATTGCTTGTGCCTGATCAGCAGAGGGCATGTGACCGAGACAAGCAAGGCAGTTTAGTTTAGTTTCACTTTCGTTCTCGATGCTTCACAAGCATCGTGTCTCCTGTAAAAGCTGTATAAAAGAGTTGAACAAGCTTTAGATTAAAAGTCATTCTCTTTCATAAATGTCTCGTCATTGAACCCACAAAGAAATCAATACACCCACTTTCTCCAGTCTGTCAACGTAACTGAAGTCCCTCATTCCTGGAATCATTCTCGTAAATCTTTTCTGCACCCTCTCTAAGGCCTTCACATCCTTCCAAAAGTGTGGTGCCCAGAATTGGACACAGTACTCCAGTTGGGGCCGAACCAGTGTTTTATACAGGTTCATCGTAATTTCCATACTTTTTTACTCTATACCTCTATTTATGAAGCCCAGGATCCCCTAAGTCTTTTTAACTGCTTTCTCAAGCTGCCTCCTTCAATGATTTGTGCACACATACCCCCAGGTCTCTCTGTTCGTGCACCCCTTCAGGATTGTACCCTTTAGTTTCTATGTCCGCTCCTCATTCTTTCTACCAAAATGTATCACTTCGCACTTTTCTGCGTTAAATTTCATCTGCTACGTGTCTGCCCATTCCACCAGCCTGTCTATATCTTCTTGAAGTCTATCACTACCCTCCTCACTGTTCACTATACTTCCAAGTTTTGTGTCATCTGCAAATTTTGAAATTGTGCCCTCTACTCCCAAGTCCAAGTCATTAATATACATCAAGAAAAGCAGTGGTCCTAGAACCGACCCCTGGGGAACACCACCTTCCTCCAGACCGAAAAACAACCGTTCATCACTACTCTCTGCTTCCTATCACTTACCCAATTCCATATCCATGCTGCCACTGTCGCTTTTATTCCATGGGCTTCAACATAGCTGGCAAGCCTATTATGTGGCACTTTATCGAACCCTCATCAACCCTCTCTGTTACCTCATCAAAGAACTCAATCAAGTTAGTTAAACACGATTTGCCTTTAACAAATCCATGCTGGCTTTCTATAACTAATCCACAACTCCCCAAATGTCTATTAATTTTGCCCCTGGTTTCTGTTTCTAAAAGCTTCCCCACTACCGAGGTCAAACTGACTGGCCTGTAGTTGCTGGGTTTATCCTTACAACCTTTTTGAACAATGATGTAACATTTGCAATTCTCCAGCCCTCCGGCACCCCCGCCCCTGTATATAAGGAGGATTGGAATATAATGGCCAGTACCTCCGCGATTTCCTCATTTATCTCCCTCAGCATCCTAGGATGCTTTCCATCCACTCCTGGTGACCATTTCGACACAAAGTCATTAGAAATAGCAGAGAGCTATAAGTTTGGAACCAACAGTGAGTACATTATTGCTGTTAAGAACTTGTCTTTGCATTGTAACTTTGGCACATTTTTGGATCGTGCGTTCCGAGATAAGTTTGTGTGTGGACTGGTGGATGAGCGCACACAGTCCAAGTTACCGAACACTCTGAACCTAACGTTTGACATAGCATGCAAAATTGCCCTCTCTATGGAGATGGCGTGTAAGAATGCTAAGGAGCTCCTTCCAACTCAAGTGATTAGTGCAGCTGAGGTCTACAGTCACAAAGTTACCACCAAACCTAAAGCTGTGAGATCAAGTCAAAAGTATGTCAGTGAGAGCAGTTCAGTGAATTGTTATTGCTGCAATGGAAATCACTCACCACAGACCTGCCAATACAGAAATGTGAAGTGTTTTCACTGCCAGAAGCAAGGCCATATTTCAACAGCTTGCAGAGCTAGATCGAAAGCAGGAAGTAAGAACCATTCTAGTGGCACTGCAAAGCAGCGACAACAAAAGGGGGGAATTCACAATATTGAAGTGAACACACCTGATGAATAACTAGGATTCTACAGTATCTATGCCACTAGCGGCAATGCTAGTAGTCGTGAGAATGACTTCCGTACAAAACTTTTGGTCAACGAGCAATATATTGATATGTGTATTGACATGGCGGCGGACTGCTCTATCATAAGTAAGGACACATATGAGAGTAAGTTTAATCAATTACCACTTACAAAGAGTAACGTAGAGATAGAAACCTACTCCGGAGAGATACTAGTGACATGTGGACAAATGGAATGTACAGTTCAGTACAATGGCCAGTCAGTAAAGCTGCCTATTATTGTAGCGAGCTACAACAACAGGCCAATCCTCATGGGCAAAGACTGGTTGAGAAAGTTAAAACTAGACTGGAAAAACATCTTCAGTGTAGATGCTTCAAAGAAGCGACTTGACACAATGCTGAACAAGTACGAAAGCATGTTCACAGACATTGGGTATGACGCACATATCCACATCAAGTCCAACGCAAAGCCTGTCTATTGTAAGGTAAGGCTGGTCCCCTATGCATTGAAATGTCAAGTGGAGGAAGAGCTAGCGAAGCTCAGAGAGAACGGAGTGCTCGTAAAATCTGACAAAAGTGAATGGGCTACCCAGATTGTGGTCGTGCCCAAAGCAGACAAAACTGTATGCTTATGCGATAATTACAAAGTTACTATCAACCAAACAGTTGATGATGAGCAGTACCCATTACCTACATCACAAGATTTGTATGGAGCACTCTCTGGGTCAAAGGTTTTCCCCAAGCTTGACCTTTCGCACGCTTATGCTCAGCTGAATGTTGACAAAGAGAGTCAACAGTATCTCACCATCAACACCCACAAGGGACTGTACTCATACACCAAGCTGCCCTATGGTGTAAAGTGCTCCCCCAAAATCTTCCAGGCTACGATGGATAAGATTTTGCAAGGAGTTCCAAATTGCTTATGCAATCAAGATGATGTGCTAATCGCAACAAGCAACAAGGAAGAAATCTAGAAGTGTTAGAGTTAGTGCTTCAAAGGTTGAATTCCCACTATGTCAAATTGAAAAGGAGCAAATGTGCTTTTGTGCAGCCCGAGGTTGTGTACCTTGGTCTGAAAGTTGATGCAAATGGCTTGCAACCAGTGAAGGAAAAGGTTGATGCTGTCATCAATGCTCCAAAACCACAAAACGTGTCTGAGTTAAGATCTTTCCTTGCAATGGTCCAGTACTACGCATGTTTCTTACCTGAGTTAGTGACCATGTTAGCTCCATTGCACAAGCTGCTCAAGAAGGATGTTGATGTGCCTTCAATAACCACAAAACTAGAAGTTATAGACTTTAACAAGTTGGCTTTTAATCACTAAGATCAGAGCTAACATCTCAACACACCGACTGGCTCACAGGAATGAGTCATACAGATCCGGGGATCTTTAAGTAAGAGAAGTCAGGGGCGGAGCCAAGAGCCAAGACCTGGAACCTTCCAGGTTAGTCAGGAAAGAGGAAGTGAAACTATACACCGTGTGGGGGAGGGTGATATACATGAGTGCAAAACGAATACAGGCAAGACAAACAGATTTCATTACATTCACCCCTTCTTTAGATTTAGTCCATCGGGGTGATGTTTCTTAAAAGTTGGTATAAGTGAGTCTGTCAGGAGGTTTTGCGGTTCTCAGTGAGCGGCGCAAAGCTGGCTGGGGTGCCTCTAGGGGAGTGGATTCTGGTTCCTCTGCTGTCCGGGCCTCCGCAGTGTCTTCCAGGTTATCTGCAGTGTCCTCCAGCGTAAAGTTGGGTATTGATACCTCTGGGCGTCCTGTCTCTTTTTGGTGTAGGTCTTCCTCGGGTAGTCTCTCATCGTTCTCTCCGCTCCCCGAGGGAGCGAGGTCTTTTATGGAAACAGTGTCCTCTCGCCCGTCAGAGTATTCGATATAGGCGTACTGAGGGTTTGCATGGAGGAGCTGTACCTTTTCCACAAGGGGGTCCGTTTTATGGCCTCTCACGTGCTTCCGCAATAGTACTGTCCCCGGAGATGTCAGCCACGCGGGTAGAGATATGCCCGAGGTGGATTTCTGGGGGAAACGAACATCTTTTCGTGAGGGGTAGCGTTTGTGGCTGTACATAACAGAGACCTTATGGAGTGGAGCACATCTGGGAGGACTTCCTGCCAGCGGGAGGTCGGAAGGCCTTTTGACTTTAAGGCTAACGTGACAGCCTTCCAAACACTAGCATTCTCCCTTTCCACTTGCCCATTACCCCGGGGGTTGTAGCTAGTGGTTCTGCTAGTGGCTATCCCCTTTGAGAGCAAGAACTGGCGCAGTTCGTCACTCATAAATGACGTCCCCCTATCGCTGTGTATGTAGTTCAGCATGCCAAACATGCAGAATAGATTACAGAGACACTTGATGACCGTGGCACTGGTCATGTCTGGGCAGGGAATGGCGAAGGGGAAGCGGGAATAATCATCAATGATATTGAGGAAGTATACGTTACGGTCGGCAGAGGGAAGGTGTCCCTTGAAGTCCAGACTTAGGCGCTCGAATGGCCGTGTGGCTTTGATAAAGTGTGCACGGTCAGGCCTGTAGAAACGAGGCTTGCATTCCGCACAGATGCGGCAGGCTCTGGTCATTGCCCTGACCTCCTCGATGGAGTGGGGCAGATTGCGGGACTTTATAAAATGGTATAGTCGGGTGACCCCTGGGTGACAGAGGTCGTTGTGGAGACCCTGTAATTTGTCCGTATGAATGCTGGCACACATTCCCCGGGACAGGGCGTCTGGGGGTTCATTAAGGGCTCCCGGCCTGTACATAATATCATAGTCGAACGTGGATAGTTCGATCCTCCACCTGAGTATTTTGTCATTCTTGATTTTCCCCCTTTGTTTGTTATTAAACATGAAAGCCACCGACCGCTGGTCGGTGAGCAGGGTGAAACGTTTGCCGGCTAGGTAGTGTCTCCAGTGCCGCACTGCCTCCACTATAGCCTGTGCCTCCTTCTCGACAGAAGAGTGCCTGATTTCAGGTCCCTGAAGGGTTCGGGAGAAGAAGGCCACAGGTCTCCCAGCCTGATTGAGGGTCGCAGCGAAGGCAAAGTCTGACGCATCGCTTTTGACTTGAAAGGGAATGCTTTCGTCCACTGCACACAGTGCAGCCCTTTCAATGTCCTGTTTGATACTGGTGAAAGCCTCCCGAGCTTCAGCTGATAGTGGGAAGGACGTCGATTTAATGAGGGGTCGGGCCTTATCAGAGTAATTGGGCACCCATTGGGCATAATACGAAAAAAATCCCAGGCAGCTTTTTAAAGCTTTGGGATTGTGTGGCAGGGGCAGTCCCTTCAGGGGGCGTAATCGGTCAGGGTCCGGTCCAATTACCCCATCTTCCACCACACAGCCGAGGATACAGAGACGGGTTGTGTTGAAGACACATTTGTCTTCGTTGCAGGTTAGATTCAGCTTTAGGGCAGTTTTTAAACATCTCGCAAGATTTAGATCGTGGTCTTGCTGGTTGTGCCCGCAGATAGTGACATTGTCCAGATAGGGGTAGGTAGCTTGTAGTTTATTCTCGGCAACCATGCGGTCCACCTCATGTTGGAAGACCGAGACCCCATTTGTTACCCCGAAGGGCACTCTGAGAAAATGGTAGAGGCGTCCGTTCGCCTCAAAAGCGGTGTATGGGCGGTCCTCCGTTCTAATGGGGAGCTGGTGATACGCGGATTTGAGGTCGATAGTCGAGAAGACTCGGTATTGTGCAATCTGGTTGACCATTTCTGATATGCGGGGTAAAGGATAGGCGTCCAGCTGGGTATAAATATTAACAGTCTGGCTGTAGTCAATTACCATCCGTTTCTTTTCGCTATTTTTAACTATGACTACTTGGGCACGCCACGGACTGGTACTGCATTCAATAATGCCTTCCCGCAGGAGTCTGTCCACTTCCGCCTTGATAAAGTGTCTGTCTTCCAGACTGTACCGTCTACTTTTGGTTGCTATGGGCCTACAGTTCGGAGCGAGATTAGCGAATAAAGAGGGCGGGCTGATTTTTAAGGTTGATAGGCCACAGACTGTGAGTGGCGGCTGGGACCCGCCATATGCTAGTGTGACACTTTCGTGGTGGCACTGGAAGTCCAGGCCCAAGATTACATTAACACAGAGTTCTGGCATCACGAGGAGTTTAAAATCCTTGTAGTCCGTGCCTTTTACAGTCAGTGTTACCACACAGTAGCCCAAAATGTCCGAAGTGTGGGGCTTAGCAGCCATAGCAATTCTGCTCCGTGTAGGGGTTACCGTTAATGAGTGCCGCCGTACCAGGCTAGGGTGGATAAAACTCTCGGTACTCCCACAGTCAATTAAACATTTCGTTAAATTCCCGTTTACCTGTATGTCCATCATAGATTTTGTCAACAGATGTGGCCTGGATTGATCCACCGTGATCGAAGCCACTGTTGGGCCCTGGGCGGCCGTTGAGTCGGGAAAAGATGGCGGATCCCAAGATGGCGGCCCGCACGGCACGCACGAGGCGGTGACGGAGTTGGAAATCGGATTTCCCCTGCAGACTTTGCTAAAATGCCCCTTTTTCTTACATTTGAAGCATGTAGCGTCCTTCGCTGGGCATCGTTGTCTGGGGTGCTTGGCCTGGCCGCAGAAGTAGCATTTCGGGCCTCGAGACATTGCCGCTGTAGTAGGACTCCTGGGTGAACTTCTGTGTGGGGACTCCGGCGGTGTAGAGCTGGTCTGAGACCTGGATGGGGAAGATGGCTGATTCCAAGATGGCGGCCCGCTCAGCGCGCACGAGGCGGTGAGGGCCGCATGGCCGGAAGAATAAGAGTCAGAGTTTTTCTGGGCCACGTCCAGCGATCGCGCAGTGGCCACTGCCTTTTTAAAGTCCAGGACCTCCTTCTCCAGCAGTCTCTGCCGGATATAATTCGATTTGAGGCCCGTGATGAAGGAATCGCGGACCAATTCGTCAGAGTACACGTTGGCCGTCACGGCCTTGCAGTTACAGTCCCGGACCAAGTCCTTTAGGCCCTGTAAGAAATCGTCCATTGATTCCTCAGGTCGCTGCCTGCGTGTAGCCAGCAGATGTCTGGCGTACACTTCGTTTACTGGCCTCTGGTATTGGGCCTTCAGGATAGTGATGGCCTCCGTGTAAGAGGTGGCGTCCCGGATGAACAAATAAATCCGATGACTAACGCGAGTAGTCAGTAGACTCAGTTTATCTACCTCGCTAACGGATGAGGCCCTCGCGAAGAGTTCGAAGCTTTTGAGCCAGTGTCCAAATTGATTTGATGCTTCAGCAGAATGTGGATCCAAGTCCAGACGCTCTGGTTTTAGGAGTCGATCCATCCTAGTATTCTTTAGTGATTAAAGTTGATGTGCCTTCAATAACCACAAAACTAGAAGTTATAGGCCTAGAAATTCGGTGGGCTTTGCGCCCAGTTACAGCCCAAAGAGGGCTTCTGCGCCAGTAGGGGTGGTAGCGCTGATTTTGAAGGCCGCGGTAATGGCGGCGGTAGCCGGTAGCGCTGCGCCGGCACCGATGACGTCATCGGTGTGCGCAGTGCCCCGGTTCCGCCCCGCTAACACCCCGACCCCCATCTTCAGTAGCGGCCGCCTCTTCCGTGGCGGCCGCTAACAACATCGGGAGACCAGGTCCTTACTGCAGCCTTAGCTGGGCGCTTTAAAGTGGAGGTGCGGCCGGCCGCTTTTTCGGCGGCCGCCTGCCCGCACCTCCTTCCCCGGCCTCCTCCACCCCCCCCCCCCGTGTCATTGCCGGCTGGTTTCTGTGGAGCCCGGCACTTCTCCGTTGTGCCGGGCTCTTTTGCCGGCACTCGCGATCGGGGCTCCGGCCGTTGCAGTCACCTCCTCCTTAAGAGAAGGACGCGGCCTGCAGTACCGCTGCCTGCTGCACCGCATCGGGTGGCGCAGCGGCAGCTAGAGCGCTGAAATTCAGTTTCAGCGCCCCAAGCGGGGGCGGGCACACCCTGGAATAGCGCCCGGTTCCGACTTGGGGCGCTAAAACTGAATTTCTGATGGTCGCAACTGGCTCCGCGCCCAGCGCTAACTTTTGGGCGCTAGCCAGCTGGCGGGCCCAAACTGAACTTCTAGGCCATAGACTTTAACAAGTTGGATTTTAATCACTAAGATCAGAGCTAACATCTCAACACACCGACTGGCTCACAGGAATGAGTCATACAGATCCTGGGATCTTTAAGTAAGAGAAGTCAGGGGCGGAGCCAAGAGCCAAGACCTGGAACCTTCCAGGTTAGTCAGGAAAGAGGATGTGAAACTATACACCGTGTGGGGGAGGGTAATATACATGAGTGCAAAACGAATACAGGCAAGACAAACAGATTTCATTACAGATGTCAAGTGAAAGTGGACAAAAACACATCAGGAAGCTTACGATGCTTGTAAGAGAAGCCTCTCCAGCGATGCTCTACTTGTGCATTATGACACAGAGCGTGAGCTTAAGTTAGCATGTGATGCTTCCAGGTGCGGTGTGGGAGCTGCTATAAGCCACGTAATGGATGACGGCCAACAGAAACCAATTGCGTTTGCATCGTAAACCCTCACAAAGAGCGAAAGAAACTACGCGCATATTGAAAAGGAAGCACTCGCCATCGTGTTTGGAATCAAGAAATTCCAACAGTTCCTGATAGGCAGAGAGTTTACCCTGATAACCGATCATAAACCACTCCTAGCAATGTTGGGGCCCAAATCTGCCATCCCTGCAATGGCCGCATCAGGAATACAATGTTGGACAATGTTGTCACAATATGACTACATGATTGAAGATCGCACTTCAAAGCAAAACGCAATCACCGGTGCCTTTTTCTGGTTGCCACATGAGGACTCGTGCATTGGGAGTGAAGGTGAGATTTTCATGCTAGGTGCAGCTGACAAAGACTTTCCCGTGAATGCAACTGAGATTGCAGATGAGACTCAAAATGACTCCGTACTGAAAAGAGTGTATGAAATCACTTTGGGTGAGAAATTGGGTGGCTTTGCGCCTCCCATTAGTGCCCCCAGGGGGTGCTAACAGGATGCACATGGCTTTGCGACCAGGCATTGACTCCTGGCATATTCAATGGCTGCTTTGCGGCGGCACCATGGCGTTTCTCACCGATCTCCTTCGCCCAGATATCATGACGTCATCGCCGTGCCGCCACCCCAGTAGCGCCCCGGATTCGAAATTGACTTCCGCCTCCTGCAGTAGCGCCGGGTGAAAAAACTGACAGCTGCAGGAGGTATGCATCGGGCGGCCGCTTCGGGGGGCGATGATTAAAGGCAAGGTGCCCAAGGTAAGTGGAAAAAAACTTACCTTTCCTGTTCTAGTTTTTCTTGCGAGTTCCTGCCTGCCATCAATCAGCCTGGCTCTCTGTTTGAGTTCCGGGCTCATCGTGCGGGATCGCAGCTGCCTTGGTGGTCCAGCTAGGTAATTTTTCTATTGCAGAGCCTGTAGCGATGGCGCTTCCCTTTAAGGGAGGGAAGGAGCCTTTAAACAGGGCAGTGCTGTACAGCCCAGTGTGCAGCACTGCTGAAGTCTCCGCCCCGCCTGCTGCCGATTGCGCTCCAAGAAGGAAGTGGAGTGATTGATTTAGCGTTCCCCTTCCTTCCTGGAGCGCAAATCCGAACTTTTAAAATGTTTGAACACATTAGCGCCTGGCGCTAATTTTCTCAACTTTTAAAGTGTTTGCGCCCCAAACGGGGCAATACCCAATTTCACCCCCCTTGAATGGATGGACTGATCAGTATCTGGACACAGAGTTGAAACCATTCCATAACGTCATACTGAATTGTTTTGTGAGCAAGGTTGTATCAAGTGGGGAAACAGAGTGGTGGTACCTATTTCTTGAGAGATAGAATTCTGGTCGAACTTCATACTGAACATCCTGGGATCGTCAGTATGAAATCAATTGCAAGAAGCTTTGTTTACTTGCCTGGATTGGACAGTGATCTTGAATCACTTGTCAGCAAATGCAGCGTTTGTCAAAATTGCAGAAACAAACCACCCAAAACTCCACTACAATCCTGGCCATGGCCAAGGAGAACTTTTCAGAGAGTACATGTGGACTTCTGTGAGAAAGCAAATGATTATTTCCTGGTACTTGTAGATAGTCACTCAAAGTGGATTGAAGTGAAGCATATAGGTTCAAACAAGTCTGAGATAGAAACAGGATCATCTTTGAGTTCAGAACCAAAACAAAACAGCCCCAAAATTGGTTCAACACCACCAAACCCTCCAGTAAGAAGATCAGGAAGGCTCCGCAAACCTGTTAATAAACTGGATTTGTAGTTCATTTTAAAGAAAAAAAGTGAGAAGTTTTTGTTATGTGGAACATGTAATGCTGGGAATGGTGGGACCATAGTTTTGTTGTATTTGAGAGGGGAAGACATACATTTTTTAAGGGGTAAGCAGTGTAATGTATTGTCACATGGTTTGTCACATGGTTTAGCATGAGCATGCTCGGTTCGCTCTGGCCTAATAAAGCAAGCCCATGGGCTAGCAACTCATTGTGTCTCTGTCCTTCATTTGTTCTACACAAGTATATTACAGGGCAGCACGGTGGCATAGTGGTTAGCGCTGTTGCCTCACAGCACCAGAGACCCGGGTTCGAATCCGGCCTCGGGCGACTGTCTGTGTGGAGTTTGCACATTCTCCCCGTGTTTGCGTGGGTTTTCTCCGGGTGCTCCGGTTTCCTCCCACAGTCCAAAGATGTGCGGGTTAGGTTGATTGGCTATGATAAATTGACCCTTAGTGTTAGGGGGATTAAATACGTGGGGTTACGGGGATCGGGTGGGGTATGTGTCGGTGCAGGCTCGATGGGCCGAAATGGCCTCTATCTGCACTGTGGGGTTTCTGTGATTCTGTGAAAATAAGCTGCTGATTTGCTATTGTCTGTTTTGTGCTGTCATTAAAGAACAATTTTCACCCACAATATTTCTTACGTGCACTTCCAAAATTGTATGAAGTAAATGGTGCTTGCAGTATCTATCATTATTAAGAAGATTTTTGAGTCCAAAAAAACTCACCATGATCTCTTTGAAAAGAGAAAGAACATCAGTCATGAAATGATTTCACTTATCGCATATGTTTCAGCGAACACAATTAACCTTCCTAACAAATCATAAGTGATTAATTTGCTGTAACCAAATTATCTTTTTATGTATAGCAGATGAAAATTTTCTAGTAATCTATTGTTAGAAAATGAGCAGAGCGGATTACTGGTGATACCATTGACCTGTCATGTGATCTCCAGGTTGATATCTCAATACGTCATAACGGTAAAAAAATAACCTTTAATAAAAAAAATTACTATATTTTATAAATGTTAGCAGAGAGCAGGAATCAAATGGAAGGCAGTAGGCTAGTCTCATAAAGTGGTTGAGCATCACTCTTTATGGGATCTGCACTCCTCGAATGGATTACTGCTTTGTGGTTCACTTATAAGTATCCATTATCTTCTACAAAATTCATTGCAACAAATGGCCTTTTAAATTCACTGCAGTGAAATATCTAATTTCTGGTAGGTAAAATTAGCATTAATGGAATAAATGTTTAAAAAATGTGATACCTTGGAGAGATGGAGTAACAGAGCTAACAGACTAGTATTTGATTACATAGATCATTTATTCCTTACCAGCATACCAAGATTATTCAGATGTGAAAAACGGTTCACATGCATACAAAGATCCCTCTCGCACATTTGTTTGATTTATAATGGACAGTAGGTTTCACATGCCTTTGGTTTTGCAAAAATCTGTTGCATTAACAGTGTGATTTTTCTCATTTCTTAATTTCTTGGGAATTTCTGTACCTTCCACTTGCGTCCTCTGGGGTTGTTGCACTGTTACTTTTGGACGGTAGTCTTGTTTGTAAACAAAGAATAAACACAATAATTCTTTCTCCCTTCATCGTCTTTGATTCTGCTCTTATTTAACAGACCGTTAACTTTTAGAACCAACATCAAGACCACTTCCAAACAATGTTCCTTTGAAATTCTGGGTTATACAGTGTACTGTTAGTCAGTGAACATTATACAACAAACAGTGTTTTTGAACAGTCTCACAGGTGACACTGCCCGAGCAACTTTTGTTTCTTGAATGATCCCACAATTGATTTTTCAATTTGCTGCTTATTATGTATTTACTCTGTTATTATCGTCACTGTTACAAAAAGATACTGTGACTAACAATATATATTAATGGCCTGGACTTGGGTGTAGGGGGCAGAATTTCAAAGTTTGCAGGTGACACAAAGCTTGGAAATGTAGTAAACAGTGAGGAGGAGAGTAGCAGGGATGAGGAGATTGTCCTATGAGGACAGATTGAGTAGACTAGGCCTATATTCCCTTGAGTTTAGAAGAATGAAAGGTGATATCATTGAAACATACAACATTCTTACAGGGCTTGACAGAGTTGATGCTGAGAGGATGTTTCCCCTGGCTGGGGAGTCTAGAACCAGGGGTCACAGCCTTAGAATAGTGGGTCGGCCATTTAGGACTGAGATGAGGAGACATTTCTTCACTCAAAGGGTTGTGAATCTTTGGAATTCTCTGCCCCAGAGAGCTATGGATGCTCAGTCTTTGAGTATATTCAAGACAGAGATCAATAGATTTCTGGACACTAAGGGAATCAAGGGATATGGGGATCGGGCGGAAAGATGGAGTTGAGGTAGAAGATCAGCCATGATCTTATTAAATGGTGGAGCAGACTGAAAGGGCCGAATGGCCTACTCCTGATCCTTTTTATTATCTTCTTATGTTCTAGCAGACTGCAAGAGGATGTAGACATGGGCAGACACATGGCAGATAAAACTTAATGCAGAAAAGTGTGAAGTGGAAATAAGGAGAAGCAGTAGAAATTAAATGGTAAAATTTTAAAAGGCTTGCAGGAACAGAGAGACCTGGGGGCTCACATACACAAATCTTTGAAGGTTGTAGAACAAGTTGATGAAGATGTTACAAAAGCACACAGGATCCTTGGTTTTATAAATAGAGGCTGTTGTGTCTCCTTGTGTTCTTATATACTATAAATAATACAGACACTTTTAGCTCATTTTAGTTACTGCTTTTACTAGCTGTATTCGTGCTTTGTTTCTGTGTTGCCGCATGGTGCGGAGTAATACAAGATGTCCGACACTGTACTGTGCACTGCCCGTTCACAGTGTGCCACATAGCAATATAACTACACCATACCAAAGTAGTTCCATACCAAAGTAGTTCCATTTAACGATGTGATACTATAACAATGTAACAACCCTCTTTCTCAAAAAACGAAAACATGAAATTTAACAATTTAAATTAACAAATATTATATCTAAACTATTATTATCAACTACAAAGAATCGTGAGTTTTTTTCTTTATTCGCGATATCGCTCAGGTGGTTGGATGTTGTCCCTCCATCTTGTGGATTTGGTGGTGACCATTCCGCTCTGCGGTGTTTTGGTGTGTTCCGCTCTCATTGTTGTTGTTGCTGTCGCCTTTGGAGTTGGAGTGTGCATGCTCATGGTTGTTTGATTTGTAGCGCTTGTTTCTGGTGTTGTACTACTTGTGGTAGCTGGTGTTGTCAATGTTGCTGATGTTGTCTGCTGCTTATCCAGTTCAGGTGAAGGTCTGATGTGGAGTCTGTTCCGTCTGTATTGGTTACCAGGTTCAGTCTCTACAAAGTAGGATTGCTGGATCTGTGATTCTGAGAGCATGATGTTTTTCAATAACCACACGGATGCTGTAGCTTAACAATCAACAGGTATTTACTGGAGTAGGGTAATCTCAAGACTGGGCTACAGAGGCATGCTCAAGGATTATATACAGGTGTGGTCACTGCCGGTACTACAGTATACAGGAGGTGTAAAAGTAGTTCTCTCTTAAAGGTACATACACTACAATTCCTCCCCTTTTAGATTAGTAGTACCCAATTAACAATTAACACTTTAACATGTACATTAAACAACAATAGTCCATTTATAGATTCAGTCATTGGGGCGGCTTCCTGATCCTTTCGGGATAGCGCCTTTCCTGAGGTTCTTGTTCTTGGTGCGGAGGCGATTCTGGCCCCTTTTTATTGGTTAGTTCATCGGGTTCCACTGCTACTGGTTCGGAGGTAGATGCTACCGGTATGTTGGGTTCATCCCCAAGTACACAAGACATGGGGTTGACTCATTCCTGTGACGCTAAGATCTGATCAACGTGGCGTCTCACAATGTTCTCCCCGACATCCACTGTGTACATTAATGGCCCCTGCCGTGTGCATATCGTTCCGGGTTGCCATTTCTCTGTTCGGTAGTCACGGGCCAAGACTGGTTGTCCTACATTGAAGCTCCTTGTCGGCTTCTCATTGATGTGCTGGAATTGTTTATCCTCAACATTTCTTCGCACATTTGGTCTAAGCAAGTCCAGATGAGATCGCAACCTTCGGTTAAAGAACATCATGGCCGGGGTCTGGTTGGTAACTGCATGTGTCGCGTTTCGGTAGGCTAATAAGAAATTGTCCACCTTATGCTGTAGTGGAATTTCATCATCGCACATGGCCTTTATCGCCTTCTTAAAGGTTTGTACGAACCTCTCAGCCAATCCATTTGTGGCTGGATGATACGGAGCGGATGTGTAATGCCTTACCCCATTCCTTCTCATAAACTTTCGAAACTCTTCGGACACAAACTGTGGTCCATTATCAGAGCAAATCTGCTCTGGCAAGCTGTTTCTGGCAAATATGGTCCATAGGACTGCAATCGTTTTCTCTGTAGTGGTTGAAGACATTTTTATCACCTCAGGCCACTTCGAATGAGCATCCACTGCTATTAAGAACATTGAGTCCATGAATGGACCAGCAAAATCAATATGCACCCATTGCCATGGAGAGGAGGGCCACTCCCATGGGTGTAGAGGGGCATGTGGTGGTGCATTTTGGACCTTCTGGCATCCTGAGCAGCTCTTGGTTAGGTCTTCGATTTGTTGATCGATTCCCGGCCACCACACATAAGCCCTAGCAAGGCTTTTCATTTTCACTCCCCCCAGATGATCTTCATGTAGCTCATTTAGCACTCTCTCCCTTAACTTGGGTGGAATCACCACTCTGGATCCACACATCACTGTCCCCTGGCATACTGACAGCTGTTCTCTTCTGGATGAGAATGCTGGCAACGGTGAGTCACCATGTGTTGGCCATCCCCTCACCATCAAATCATATACCCGAGACAGCGCCGGATCATTGCGGGTCTCTTTCTCTATATCCGCGTTCGTTACTGCCACTCGTTCAATTATTGACGAATAAAATATCTCGATAGGGTCCACTGCTGGTGCTTCCTCCACAGTAGGCAGTGGCAGGCGCGATAGCCCATCAGCGTTTCCATACTGTTTCGTGCCTTTATATTCTATTTCATATTGATTCACCCCTAGAAACAGGGACCATCTTTGTAACCGTTGTGCCGTCATTACTGGGTCGCCCTTCTTAGGATTAAAGATGGAGACAAGTGGTTGGTGGTCAGTCAGAAAGGTGAACTTCTGCCCATGCAGATAGTGGTTGAATTTTTTTACTCCCCATTCTAGGCTGAGGTCCTCCCTGTCAATCTGGGTGTAGTTGCGCTTGGCTGAGGTTAGTGACCGAGACGCAAAGGCTACTGGCCTCTCCAACCCGTCTGGGAATTTGTGTGACAGCATCGCTCCAATACCATAGGGTGATGCATCACATGCCAAACGAATTGGTAGTGCTGGGTTGAAATGGGCCAACACCTCTTTTGATGTGATCAATTCTTTACACTTCTGGAAAGCTCATCTACGTTCGTCATTCCACTTCCATGGTACCCCTGTTTGCAGTAGGGTGTTCAGTGGGTGTAATACCGTGGACAAATTTGGTAAGAACTTATGGTAGTAGTTTACCAGCCCGAGGAACGACCTCAGTTGTGAAACATTTTCCAGTGCTGGAGCCTTGACTACTGCCTCAATCTTTTCAGGGGACTTATGTAACCCCTCTTCATCGATGACGTGGCCACAATACGAGATCTGCTTCTGGAAAAACTCGCACTTGTGGCGATTAGCTCGTAGCCCATATTCCTTTCATCTGGTGAGCACCTTCTCCAAGTTGGCGAGGTGATCACTGTCATTTTCGCCCGTGACCAGGATGTCGTCCAAATAACACTGGGTCCCTGGAATCCCTTGCAGGACTTGATCCATCGCCCTTTGCCAAATAGCCGGAGCCGATGCTACCCTGAACACCAGCTGGTTGTATTGATAAAGACCTTTATGAGTGTTAATCGTAAGGTATTGTTTCGAGGCTTCTTCTACCTCCATTTGCAAGTACTCCTGGGCTAGATCAATTTTGGTGAAGCGTTTACCTCCAGATAGCGAGGCGAAAATATCCTCAATTCGTGGAAGCGGATATTGTATCGTGTGAAGGACTGGGTTCACTATCACCTTAAAATCCCCACAGATATGGACCTTCTTTGGTTCCCCAGGTGTAATACTCAACGACCTCTTCATTACAGGAACGATGGGTGTAGCCCACTCGCTCCAGTCTACTTTGGACAGTACTCCTAAACGTTCCAACCCTTCCAGCTCTGCTTCGACAGCTGGTCTGATCGCACAAGGCACTGGTCTGGCCTTAAGACACTTTGGACTTGCATTTTCCTCTATTTTAATTGTTGCTGTTATGCCTTTTAGTGTTCCGAGTCCCTCCTGGAACACTTCTTTTGCGTCAGTTAGCATTTTTGACAGTCGTCCAGGTGTGACGTCGTCATCCTTTTTGACCTCAACCTTCAGTGCCTGTATGGAATGCCAATCTAATTGTATCTTCCGGATCCATTCACGTCCTAGCAGTGGTGGTCCTCCATCTGGCAATACTTATATATCCATTTTAGGTATTTCCTGGCCTTTATATATCACTTTCACCCTTATTTTTCCTTTGGGGTAGACTTTTTGCCCAGTGTACGTCTTCAAGACAATCTCTGTAGCTTTCAAAGGTATATGTGAAAATAGCCGCTTGTAGTCCCTTTGGTTTATGACTGTTAGGGCAGATCCTGTGTCCAATTCCATTTTCACTTGGACTCCGTCTATCTTGAGTGTAACCCAGATAGTCTGGTGATCCTCCAATTTGGTTACCTTATGTAGTTTCAGACAACCCAGCTCCTTGTTTCCGGAGTCTGTGTCACTTTTCTGTTCGTCTGAACTACTGTCCGTCACCTGGTGTACCTTTTTGTACTTCTCCTGTGGAGATTTCTTACTGTTGGTTTTCTTCCCAGACCTGCAGACTCTTGCTATGTGTCCTGCTTTTCCACACTGTCTGCACACTTGGTCCTTGAACCACCAATCCTTCTGGTCATGTGTTGTTCTGCCGCAGCGATAGCACTTCCCTGTTCCATAGGACATTTAATTGGTGCCATATTCTTGCAGTCTCCGTTGTATCTCTGCAGCGCCCCTTGCGGCTGCTTCGTGTGATACTGCCATAGTGAAAGCCTTGTCCAGCGTAAGATCCTTTTCTGATAGAAGCCGTTTCTGGGTTCCTTCACTTTGCAGCCCACACACAAACTTGTCGCTTAACGTATCTACTAGTCCCGCTCCAAACTGGCAGTGTTTCGATAGCTTGCGCAGTTCCGTTAGGTACTCAGCATTGCTTTCGTCTTTGTGTTGGTTCCTTTTATGGAACTTAAATCATTCTGCTATCAGCAGTGGTGTGGGGTTTAAGTGGTCCTGTAGGATTTCTACTATGCTTTCGAAATTCTTGTTCACAGGCTTCTCTGGGGTTATTAGGTTTCGCAGTAACCCATAAGTTTTTGCACCCATGGAATTTAACAAAACCAGTGCTTTCCTAGCATCTGGCACTTCATTCGCCCTGCAGTACACCTCAATACGTTCCACATATGTCACCCAATCTTCGACTTCATTGTCGAACGTAGAGATACTGCCACTCTTCGGCATCCCTGGGTGTGATTTCACTGTCAAAAATGGCGTCTCCCACACTTCCACTTCTTCTCCGCTGGCACAAAATGGCTTCTCCCGCGCTTTCCTTCCTTCCCGCGCCCCCCCTGTTTCTCCGCTGTGGCTTCTATAAATGGTGTTTCCCGCACTCTTCCTTCTTCTCCGTGGCTCAATGGCATCTCCCGCACTCTCCCTTCTTCTCCCCGTGGACACTGTTCAGCCCTTGAACCCTGGCTGTACTCTGCGCGTTCTTTTTTTTGTGCGCCTTTCCCGTTTCCGCCGCTCGGTCCTGAACCCGGCTGTTGCTTTACCCTCTCTATCTCTGTTTTGTTTTTCCTCGATGCCGCTCCGTTTTCAACCCCCGGCTGCGCCCTGTGCGCTTCACTCTCTGTCTTACCCCGTCGACGCTGCTCGGCTTTCTCTCCGCCATCAGTCGGCTCCAGCCGCCGCTGTCCGGTAAGGGTCTGCGCTGTACCTGTCATCAGTCTATTGCTGATCGTCGTGGCTGGGGAACCAAGCCCGGCTCTCCACAGCCTCCCCTGCGATGTTCACTCTCTGCCGGACGACTGGGCGGTTGCTCGTGGTCGACGCCCGTGTTTCTGGCCTCGACTTTCTTCCACCGCCCTCCCGGAGCGAATCCTCGAAGGGAAATTCAGAGTTGCAGGTAGATTCGAATCGACACTCATCGCCACTGTTAGATCCGTGATTCGGATGCTGTAACTTAACAATCAACAGGTATTTACTGGAGTAGGGTAATCTCTAGACTGGGGTACTGTGGTGATTATTCCTTGATTAGTAAAAGTATTATGATTCGTTGTTTGTTAACTGCCTTGGGATATGTGTTGTAATCTCACTGGTAGTTGATGATCACATGATGTGTTGTGGCTACCTTAAATTCAGTCCTTTTCTAGCCTTAGTTGGGACTGGATGTAGAAAAATATGCTGCTAATTTTAAAGTTAATAAAGCCTAACTTTGGAAGGCAAATCTATTCTTTATTTCAATTTATTAACTTTTTGTTAGAATGGAGCGATATCTTCAACCAGAACGATTCAAGGCTGACCCCAATTCTGTTGGAGTGGATGATAAATGGAAACATTGGTATTGTACATTTAAAAACTTTTTGGGCGTGTTGGATCAAGAGGCTCTAAATAAGCTGAATATGCTGATCAACTACATTGACCCGGATGTATATAAATATATTTTGCACTGTAAAACTTATGAAGAGGCTATTTCTACATTGGAAAAGATTTTTGTTAAACCAAAGAATGAGGTATTCGCACGTCATCTTTTATCTGCCCGTAGGCAGCAGGTGGGAGAATCTTTGGATACTTATTTACAAGCACTTCGGTGCCTTAGTGTTGACTGTAATTATAAGGCTGTGACGGCTGAAGAACATAAGGACGAATCGGTACGGGATGCTTTTATTAATGGATTACTGTCTAGATCAATTCGTCAGCGGTTGTTAGAAAATAAGACTCTGGATCTTAAAAGTGCTTTTGAGCAAGCTTCTACATTGGATGTGGCTCAGAGAAGTTCGGATTCTTATGCTCTTTTTAATCGGCCTGCGACTATGGTTTCGGCAGTTTCGGATGAAAAGGAATTATGTGGACTTAATGGGAGTGGTTTACTAGATTTTGAAACAGTTTCTACTTCGGCGGCCGTTGCCTCTAGGATTCAGAAGTGTTATTTTTGTGGGAATATCCGGCACCCTCGTCTGAAGTGTCCTGCTCAGGAGGCTGTGTGTAGTAAATGCGACAAGAGAGGTCATTATGCACGTGTGTGCAAATCATCAGGTTCAATTACCTTCCCTCCTTCTGGTGTGGGAGGGTCTTCCTCCACTACCTCTTCTGTGACTATTCAGCCTTTAGATAGGGCGTTTATTGCATCAATTTCTGCTGCATTTGCTCATGGCCTAAACAAAGCTATAGTTACAGCTCAAGTTAATGGGTTGGAAGTGAAGGCCCTTATAGATACGGGCAGTACTGAGAGTTTTATAAGTCTTCAGTTTGCGAAGGAGAAGCATTTGAAAATTTTGCCTGTTACGTATCAGGTGTGTATGGCTCAGACGACCCTTATTTCACAAATAGCTGGTTGTTGCTTTGTGAAAATGGTTCTTCTGGGTAATACGTATACTGATATACGCCTATCTGTTTTGCCTAATCTCTGTGCGGATATTTTGATTGGACATGATGTTCTTCAGTTACACGAGTCTCTTAGTCTTTCATTTGGAGGGACTAAGCCACCTTTATCTATTTGTGGATTAACCTCTTTATCTATTCCTCCATTATCACTTTTTTCTAATTTGATGTCGGATTGTAAGCCAATTGCTACCAAGTCAAGAAGATATAGTAGTCAGGATAGAGAATTTATTAATTCTGAAGTTCAACGTCTCTTATTGGAAGGAATCATTGAACCTAGTTGTTCGCCTTGACGAGCACAGGTAGTTGTCACGACTAATGAGAGACACAAGAAACGAATGGTGATAGACTATTCCCAAACTATTAATAGGTATACTCAATTAGACGCGTACCCTTTGCCTAAGATTGATGAGCTTATCAATAAAGTATCTCAGTATAAAGTTTTTAGCACTATTGATTTAAAGAGTGCTTATCATCAGATTCCTATTGTTAAGAAGGATCAACCATATACGGCCTTTGAGGCTGGTGGAAAGCTGTATCAGTTTTGCCGAATACCATTTGGTGTTACTAATGGTGTTGCTTGTTTTCAACGGGCAATGGATGGTTTTATAAGTGATAACTCCCTCTCTGACACCTTTTCATACTTAGATGACATCACAGTGTGTGGCAAATCAAGGGTAGAGCATGATTCTAATTTTAAAAGATTCCTTTAAGCTGCGGAAAAAGTTGGTTTAACTTTTAACAAAGAGAAATGTGTCTTTTCGACTACTGAGGTAAATCTATTGGGGTATATCATTTCGGGAAATAAGATTAAACCAGATCCAGAACGTCTGCGACCATTGATCGATTTACCTTGTCCTACTAATTCTAAGGCTTTGCAACGAGTTGTTGGACTGTTTTCTTATTATTCTAATTGGATTGCAAATTTTTCACGGAAGATCCGGCCTCTTATTCGGGTTACGACATATCCTCTATCATGGGAGGCCAGGACATGTTTTGAGAATTTTAAAAAGGATATTTTAGGAGCAGTTGTGCATTCCATTGATGAGCAGGTTCCCTTGGTGATTGAGACGGATGCTTTGGATTTTGCAATTGGGGCTACTTTGAACCAAAATGGAAGACCTGTGGCCTTTTTCTCACGTACTTTGAATAATAGTGAAAAAAGACATTCCTCAATAGAAAAAGAGGCATACGCAATAGTAGAAGCATTGCGTAAATGGAGACATTATTTATCGGGGCGACATTTCACGCTGGTAACTGACCAAAAATCTGTGTCCTTTATGTTTGATGTTAAACATTTTGGAAAGATTAAAAATGATAAAATAATGAGATGGAGGATTGAGTTGGCATGTTACCATTTTGACATAGTTTATCGTCCGGGGAAGGATAATGTTGCTGCTGATGCACTGTCGAGGGCTTATTGTTCGGTGATTCACGGAGATACGCTTATTAATCTTCACAATGCCTTATGTCATCCTGGGGTTACGAGGATGATACACTTTGTACGCAGTAAGAACTTGCCTTTTTCAGTTGAAGACGTCAAGCAGATGACTTCATCATGTTCTATCTGTGCTCGGTGTAAACCGAATTTCTTTAAGCCTCAACGAGCTCATCTTATAAAGGCTACTTCTCCTTTTGAATGTTTGAGTGTTGATTTTAAGGGACCTCTTCCTTCAACTACTCAAAACCGATATATATTTACTGTTGTGGATGAGTTTTCAAGGTTCCCTTTTGCTTTTCCTTGTGCAGATGTATCAGCTGCTACAGTTATTAAATGTTTGACTCAACTTTTTGTCATCTTTGGGATGCCTGCGTATATCCATTCAGATCAGGGAAGTTCTTTTAAGTCTTCCCAGTTGAAGGAATACCTTCAGAGTCGGGGAATTTCTACTAGTAGAACTACCCCGTATAATCCCCAGGGTAATGGACAGTGCGAACGACACAATGGGGTGATCTGGAAATGGTTATGTTGGCGTTGACATCCCGGAACCTTAAGAATACACAGTGGGAAATGGTGCTGCCTGATGCCCTGCATTCCATTAGATCACTGCTTTCAACGGCTACTAATGTGACCCCCCATGAAAGGCTCTTTAACTATCCACGGAGATCTACTACGGGATATTCGGTACCTTCATGGCTTACCATGCAGGGACCTGTGTTGCTTCGATGCCATGTTAGATTGTCAAAATATGACCCCTTGGTGGAGGAGGTGGAGCTGTTGGAGGCAAATTCCCAATATGCTCATATTCGATTCCAAGATGGGAAAGAAAGTTCTGTTTCAATTAAAGACTTGGCTCCTTGTGGGGGCCAGCCCTCTTCTGAGGATATTAATAATGGTCATGATTCGGATAAGGTGGATGCTGTTACAGATACTACGAATATTTCCAATCCGATTGCAGATAATCATACTTCTATTAGTCAGCCTTTGGTAGATGTTTATGACCGTCCCAGTTCATCTTCTGATGGGATTTCTAATCCGGAAACCGTTGAGAATCGGGATATGGATAGCCTTCCTGTTGAAGATACTTCTGTGCCTTCTGGCGTGGGAGGGCAAGGAATTTCACCAAGGTTAAGAAGGTCGACACGAACAAGATATCCGGTCGACCGGTTGAAAATGGACTTTTAAATTGAAAATGTTTTAAAAATTGTTGAAATATTATAGTATATTGTTTTAGTTGAGAGATACTTAATACTTATGCGTAATGTTATTATTTGTTGTTGTTCATTTAGTATTGTGTTATGTAAATAGTTTTATTCTCGTGCATAGTTTAGTTGTAAATAATTAATTGTAAATTGTAAAAGTGATTAGGTTGGAGTATATTTTAAAAGGAGGGGTGAATGTGGTGATTATTCCTTGATTAGTAAAAGTATTATGATTCGTTGTTTGTTAACTGCCTTGGGATATGTGTTGTAATCTCATTGGTAGTTGATGATCACATGATGTGTTGTGGCTACCTTAAATTCAGTCCTTTTCTAGCCTTAGTTGGGACTGGATGTAGAAAGATATGCTGCTAATTTTAAAGTTAATAAAGCCTAACTTTGGAAGGCAAATCTATTCTTTATTTCAGGTACAGAGGCATGTTCAAGGCTTATATACAGGTGTGGTCACTGCCGGTACTACAGTATACAGGAGCTGTAAAATAGTTCTCTCTTAAAGGTACATACACTACGAGGATCTTGGAGTATCAGCTTTTCCAATGACCTTGGCTGGATTCCAGGTTTTCAACACCGGGTCTTGCACATGCACTGATTGTCCATTCAGCAATTCTGGTAGCGTCTTTGCATGTTTATCGTAATGTTTGCTTCCTACGATTTGTGCTTCTGCCAGCTTTTGTCTGAAGTCCTCCTGGTCCTGGGGAGGATGTATTTTTGCTGGTAGTGTAGTCTTAAACTTCCTCCCATTCAGCAATTCCGCAGGTGATTTCATGTTTGCTTTCAGTGGTGTTGATCTGAGTGATAGGAGGGCAAGGCCTTGGTCTTCCCCCATCTCACTACTTTTGATGAGAGTTCTCTTGACAGTCTGGATCTGTGTTTCGATGAACCCGTATCCCCTTGGGAAATGTGGGGATGAGGTTACTATTTTGAACCCATACTTTTCTGCCAGAGCTCTGAATTCACTCGATGTGAACTGGGTTCCATTGTCACAGATTACCTTTTCCGGGATTCCTTGTTCGGCAAACAAGCTCTTTGCAATCCTGGTGGTAGTTGTGGCTCTCAAGTCTTTCATCCTTCTCACAAAAGGAAACTTGGAATAGTAATCTGCCACTATGAGATACCGTTCTTGATTGCACATGAAGAGATCTGCCCCAACAGTGCGCCATGGTCTTGATGGTATTTCACTAGGTATCATCTCCTCTTTCTGTTGTGCATTTCTGTATTTCTTGCATATACCACATGCAGAGACCATCTGTTCGATATTTTTGTACATGCCTATCCAGTATACAGCTGATCTGGCTCTCAGCTTTCATTTCTCCATTCCCATGTGGCCTTCGTGTATGAGATGGAAAAGTTGTGTCTGCATCGTCTTTGGCACGATGATCCTCAATCCAGCAAGGAGAATACCGCCTTCTACTGCAATATCATCTTTAATCATCCAGTATTGACGAATTGTCGCCTGTACCTGCTGGATTCTCTCTGGCCACCCCTGTATTACTTGTTGTGTGAGTAGTTGCAACTTCTCATCTTTGCCAGTCTCATCTCTGATTTGACTGAGCTTTGTAGGGGTAACATTCGCTAGGTGGTGGATTTTTACTGTTAGGCCCTCCACCTCATGTTTCTCATATGGTGACAATCATAGAAACATAGAAACATAGAAGATATGAGCAGGAGTAGACCATTCGGCCCTTCGAGCCTGCTCCGCCATTCAATGAGATCATGGCTGATCATCCAAATTCAGTACCCGGTCCCTGTCTTCTCCCCATATCCCTTGATCCCTTTAGCCTTAAGAAATATATCCAACTCTTTCTTGAATATACTTAATGAACTGGCCTCCACCGCCCTCTGTGGCAGAGAATTCCACAGGTTCACCACTCTCTGGGTGAAGAAAGTCCTCCTCATTTCAGTCCTAAATGGCTTGCCCCTTATCCTTAGACTATGACCCCTGGTTCTGGACTCCCCGGCCATCAGAAACATCCTTCCTGCATCTCGTCTGTCCAGGCCTGACAGAATTTTATAGGTTTCGATGAGATCCCCTCTCAATCTTCTAAACTCCAGTGAGTGTAAGCCCAATCGACACAATCTCTCCTCATACGTCATTCCTGCCGTCCCAGGTATCAGCCTGGTGAATCTTCGCTGCATTCCTTCCATGGCAAGAACGTCCTTCCTCAGGTAAGGCCACCAAAACTGCAGATAATACTCAAGGTGTGGTCTCACCAAGGCCCTGTACAACTGCAGCAAGACATCCTTGTTCTTGTACTCGAACCCTCTTGCTACGAAGGCCAACATACCATTTGCCTTCTTAACCGCCTGCTGCACCTGCATGCTTACCTTCAGCGACTGGTGTACAAGAACACCCAGGTCTCTTTGCACTTCCCCTTCTCCCAATCTATTACCATTCAAATAATAATCTGCCTTCCTGTTTTTGCCACCAAAGTGGATAACCTCACATTTATCCACATTATAGTGCATTTGCCATGTTTCTGCCCAATCACCCAACCTGTCCAAATCGTGCTGGAGTTTCACGACATCCTCCTCACAGCATACCCTCCCACCCAGCTTTGTGTCGTCTGCAAATTTGGAGATATTACATCCAATTCCCTCATCCAGATCATTAATATATATTGTGAACAGCTGGGGTCCTAGGACCGATCCTTGCGGTACCCCACTAGTCACTGCCTGCCACTCGGAAAACGACTCGTTTATTCCAACTCTTTGCTTTCTGTCCGCCAACCAGTTCTCTATCCAAGTCAATACCTTGCCCCCAATCCTATGTGCATTAATTTTGCACGCTAATCTCTTATGCGGGACCTTATCGAAAGCCTTCTGAAAGTCCAAATACACCACAGCCACTGGTTCTCCCTTATCTATTTTACCAGTTGCATCCTCAAAAAATTTACCTTTTGTAAATCCATGTTGACTTTGTCCGATCCAGTCACTGCTTTCCAAGTGCTCTGCTATTACATCTTTTATAATGGACTCTAGCATTTTCCCCACTACCGATGTCAAGATTACCGGTCTATAATTCCCCGCCTTTTCTCTACCACCTTTTTTGAATAGTGGGGTAACATTAGCTACCCGCCAATCCGTTCCAGAGTCTATCGAGTTCTGGAAGATGACCAGCAATGCATCTACTATTTCTAGGGCCACTTCCTTAAGTACCCTGGGATGTAGATTATCAGGCCCTGGGGATTTATCGGCCTTCAGTCCCATCAATTTTCCAAACACCATTTCCCTACAAATACTGATTTCTTTCAGTTCCACCCTTTCATCAGACCCTATGTTCCCCGGCATCTCTGGGAGGTTATTTGTGTCCTCCTTTGTGAAGACAGAGCCAAAATATGTATTTAGTTGGTCTGCCATTTCTTTGTTCCGCATTATAAATTCCCCCGATTCTGACTGCAAGGGACCTACGCTTGACTTCACCAATCTTTTTCTCTTCACATATCTATAAAAGCTTTTACAGTCAGTTTTTATGTTCTCTGCAAGCTTACTCTCATATTCTATTTTCCCTTTCTTAATTAATCCCTTTGTCCTCCTTTGTTGAATCCTAAACTGCTCCCAATCCTCAGGATTATTGCTTTTTCTGGCCAATTTATATGCCCTCGCCTTGGACCTTATGCTATCACTAATTTCCCTTGTTAGCCACGGTTGGGCCACCTTTTTTGTTTTATTTTTATGCCAAACTGGGATGAACAAATTCTGTAGTTCACCCATTCAGTCTTTGAATGTTTGCCATTGCCTATCCATCGTCAACCCTTTGAGTGCCATTCCCCAATCAATCCTACCCAACTCGCTCCTCAGACCATCATAGTTTCCTTTATTTAAATTGAGGACACTAGTCTCCGAGTCAACTACTTCATTCTCCATCTTAATGAAGAATTCGATCATATTATGATCGCTCCGACCCAAGGGGCCTCTTACAACAAGATTGCTAATTAATCCTTTCTCATTACATAATACCCAGTCTAAGATGGCCTGATCTCTGGTTGGTTTCTCGACATATTGGTACAGGAAACCATCCCTAAAACACTCCAGGAATTCCTCCTCCACAGTATTGTTACTCATTTGGATGGCCCAAACTATATCTAGATTTAAGTCACCCATGATGACTGCTGTGCCCTTATTGCACGCTTCTTTAATTTCTCTTTTAATGCCATCCCCAACCTCCGCCTTACTGTTTGGTGGTCTATAAACCACTCCCACTAATGTTTTTTCCCCCTTAGTATTTCTCAATTCTACCCATACAGATTCCACATCATCAGAGCTAATATCGAGACAACGCATCTGCTAGCACCATTTCCTTTCCTGGCTTATATTTAAGCATGAAGTCATAGCTTTGGATCCTTAGAAGTAGTCTTTGCAGTCTTGCAGGCGCTTTGCACAGATTCTTCTTATAGATCTGTTCTAGTGGACGATGGTCACTCTCTATTGTAAATCGCCTGCCATATAGGTATGTATGGAATTTCTCACATCCGTACACTACTGCTAATAGTTCTCTTTCTATGTTGGCGTATCTCATCTCGGCTGACGTCAAGGCCTTTGATGCGAAAGCTATCAGCTTTCCTTCCTGCACCAGAGCTGCCCCTAGTCCTCTGGTAGAAGCGTCTACTTGCAGAGTGACTGATTTTCTTCTGTCATAATATGACAGACTTGTTTCTTTGCACAACAGTTCTTTAAGTTGTTTGAAATTCCTTTCATGTGATTCAGACCACTGGTATTCGGCGTCTTCTTTCAATAGCTCTCTGAGATTTGTTGTACGTTCCGACATGTGTGGGACGAAAGAACTCATGTATTGGACCAAGCCAAGGTAACTCCTCAGCTCTTTCTTGTCTTTGGGTGGTTTCATTTCAGCAATCACCGCAATCTTCTCTGGATTTGGCTTGACTCCCTCTGGTATATAAATCATACC
Organism: Somniosus microcephalus; assembly: GCF_052327205.1. Taxonomy (NCBI): domain Eukaryota; kingdom Metazoa; phylum Chordata; class Chondrichthyes; order Squaliformes; family Somniosidae; genus Somniosus; species Somniosus microcephalus. The sequence continues at coordinate 80,338,069 of NC_140997.1, read as the reverse complement.
AAAGAATTGGCATTCCTTTGACTTTATCTATGCACTTATCTGCATTTAACTTGATGCCAGCCTTCCTGGTACTCTCCATGGCCTCATGTAGGTGCATGTCATAGTCTCTTTCATCTGCTCCATAGATCTGAATATCATCAGCTATTCCTATAGCTCCTTCACAGCCTCTGTATGTCTCGTCTATTTTCTGTTGAAAGATATCTTGACTGACCTTTAGCCCGAATGGTAGCCACAGGAATTTGTAACGCCCAAATGGTGTGTTGAATGTTGTCAGTGTTGTTGATTCCTCATCCAACTTCACATTCCAATATCCATTTCTCGCATCTAGTTTTGAGAAAACCTTGGCTCCTGCCAGTGATGGCGTAATCTCCTCTAGCGTTAGGGTGGGATAGTGGTCCCTCTTCATCGCCTGGTTTAGATCTTTGGGGTCCAAAAATATTCTGAGACGCCCGTTTGGCTTTTCTCATACCACAATTGAGTTTACCCAGTCTGTGGGTTCAGTGACCTTTACGATCACTCCCTTTTCTTCCATCTCCTTTAGCTCTCTTTCAAGCTTTGTCTTCAGCTCGATGGGTACTTTTCGTGGAGCATGGATAATGGGCTTTACCTCTGGATCGATGGTGATGTGGTATTGGAAATCTCCGAAACATCCCACTGTATCATCGAAACATTCTGGATACATGTCTAGCAAGTCTTTTTTACTCTTGATTTGTGGGCGGTTCTCCAGTGGGGTGTTGCTGTCCATCTTCAGTGGCGTTTCCATCAGCTCGTGATGCACTGAGATCAATCTCAACTTCTCACAGCTGTTTAATCCCAGGATCGCTGGCCCCTCAGTGTCGGTGACATAGAACATGCAATTGATGTTCTTTCTTTAATGTGTCCCTTTGATAAAGGTTATTCTGAGTTGTTTAATCTCACTCCCCCCGTATGCTGTCAGCGTGACATCACTTGCCTTTAAACAACCATTTTTCGGGTAGCCATCTTCTCTCAGGTTTTCGGGAAAGATCTGCTGGTACAGTCTCAATGGGACAATGTTGCTCTGAGCCCCTGTGTCTAGCTTCAACTTTAAGTTGATGGTTTTGGGCCGACCTTTGACCTTTTTTTTGATTTGGATGATGGTATGCAATTCTCTCCTCGGAGTATTTTCCGATCTGGATATCTCGTGAAGCTGTATCTTTATGGTTTCGATGTTTAGTGCATTGTCATGATCATCATCATCACCCTGCTCATCCATGGCATCGATATTGTGTTTCTTTCTCTGGTTCTGCTGTCCGCCTTTGTTTTTGATGTATGTTCCTTCTTTCGTCGTTCTACACCTCTTTCCCCAGTGGTTTAGTTTGCCACATGCATTGCAGCTTGTTCCATATGCTGGACATTTCCTCTTGTCTGTGTAATCGTGCGGTCTTCCACAATTTCTGCACATGTTTCCCCCATTGTCATGTGCATGTCTTTGTGTGTTGTACTTTTCTCTCACTGCATCCACTCTGTTGTCCGTCTCAGAAGCCGTCCGCATGTCAGCCGTTTGAGAAATCAGCATTTTCATTTGCTGCTTCATGGCTTCATGAGCTCTCGCGGTATCTACAGCCTCTGTTATTCCGAGCTTTTCTTTTCCTATCAGGGCTTTTTGTACCTCTACATGCGCTGACCCCCATATTAGCTGGTCCACAAGCCTTTCTTCCATTTCCTTAAATTTACACTTGCGGGCTTCATTTCTCAGCCTTGTCAGGAAATTGTCAGCTGTTTCACCGGGTTCCTGTCTTAGACTCTGGAATTTGTATCTGTGTATACGGTGATTGGATTTAGGCTCTAGATGGTTGCTGAATTTATCAAAAATTGTTGCAGGGTTTTCCTTTTCCTCTTCAGTCAGACTCCAGCTATTATACAAATCTAGACCTTTTTCTCCTGTCCACAACAGAATGTAACTAACCTTTTCCTCATTGGTAGCACCCTTCAGGAAGCTTTTGAATGTAAGCTCACATTTCTGTTTGAACTTGCGGAATGCTTCTACGATATCGTCGGCTTCCCAGTTCATGAGGGGTTGCATTTGCACAGTCGTCATTTTAGTTTCCCGTACGATTCACTCTCAAATCACCACAGACATCGGCACTCACAATCAGCTCATAAAATCACTTTTCGTCTTATTCATAGTTCGTATATCACAATTTTGTACTCACTTATACCACTGCCACCATGTTGTGTCTCCTTGTGTTCTAATACTATAAATAATACAGACACTTTTAGCTCATTTTAGTTACTGCTTTTACTAGCTGTATTCTTGCTTTGTTTCTGTGTTGCCGCATGGTGTGGAGTGATACAAGATGTCCGACGCTGCACTGTACACTGCCCATGCACAGTGTGCCACATAGCAATATAACTACACCATACCAAAGTACAGGTAGACTATTATAATTGCAAAATACTGCAGATGCTGGAAATCTGAAATAACAACAGAAAATGCTGGAAATACTCAGCAGGCCAGGCAGCATCCATGGAGAGAGAAACAGAGTTAACGTTTCAGGTCTGGGACCCTTCATCAGAACTGGAAAAAGCTGGAGATGTAACAGATATTAAGCAGGTGCAGAGACGGGGGCGGGGGGCGGGTTAGGAGGGGAGGAAGAAATAGAAAGAACATCCTGTACTTTTGTAAGAGGCAGGAAAGATAAAATGTTGCAAATGGGAATGGCAAAAATCATACTGCATGAAAAATGGGGGCAGGGAGAATTATCTGAAATTGTTGAACTCAATGTTGAGTCCGGCAGGCTACAAAGTGTCCAATCGAAAGATGAGGTGTTGTTCCTCGAGCTTACGCTGAGCTTTATTGGAACAATGCAATAGCCCGAGGACAGAGAGATCAGAGTGGGAGTGAAGCGGTGAATTAAAGTGACAGGCGACCGGAAGCTCAGGGTCACCCGTACGGACTGAATGGAGGTGTTCCGCAAAGCGGTCGCCCAATCTGCGTTTGGTCTCCCCAATGTAGAGGAGACCGCATCGTGAGCAGCGAATACAGTATATTAAATTGCAAGAAGTACAAGTAAATCGCTGTTTCACCTGGAAGGGGTGTTTGGGGCCCTGGACAGTGGGAAGGGAGGAGGTAAAAGGGCATGTGTTGCATCTCCTGCGCTTGCACGGGAAGGTGCCAGGTGAAGGAGCAGGGCTGTTGGAAGTGATTGAGGAGTGGACCAGGGTGTCGTGGAGGGAGTGGTCCCTTCGGAATGCTGAAAGGGGAGGTGAGGGGAAGATGTGTTTTGTGGTGAGATCACGTTGGAGGTGGCGGAAATGGCGGAGGATGATCCGTTGAATGTGGAGGCTGGTGGGGTGAAAGGTGAGGACAAGGGGAACCTTATCATGGTTCTGGGAGGGAGGGGCAGGGGTGAGGGCAGAAGTGCGGGAAATAGAACGGACACGGTCAAGGGCTGTGTCAACCACGGTAGAGGGGAATCCTCGGTTCAGGAAAACGGAAGACATGTCAGAAGCACTAGTATGGAAGGTGGCATCGTCAGAACAGACGTGGCGGAGACGGAGAAACTGGGAGAAAGGAATAGAGTCCTTACAGGAAGCGGGGTGGGAGGAAGTGTAGTCCAGGTAGCTGTGGGAGTCGGTGGGCTTGTAGATGCAACACATGCCCTTTTACCTCCTCCCTTCCCACTGTCCAGGGCCCCAAACACCCCTGCCAGGTGAAACTGCGATTTACTTGTACTTCTTGCAATTTAATATACTGTATTCGCTGCTCACAATGTGGTCTCCTCTACATTGGGGAGACCAAAGGCAGATTGGGCGACCGCTTTGCGGAACACCTCCGTTCAGTCCGTACGGGTGACCCTGAGCTTTCGGTCGCCTGTCACTTTAATTCACCGCTTCACTCCCGCTCTGATCTCTCTGTCCTCTGGCTATTGCATTGTTCCAATGAAGCTCAGCGTAAGCTCGAGGAACAACACCTCATCTTTCGATTGGGAACTTTGCAGCCTGCCGGACTCAACATTGAGTTCAACAATTTCAGATAATTATCCCTGCCCCCATTTTTCATGCAGTATAATTTTTGCCATTCCCATTTGCAACATTTTATCTTTCCTGCCTCTTACAAAAGTACAGGATATTCTTTCTATTTCTTCCTCCCCTCCAAACCCTCCCCCCCCCCGTCTCTGCACCTGCTTAATATCTGTTACATCTCCAGCTTTTTCCAGTTCTGATGAAGGGTCCCAGACCTGAAACGTTAACTCTGTTTCTCTCTCCACGGATGCTGCCTGGCCTGCTGAGTATTTCCAACATTTTCTGTTGTTATTACAGGTAGACTATCCTTTATCCGCACTTCTGAAAGCCGAAAACCTCTGAAAAGCTAAAGTTATTTTGTGGCGCGTACGTCGTGCGCATGACATAACCCGAGTGGCGCCAAACATGACCCGACGTGGCCGATGCTTTTCTGACCTGATTTGCGGGCCAGCTTAGCGTAGGAGTCAGCCGATATCCGCCTTTCCCACAACTGGCGGCGGCAGTCATGCCCCACATTCCCGCTAAGTCAAGCAATTCAGATACGGAGCAGGGGGAGCTGTAAACAGACTGGGAGCGGCAGCACAGAGAAGCAGGAAGGGGAATGAAACACGGAGCAGGGGGAGCTGTAAACAGACTGTGAGCGGCAGCACAGAGAAGCCGGAAGGGGAATGAGACATGGAACAGTCGCAAGAGGTAGCCTGAACTTTTAAAATTTATATTAAATACAAATACTAATTACCAAATTAATTTAATGTTCAGAGTTTCCCAGTCTGAAATAATACCTTCTGAAATCCGAAAATTTCCGAAAACCGAAACACAGCTGGTCCCAAGGTTTTCGGATAAGGGATAGTCAACCTGTAGTTCCATACCAAAGTAGTTCCATTTAACGATGTGATACTATAACAATGTAACAGATGCATAGGGTATAAAAGCAAGGAAGTTATGGTAAACCTTTATAAATCACTGGTTAGGTCTCAGCTACAGTATTGTGTTCAAACCTGGGCACCACACTTTAGAAACGATGTCAAAGCCTTAGAGAGGGTGCAGAGTAGATTTCCCAGAATGGTACCAGGGATGAGTGAATTCAGTTACGTGGAGAGACTGAAGAAGCTGGGACTGTTCTCCTTAGAGCAGAGAAGGTTAATGGGAGAGTTAAAAGAGGTGTTTAAAATTAGGAGGGGTTTCAATAGAGTAGATAGGAGGAAACTCCACTGGCAGGAGGGTCAGTAACCAGAGGACGCAGATTTAAACTAATTGGCAAAAAAAAGCCAGAAGGGTGATGAGGAGAATTTTTTTCACGCAGCGAGTTGTGATCTGAAATACATTACGTGAAAGGCCGTTGGAAGCAGATTCCATAGTAACTTTCAAAAGGGAATTGGATAAATACTTAAAATGGGAAAAGGTGCAGAGCTGTGGGGAAAGAGCAGGGGAGTGGGATTAATTGGAGAGCTCTTTCAGAGAGCTGGCACAGGCACAATGGGCGAAATGGCCTCCTTCTGTGCTGTATCATTCTATGATTCTAACAACAACCACATTGTGAAAGCTATTATTTTCTTTCAATACATCCCTAACTTTGTAGGAGTTTGAACTGTAATTTGGATCAGATAAGATTTAATATTCCATATTTAAAATGAAGAAATCAATTCCATATTTACATAGAAGAGATAGGGGGAGAAATTGGGTATAGCCCCGTTTGGGGCGCTAGAATTGGTGCTGCGCAAATTTTATCACCAGGCGCAACTTATCACCACTGTAGTGTATGTGCCTTTAAGAGCCCCATGTGTGCTGTAATGCCGGTAATGGCCACTCGGGCTATATAAGCCTGTATATTGTGTTATATCCGTTAGTTCCCCTCCAGACTTTGTTTAATAAACACCTATGAAACCAACTCCTGTCTTCAGTGTCTCTATCAATGCACAGACACAACAGTGGCGACGAAGTGGAAACGGACTTACCTGCAATTCGGCAGCACCTCAAGGACATCGATTCCTCTGGCGTCCAGAAGAATCAAGAAAGTGAAAAAAGCTGTGGTTTCACCAGCTGGCCAAGCTGGTGGCAGGTACTGCGCTAATCCTTCCTGGGCATCAGGCTGGGGCTCCAGCGGCTGGTTCTACAGCTGGGCCAAGCAGCGAAAGCGGAGGCAAGCAGTAACAGACGGGGAGGGAGCACTCGGGAGACGGCCGGCGCTGCAAGCAGGTCGGCGTTCAGACCTAGAGAGAAAGTCCGGCGGGAACGAGTCTCCAACTGTAAATAAATAAATAAAAAAAGAACGGAAACCGCGGGAAACAGCGTTGTCATCGGCAGCAGCGGCGGGAAAGCGCGGGAAGCGCCATATCTTTTCTGCAGAAAAGAAAGAAAAGCGCGGGAAGCGCCATATCTTTTCTAAGATGCCTAAGTCTGGCAATATTGATGCTTTTGATAGCGAGATAAAGGATTGGACCACATATGTGGAAAGAGTGGAGGTATATTGCACTGCAAATGGAATAGAAGATGAAAAAAAAGCTTCAGTACTGCTAAATCTAATGGGCGCAAAGACATACGGGCTGTTACGAAATTTAATCACTCCAGCCAAACCAAAGGACAAGGATTTTAAAGAAATTGTTGATACCCTACAGGAGCACTTAAACCCAACACCGCTGCTGATAGCGGAACGATTCAAATTCTTCAAGAGAAATCAACACAAGAATGAAAGTAACGCTGATTACCTCACCGAATTAAGAAAGCTATCAAAACACTGCCAATTCGGGGCAGGACTAGCAGATTATCTTCGAGACAAATTCGTCTGCGGTCTCTTAAGTGAAGGAACACAGAAAAGGCTGCTTTCTGAAAAAGATTTAACACTGGACAAGGCTTTCAGTATGGCTGTATCATACGAAGCAGCCACAAGAGGAGCTGCAGAGATACAACAAAAGACACAGGGCTTCGGCACCCATGAAATGACACAGGGTTTCGAGAGATGTTATCGCTGCGGCAGATCCACCCATGACCAGAGGGACTGCTGGTTCAAGGACAAAGCATGCAGGCAATGCGGAAAGATTGGACACATTGCATGGGTATGCCGATCTGGACAAAATAAATCCACAGACAGGAAAAAAAAAATCAATAAAGAAAAGTACAGAAAGGTATAAATGATGACGGACAGTAGCTCCGAAGACCAGAAGAGTGATAGCGACACCGAAAACAAGAGACTAAGCTGTCTCAAATTACGTAATGTACTTGCCAAAGATGATTACCAGACCATTTGGGTTACCCTCAGAATAGCAGGGTCCCCAGTTAAAATGGAGCTAGATACAGGATCAGCTCTGACCGTAATAAATCGACGGGATTACGAGAGGCTATTTCCGCATATACCTTTAAAAGACACATCCATTATCTTGAAAACATATACGGGGCAGAAAGTATACCCCAAAGGAAAAATAAGGGTGCCTGTTGTATACAACGGCAAGGAAATACAAAAGTTGTATTTATACATTCTACAAGATGGGGGCCCACCGCTGTTAGGACGTGAATGGATCAGGAAAATACGTTTAGACTGGCACTCCATTCAGGCACTGACGGTGACCAGTAAGAAAAAAAATGATGATGACATCATACCTGAACGATTAAAAGACATCTTGGCCAACGCCAAAGAAGTGTTTCAAGAGAAACTAGGAACCTTGAAAGACATCACCGCCTCAATAAAAGTGGAAGATGCAGCAATTCCCAAGTTTTTTAAAGCAAGATCGGTGCCATACGCAATTCGTCCAGCAGTCGAGGCAGAGCTGGAGAATTTGGAAAATGCAGGCGTATTATCCAAAATAGATTGGAGCGAGTGGGCAACACCCATCGTTCCAGTCATGAAGAAAGCATTAAATAATGATAAATCTGAAGAACAGAGAAAAATTTGCATCTGTGGAGACTTCAAGGTGACGGTAAACCCGGTCCTTCACACAGTACAGTATCCTCTTCCGAAGATAGAAGATATTTTCGCCTCACTATCCGGAGGGAAACATTTCACCAAAATTGACTTGGCACAGGCATATCGACAAATGGAGGTTGAAGAGGCCTTTAAAAAATATCTCACGATAAATACACACAAAGGTCTGTACCAGTACAATCGACTGGTTTTCTGAGTAGCATCCACTCCAGCTATCTGGCAAAGAGCTATGGAGCAAGTCCTCCAAGGGATTCCGGGGACTCAATGCTACCTAGACGACATCCTTGTAACAGGAGAAAACGACAACGAGCACCTTGCCAATTTGGAGCAGGTGCTCACTAGGCTGAGAGAACGGGGCCTACGAGCAAATCGCCCCAAGTGCAAATTTTTCCAAAATCAAATATCATATTGTGGCCACATAATTAATAAGGAAGGGTTGCATAAGTCACCTGAAAAAATTGAAGCGGTCATAAAAGCCCCAGCACCTGAAAATGTTTCACAATTAAGGTCGTTCCTGGGATTCATAAATTACTATCATAAATTTTTACCGAACTTATCAACTCTTCTACACCCTCTTAATGAACTGCTACAAACAGGAGTAATTTGGAAATGGAGCGAAGACTGTAAACGTGCCTTCCATAAATGCAAAGACTTAATCACGTCCAAAGAAGTTTTGGCTCATTACAACCCATCACTGCCAATCAGACTGGCGTGCGATGCATCCCCTTACGGCATAGGAGCAGTATTATCGCATAAATTCCCTGATGGCTCGGAACGGCCGATAGCTTTTGCGTCATGCTCATTGAACTCAGCTGTGCGTAACTATGCCCAAATCGACAGGGAAGCACTCAGCCTGGTATGGGGAGTGAAGAAATTCAACCATTACCTACACGGACAAAAATTTACCTTGTTGACTGACCATCAACCCCTCATCTCCATATTCAACCCTAAAAAGGGTGTTCCCATTATGACAGCGCAAAGGCTACAGAAGTGGTCCCTTTTTCTAGGGGCACACCAATACAACATAGCATACAAAGGATCAAAACAGCATGGGAATGCTGACGGTTTATCGCGCCTACCGTTGCCAACGGTAGAAGAGGCACCTACAGTAGACCCAGTGGAGATGTTCCACTCAACCATAGTGGAATGTCTACCAGCAACAAATTCTGCCATTGAAAAGGAAACGAGAAATGACCCGACTCTCTCACGAGTCTACGACTTAACAGTGAAGGGATGGCCAGCACATGGTGAACCACTGTTGCCAGCATTCTCGCAAAGAAGAGAACAGCTGTCAGTATGCCGAGGAACCTTGATGTGTGGATCCAGAGTGGTGATTCCACCCAAACTCTAGGATAAAGTGCTAAAGGAGCTTCACGAGGGGCATCTGGGTGGAGTGAAAATGAAAAACCTAGCCAGAGCGTTTGTATGGTGGCCAGGTATCGATGGAGACATAGAAGAAATGATCAAGAGCTGCCTAGGATGCCAGAAGGTCCAAAACGCTCCACCCCAAGCCCCTCTACATCCATGGGAGTGGCCCTCATCTCCCTGGCAAAGGGTACACATCGACTTTGCTGGTCCATTTATGGACTCAATGTTCTTAATCGCGGTTGATGCACACTCCAAGTGGCAGGAGGTAATAAAGATGTCCTCCACCACCACGGAAAAAACCATCACAGTATTAAGGACCATATTTGCCAGGAATGGGCTGCCGGAACAGATCTGTTCTGATAATGGACCGCAATTTGTGTCCGAAGAATTCAGGAAGTTCTTAAAAAACAATGGGGTTAAGCACTACACGTCCGCCCCATACCATCCCGCCACCAATGGATTGGCTGAAAGGTTTGTCCAGACCTTCAAGAAGGCCATAAATGCCATGGGTAATGAAGACATAAAACTTCAGCACAAGGTGGATAACTTCTTGTTCGCATACAGGAATGCAACACATATGGTTACCAACCAAACTCCCGCCATGATGTTCTTCAATAGAAGCCTAAGATGCCGGCTGTATTTGATCAAGCCCAACATCAGAAGGGACGTGGAGAACCGGCAATTTCAAGGCATGAATGAAAGGCCAACTAGAACCTTCCAGATAGGTCAACAAGTTTTGGCCCGGGACTACCGTACCGAGAAATGGCAGCCTGGAACTATCTGCACATGACTAGGACCGCTGATGTATACCGTGGACATCGGAGAAAGCATAATAAGGCGCCATGCTGACCAAATCATAGAGTCATCCGAAAAGGGACAACCTACACCACAACTCTATACGCCTAACGATGAAGTAGAGATACCCATATCTACCTCCGATCCGGTGATACTGGAACCCGATGAACCCGACACTGGCATTCAAGCCGAATCAGCCTTGCCAAAAGAACCTACTACACCACCAGAAACTATTACACCACCGAGTCGTTATCCGGGCCGAGTCAGGATGCCTCCAGAGAGACTGACTTATAATTAATTAACTGCAGCAATGTGTATATTATTTTTCTTATAACATGTAATTAATAATTACTTAAAATATTATGTACTGGTTAGCTAAAAGGGGAGGAATTGTAGTGTATGTGCCTTTTAGAGCCCCATGTGTGCTGTAATGCCGGTAATGGCCACTCAGGCTATATAAGCCTGTATATTGTGTTATATCCGTTAGTTCCCCTCCAGACTTTGTTTAATAAACACCTATGAAACCAACTCCTGTCTTCATTGTCTCTATCAACGTACAGACACAACAGCCACCTCGAGCGATATTGGGTTGCTGCGCCCCTAAAGGTGATTGCGGCGTTGATTCAGGCGCTGCACGGGAGTCTTAAAGCACTAACCCGGCGGCGCTACTCAATATGTCGGCGGCCGGGCGCAACGCAGGTGCTGTCAATAATCGATTACCCCGAGACATGCTGGCGCCGGCCAGCTCTTAAAGGGGCGGGTCAATTAGGATCAGCAGCCACACTCTGCGCCTTGTAGGCCTCAAAATCGGCGCTGTGCTTTCTGTGGCGTTCCAAACTTTGAACATATGGAGAGGGTGAGGCAGAGAGTGGAGCGCTTTACCGATGGGGCATTGGATGCTTTGGTTGGCGAAGTGGAGCGCCGGCGAGCTGTGCTGTACCCCGACAATGGCAGGAGGCCTCATCAGAGCGAGTACCGCAGGGCTTGGAGGGAAGTTTGTCAAAGAGTCACCTCAAGCAGCGTGGTGCCCAGGACTCCTGTGCAATGCAGGAAGAAGTTCAACGACCTCACTCGGGTCGTTAGGGTGAGTGCCTTTTTCGCAATCTTCTTCATCCCTCCATCTGCACCTGACATTATGGCCAGTGGGTGCGCGAAGCCCCAATGGCCATCTGTCAGCCAGCACCCATGGCCCTTTCTGGAAACACACACGCACATTCAGCTCAATGCATAATGTAAGGGCTATTCTACCATGGGGGGCATGTGATGTCAGCTCAATGCATAATGTAACAGCTATTCTACCATGGGGGGCATGTGATGTCAGCTCAATGCATAATGTAAGGGCTATTCTTCCATGGGGGGCATGTGATGTCAGCTCAATGCATAATGTAAGGGCTATTCTACCATGGGGGGCATGTGATGTCAGCTCAATGCATAATGTAAGGGCTATTCTACCATGGGGGGCATGCGATGTCAGCTCAATGCACAATGTAAGGGCTATTCTACCATGGGGGGCATGTGATGTCAGCTTAGGCCAGCATGTTTCATCACTTCCCGTCCTTTTTCCTGCAGGCCAAGCTGGCCAGGAACCGGAGGGAGCAGCTTCATACTGGAAGAGGCCCTCCTCAGCTGCAGACACTGACGGACCTGGAGGAACGAGTCCACCAGATTGTTGGAGGCCAGATGATTGGTCCTGTCACCACTGGAGCTGCCGAACCCATTGTGCACAGCGATGGTGAGGTCATCACCTTTTTGAACTCTCTCCTTCCACTTGTTCCCCCCACCAGCATGCTTTTTCACTCTGGACCCATGTCAGAGCATTGCAGCACTCATGCATCCCTTGCTGCCACCCTGTCCTTTCGCTAAAGCCACTCTTCAACCTCCCTGCATTCAGATGCTGCATCACCAGCTCGGGAGCCAGGCCCTCAAGCTGCCACTGCCCGGAGGCGACGAGCAGGAGGAAGCCGGACCATCCCTGCCACCCTCAGGCGAGCCAGCCCCTCTGCAGACTGGGGAGACTACTTCCCTGGAGGGGTGCAAGGGGGAATGCTCTGAGGAGGAACCAGTTCCAGGAACCAGCGGGCTGCAGCAACGCAAGGGGGGTAGGGAAGCTCGGGGGCCGCCTCCCCGGAGGGCGAGTCAGGCCACGAGTACTGCTGCACAGAGCGCAGAAGAGGTGCGTTCCCTCGCAGAAATGAGTGCCCAGGCTCGGCTCAGGCACACTGAGCTCATGGCTGCAGTGGCAAGGATGCCTGAATCCATCGAGACACTGGCAAGGAGTGTCCAAGACTTTGGGGCAGCACAGGCAAGGAGTGCGCAGGACTTCGGGGCAGCACAGGCAAGGAGTGCGCAGGACTTTGGGGCAGCACTGGAAAGGACTGTCCAGGACTTCGGGGCAGCACTGGAAAAGACTGTCCAGGGCATCGGGTCATCACTGGAAAGGACTGTCCAGGGCTTCACCGAAGCAGTGGAAAGGACTGTCCCGGCCTTCAGCGAAGCACTGGAAAGGACTGTCCAGGGCTTCACCGAAGCACTGGCACCTGCCACGCAAGTGCTGAGTGCTGCCACGCAGTCACTCGCTGGTCTCATGCAGATGCATATTGAGGCCACGCGACCAATGACTGCTGCCACCCTCGCTGGATCAGGCGGGATTACCCGGGGCCCTTGCAGCACCACAGCAGGGCATCAATCTGTGGACCAGCCGATTGGTGCGCATGCTGCGGTGCTGCCCCGTCAGAGTGCCAGTGTGTCGATTGACCAGGGAGCTGCTGTCCGCTCTCAGAATGTCAGCATTCCTGATGCCACCACTGGCACGTCTCCACTGCAGCTGCCACCACCTGCAGGACAGATTGCTTCCACCCATGCACAGTTGGAGCAGTCAGCATCTGGGCCCTCCAAGGCCAGAGGTCGTCCAGGACGTCCCTCAGGGGCATCTGCGCTTTCGGACAGCCAGCAGGCCTCCCCCAGCACTTGATGCAGCCATTGGGGTCCCATTACGGAGGAGCTGCAGGGAGGGAAGGGGCTGATCTCGCAAGAGAAGTAGATCCCCATCAAGGGGGAAAGAGTAGAAGGTGCTGCTGAGACGTCTTATTTGTAGAAATCAAGGCCGTGGATGCTGGTCTGAATGTTAGTAATGTTTTGGATAGTCTCCCGGGTGTGCGAGTCACTTATGTGTTAGTGTGTTACTTTTGCTTTCTGTAGCCATTGCTTTGTCATGTTGGAAGGAAGCACATTTTGCAAAATAAACAACTTTTTTTGTTTACATTGGCCATGTCTGCTATTTACATTCATACTGCCCTTCATAGGCTTTGGGTTATCCGAACGGTTCCATTCCTGCTCTTCGAATGGCACCAAGCATTCCATCAGAGGGGCCTAGAAGCGGCTTGTTATCAGCCTCTGCCGGACGGCCCTTCCAGTTTGTACCTCCCTTCCATCTTGGTCCTCACCCTCCTCCTCCTCCTCCTCCTCCTCCTCCACCGCTGGTGTTTCAATGTCTGGTGGCATTGGCTGGGTGCATAGGATGGCGAGGTTATGCAGCATGCAACAGACAACCACGAAGTGGGAGATTCGCTCTGGTGAGCACTGCAAGACGCCTCTGGAATGGTCCAGACAGCGGAACCGCTGCTTCAGCACACCGATTGTGTGCTCCACAATGTTCCTCGTCGCCTGATGGCTCACATTGTAGCGCTCTTCAGCAGGGGTGCTGGGTGAATGGAGCAGGGTCATCAGCCATGGGCACAGAGGATAGCCCTTGTCACCGAGAAACCAGCCTCCTGGGTGAGCCGGGGCCTCGAATAGGTCTGCAACTGAAGTCTGGCGCAGGATGAAGGCGTCGTGGCTGCTGCCAGGGAACTGCGCATTGACTGCGAGGATCAGCTGTCGGTGGTCACAGACCAGCTGAACATTCAAGGAATGGAACCCCTTGCGGTTGCGGAACTCCTGGCGCCCTGCACCATAGGGAAGTCTGCTATTGCTGCAAAGCCCTCTGCGCGCTCCCACTGCTTCTCCAGTGTCATAGGGAAGGAGATGTACTGCCGCCTCCTTTTAAATAGGGCATCGGTTACTTGACGGATGCAGCAATGCACCGCAAACTGCGATATGTTGGTGATGTCCCCAGTTGCGGCCTGAAAGGAGCCGCTCGCATAGAAATTCAGGGCAACAGTCATCTTGACAGCCACCGACAGAGAGATCTGCACCTTATCTGAGGCTGCAGATCTGGCTGAAGCAGGTGGCACAGCTCAGTCACCACCTCCTTTCTGAAGCGCAGCCTTCTAAGACACTGCTCCTCTGACATGTTCAAGTAAGAGAACTGCTGTCAGAAAACCCTGGCAGCCTAAGGTCTGGTGTGGCAATGTCTGTTGGCCCTCCTCCGTCTGGCCATTCCTGCCCCTCTCTCCCTGCGTCTCTGTGCCCTTTCCAGATGGTTCAGCAGCAGGACGTTCCCCTCCAATGCAGCCCCCATAATAATAGCGCACAAGAAATTGTTAACGTTGTAAATGCTCACCAGCAGCAAGGTAATGGTCAGAAGGCTGAAGTTCCTCTGGCCAGCGCTGGCTCACTGGTGCAATGGCTCTCAGAGTGCAGCTCAGCAACTCTGTGAAAGTCTCGAGGAAATTGTGCTCCCAAAATGGCTGCCGCTTTTATACCAGTGCAGTCCCCTTTAAAGAGCGCCCCCCCCAGCCCGAGAGCAACTGGGGAAAGTTCCAGGTAAGCAGTCCTTATTAGCGCCAGGCGGGCGCTAAGATTTAGCGCCGGCGCTAAAAGCACACTCAATATGGCAAGAGGCACAGGGTTCGCTGCGTCCGGGCGCTAGTGGGTTAGCGCCCCACTTCTCGGCCTCTTTAGGAGCTAATCGCTGGCGCTACCAACCGAATTTCTCCCCCATAGAAAATTCCAGCCATAGTGTTTAGTAATCTGGGAGTCCAGTTTATGAGCTTTTTTTCATCAATCCTCACTATAATGCTGAAGGGGTAACTAGACAAATTATCGTAAAAATGGTGGGATGAAAAACAAAAGCTTGTGAAGTTAAACTAAATCAAAACTTTTTAAAAAAATTAACTGCTCAATTGTTTTCTTTGAATAACTTGTTATTTTTTGTGAAATTAAATTTAACTTTCCAAGATCAGTTTCCAAACTTAGCGGGGGAGAAATTGGGTGGAGCCGCAAACGGGGCGCCAAGCGCGTCAGATTTTGCGCTGCGATCGGAGCAGCAGCGATCGCCGGAAATTCAGCTTGAGCGCCCCAAGAGGGACACGGGGCGAGGCTCGAGGCGCTCTGCGCCCCTCCTAGGGCGCTGAAACTGAATATCGCAGCGCAACATGCATGCTGCAGCACGGCATGCTGCGGCACTGCAGGCCTTCCTCCCATTCTTAAGGGGGAGGGGCCTGCACCAGCGCGATGAGCGATCGTGAGTGCCGGCAAAAGAGCCCAGCACCGAGGAGAAGTGCCGGGCTCTCGGAAAACAGCTGGCAATGCCATGGGGGGGAGAACAGGAGGCCGGGGACGGAGGCGCTGGCAGGCGGCCGCCGAAAAAAACGGCCGCCCCGCACCTCCACCTTAATTTGCGCCACTGCCGCCACAGGTAGGCCCCGTGAACCAGGCACGATTAGCGAGCGGCGCTACAGAGGCGGTCGCTGCCAAATATCGTGATCGGGGTGGTTGCGGGGCACTGCGCACACTGATGACGTCATCGGTGGCGGCGCAGCGCAACAGGCTAATGCCGCCATTAGCGCCCCAGCTAAATATCGTGGGAGGCATGGCCAGTGGCGCTAAAGCCACTGAGTGCCCTCTTTAGGCGCTAACTGGTGGCGCAGCCCACCAAATTTCTAGGCCAGCATTTCTTAAATTTAATTCAGCTCAGCATCCATTTGTATGTATGGATAATAGGACTTGCAGGACATGCAGAATTACTCCTCGCCCCATCCAACAGGTTATAGAGTTCGGACTTGAGACTTATAAGAAATTAAACCAGACACGCGGATTCTGCCTTTAACCTTTTGTTGTTCCTCAGACAGATCCACTATTGAGCAGTCCACTAATAATGTTACAAGAAATCATACATACAACCACCCGCAGATGATCAGTCCAGCATTGATTGTAGGCCACTTCCTTTTCACTGCAGTAGTTCTTCGCCTTTTGACTGCAGTAGCCCTTTGAGTTGAGATGATCAGCTAGGCCCCTCCTTCTGACTGCGGTGCTGATATTTTTAGTCATTGTTTATTTATACAGTTTTCCTTGCCTTTTCAGTAAATCAATCATTCAGAGATTGTGAGATGATCCTTTAATGTTCGACCTAAATTGTTTGAACTGTCAAACTTTCACACTCACACATCCTGTGTGGCTACCCATTAGCTGCCTTTATCAAAGCCCAAAATTATTCACTCACTCATAAAAGTTTACAGAAGTGGCAGTAAACTACTTGGTCACATTTCACATGTTACGTCGCATCCTGTATTTCAGAACTCCAAAGGTTTGACTCCTCCCCTTTAGCCACCAAAAGTCATTCTACAATGTTGTGGCCTGTTTTGTTGTAGACATGAAGGGCTGGATTTTCTGAATGGGAGGCTTTTGGAGGTGGGACTGCTGCTTGCCAGTTCTCAGTCCTGCCTCCATCAGCTTCTGGCCAACCAGCGGGAATTTCCCCTGATTGACCTTGTTAAGCCCGCCCGGCAGGCTCATCAGGCCAATTAGGGGGAAGTCAGTGACAGAGCATGTCAACATATGTTGTGTCATCTGTCAAGAACTTTTGAAAGAAGAAATGTCATCGTTTGACAGCTCTGTGAAGCTGTCAAACACTGACATTCTGTGTAGTTTGACGAGTCCCTGTGTTCAGGACTCATCAAACCTTTCTACTTTGCAGAAATCAGCTGGCTGTTGGATTGGAGGATGCAACTGCCAGTCTGTGATCTCTACAATGGAGATGTCAGGGACTACCTACAGCGGTCGAAGGCTGTAGGCAGAAACAAAGGTAAATTAACATTTTCTAACACTTTACACTCACCTCACATACTTACCACTCCACACTTGCACCCATCACTCACCTCTACATCGCACTTTCAGACCCCTCCGACCCCCCGCAGACCTCCTACTCACCTCCTACACCCTGGCGGGGTTCCCCCAGGTCGGGAAGCCCACACTTCAGCACGAAAACTGGGGATAATCCTATTTTCTGCCTGTTAACTACCTGTTAACAGGCAGTTAATAGGCTTTAATCCCTTCCCGCCTCCAAGGAGACAGGACCCGGGGCAGGACGGCTTCCTGCCTCCTGGCAAGAGGGCACGGAAGTGGGTTGGGGGCGGGTTTGCCGCCCGCCCCCAAAATTCTGCAACTTTCCCGGCAGTCCCGCCTCCATACCCGCCTCCTCAGGGCTGACAAAATCCAGCCCGAAGTCTGCAAATCTAAGGGGGTTGTTTATCTCTGTTGTCTATGACTACCCCCTGCAATTACAGTCATGTTTGCTGCCTTTTAGTAAAGCACATCAATGCACATTCCATGACCACCAAGGCCGTCTGTTCATTCACCAACTTTATTTCACTTTGAAAAAACCTTTTGGCCTGGCAAAGCATTTTAATACATACCAAATTTAAAAATTGAGGGTCTGTGTATACTTACAGACTTAAACTGGTAATACTGAAGACCTAGGGCGAGATATTCGTCTGGGTGGTGGCGCAAAGCGGGCGGTACCGGATCGGCCGCCCGTTATGCGCAGCACCTGATACTCAGTGCCATTGCAGTCTGAGCTAATCTAGATATTATCCAGTCAAAATATCATAACTACTGCATTTCTTCTGTATTTTCTTGATGCATTCTTTCTTATACATGTTCATAAAAGGAAACTATTGAGGAAATGTAGAGGGAAGGAATAAAAAAAACTTACCGGGGAGGAAATTGTATACATTTTAATATTTTCTGACATGTGACAGTGCCAATTCAGAAGTAAAATTGGGCTGTGTTGAGCAAGTACATTTTCCTGAATTAAGTTTTTGAATTTTTAAAAGTTTATTTAGCAATGTACAAATGCCTTGCTTTTTTTTAAACTAAAAATACCTTCTTGGTACGTAGGTAATGATGGGAAGATTGAATTGTTTTGCCAAAGTCCTGAGAAGCAGGTGGTGGGCCACCACTTTGAATCATTTCAGTCTTTGTGGTGAAGAAATAAAATGGGTATTTTTAGAATTCTAACTATCCTATAGCAGTTGATCTTTTAAGATTGAAATGCAGATTGCCTTTGATTGGAATCTGCAGTTCTCTAGCTTACTTGTATATGTGCATCCATAAAGGTGATAGAAAGCAGTGATGAGGAATGGATGTATTTCTCACTTGATGTGTGAAAGTTTCAAGTACCTGTTCCACATGGTGCAATTTGAACCATTGTATTTCATTTCCTCTCATTTGTCTTTCTCCCAAAGCTACACTGACAATTTGTTTGAAAACCTAAACTCCGAGGAGCACTCCATCTGCAATACCACCTGTTTAATTTTCCATTTTCTGTATTTTGTAAACAAATATTAGCCCTTAAGCAAAGTTGACATAGAGTCATAGGCCTAGAAATTCGGTGGGGTTAGCGCCCAATTAGAGGCATTAGAGGGCCTTGCGCCGGAATTATAGCCGCGATCGAAATTGCGTTGGGCCCTACCATCGGCGTTAGCCGGTAGCGCTGCGCCGGCACCAATGACGTCATCGGTGTGCGCAGCATCCCGGTTGCCGTGGTAATGCGGCCGGACGCCCAAATTCAGTTGCGGCCGCCTCGCCCATGGCAGCCGCAACCAACGATTGTTCAACGGGATGTTGCAGCACGTAGCGCCGGCGCATTAAGGTGGAGCGGCGGCCGGCCGCTTTCCCGGCGGCCGCCTGCCCGCACCTCCCTCCCCGGACTCCTCCACCACCCCCCTGCGGCACTGATGTGTGTGGCCCGCGAGCCTGGCACTTCTCCGAGGTGCCGGGCTCATTTGTCGGGCGAATCGACCGGTCAGCGGTCGGCTGCAGGCAGCTCCTCCTTAACAGAAGGAGGAGGCCTGCAGTAGCCCAGCCTGCCGCACCGCATCGGGTGCCGCAGCGGGGGATTAGCGCCGCAAACCTGCATTCAGCGCCCATAGCGAGGCGCTGAAACCCTCCATTAGCGCCCGCAGCCGTCTGGGCGCGGGGCAGCTGAATTTTTGGCGGGCACAGCGGCAATTATCGCGGGCGCAAAATTTCGGGCGCAAAAGCCCTGGCGGAGGCAAACCTAATTTCTAGGCCATAGAGTCATAACGGCACAGAAGGAGGCCATTCGGCCCATTAAGTCCATGCTGGCTCTCTGTAGAGCAATCCAATCAGTCCCATTCCCCTGCTCTATCCCCGTAGCCCTGTAAGTTTATTTCCCTCAAGTGCCTATCCAGTCTCCCCTTGAAAACACTGAGTGTCTCCACTTCCACCACTTCCATCGGCAGCGAGTTCCAGGTCCTCACTACTTGCTGCGTAAAAAGTTTTTCCTCACATCCCCCCTGTATCTCTTGCCCAAAACCTTAAATCTGTGTCCCCTAGTTCTTGTACCATCAACTAGTGGGAACAGCCTTTCCCCGTCTAGCCTATCCAAACCAGTCATAATCTTGTACACCTCTATCAAATATAAGGTTAGTATGCAGGTACAGCAAGTAATTAGGAAAGCTAATAGAATGTTATTGTTTATTGCGAGGGGAAATGAATACAAAAGTAGGGAGGTTATGCTTCAGTTATACAGGGCATTGGTGAGACCACATCTGGAGTACTGTGTACAGTATTGGTCTCCTTATTTAAGGAAGGATGTAAATGCGTTGGAAGCAGTTCAGAGAAGGTTTACTAGACTAATACCTAGAATGGGTGGGTTGTCTTATGAGAAAAGATTGGACAGGCTAGGCTTGTATCCGCTGGGAGTTTAGAAGAATAAGAGGTGACTTGATTGAAACATATAAGATCCTGAGGGGTCTTGACATGGTGGATGTGGAGAGGATGTTTCCTCTTGTGGGAGAATTTAGAACTAGGGGGTCACTATTTAAAAATAATGGGCCGCCCATTTAAGGCAGAGATGAGGAGAAATTCTTTCTCACAGAGGGTCGTGAGTCTTTGGAACTCTCTTCCTCAGAGGGCGGTGGAAGCAGAGTCTTTGAATATTTTTAAGACAGAGGTAGATTGATTCTTGATAAGCAAGGGGGTGAAAGGTTATCAGAGGTAGGCGGGAATGTGGAGTAATCAGATCAGGCATGATCTTATTGAATGGCAGAGCAGGCTCGAGGGGCCGAGTGGCCTACTCCTGCTCCTAATACATATGTTCGTATGTTCGTAAATCACCCCTCAACCTCCTTTGCTCTAATGAAAACAAATCCAGCTTCACCAACCTGTCCTTGTAGCTAAGATCCCCCATCCCCGGAACCATTCTGGTAAATCTCCTCTGCACCCTCTCATGGGCCTTCACATCTTTCCTAAAGTGTGGTGACCAGAACTGGACACAATACAACATGTTAGTTGAAATTTAAAGACTTTTTTCTGTGTGGTGAAACGGTCTCTGGATTGAGACGACATAGCTCATATTTTTTTGAGTCTCAACAACCATCTAACACAAAATCTCTGTTCCCAGGTCCCAGTGGTGAAAGGACACTATTGTGCGGCTGACTGATTAATAAACCTCACTTTTTCAAAGATCTAACAGATCAAAATGGAAAGTGCATTTTATGAAGTCCTATAAATATGAATGTCACTTTTACGACTTGTTTTACATGCATTGCTCTTTAAGATACCATTTTCCTAATATGAAAAGGCACTTAAAAACCCTCCAAACAGAGTATCACTTAGTTACTTCAGATTAAATAGCTCTTTATAACACTGACACCATTTAATACAACAGTCTTATTTTTACTGCGTCATTGCAGCTGAATAAAAGAACGACAAACCTGACACAATGTGGTAATGGAAGAGAAAATTGTTTTGTGAACGGGCCAAGATATGGGCATTACACAGAATATCAATATCCTCACAACTTAATGTTGACTTTTTGTACAATAAATGTTGCTGGGTGAAAATGACTGAGAGAGCAGCTATGCTTGGTTTAATGATGGTGCCTGATTAAATCCAATGTGACTTGGATCAATATTGTGCCCTTGTATTTCTCTGCCTTGAAAGTTCCTTTTTAGAATCCAAATTCCTTATACAGATTACTTTTTTTCTCTTTCTCTTTTAGCAGAAGGTCAGCCAGGAGCTAGAGCAACTCTGAAGGATGGTAAAATATTGAGTGCAGGGAGCATGACACTGGTAACTGAAGAGGGTGTTGAGGGGTTTGTTGTATGAGGTTCGATACACAGTGCTGCACTCAGTGGGGTAGGTTTTGATTTTGTGTGATAGTATAAATCGGGTGATAGGGAATCGGCAGCCCACTTTGCATCTACATCACTCCCAATTTCTATTTCAAACGGGCTGCCGATTTGTTATCACCTGATTTATACTATCACGCAAAGTCAAAACCTTCCCCAATGTGTTTTGTATTTAATTTCAACTTTTTTGCATTTTGTTATTTCTGTGTATTGATATATTTCTATCTCATTTAGTTTAGCTCCATCTGATTTTTCATTACAAGTTATTCACACAACTAGATTCCTGTCTGTATCGTAAAATAAATGCTTGATCAATAGAATGAACAAAGACAAAACAAAGTTGAAAGACTTGAATATGAATGCTTTATTATTTTACGTATTATGTCTGGAAGATCATCCAGACTACCTTAAACACTATACAGAGATGTAACTATGGATATACCGTTAAATCCGTGAATCTTAAGGTATGGTGTCCTTCAATATATAGACGGAGACTGCAGATTAACAATCAACAGGTGTTTACTGGATGAGGGTAGTCTAAAAACTAACAGTACAGATCCCTACACAGGGTTTATATACAGGTGTGGTCACTGCCGGTACTACAGTATACAGGAGCTGTAAAAGTAGTTCTCTCTTAAAGGTACATACACTACAATTCCTCCCCTTTTAGATTAACAGTACCATAACATTCAAATAACAGTTAACACTTTTAACATGCACATTAACTGAAATAGTCCATTTATAGATTCAGTCTTTGGGGCGGCTTCCTGATCCTTTCTGGATAGCGCCTTTCCTGAGTGTCTTGTTCTTGGTGCGGAGGCGATTCTGGCCCCCTGTCGTCGGTTAGTTCATCAGCTTCCGATGCTACTGTTTCTGGGGTAGATGCTACCGGTATGTCGGGTTCATCACCAGGTACACGAGACATGGGGTTGACTCGTTCCTGTGACGTTAGGGTCTGGTCAACATGGCGTCTCACAATGTTTTCCCCAACATCCACTGTGTACATTAATGGCCCCTGCCGTGTGCATATCGTCCCTGGTTGCCATTTCTCTGTTCGGTAGTCGCGGGCCAAGACTGGTTGTCCTACATTGAAGCTCCTTGTCGGCTTCTCATTGATGTGCTGGAATTGCTTATTCTCAACATTTCTTCGCACAATTGGTCTTAGCAAATCCAGACGAGATCTCAACCTTCGGTTAAAGAACATCATGGCCGGGGTCTGGTTGGTAACTGCAGTGTCGCATTTCTATAGGCTAACAGGAAATTGTCCACCTTATGCTGCAGTGGAATGTCGTCATCGCACATGGCCCTTACTGCCTTTTTAAAAGTTTGTACGAACCTCTCAGCCAATCCATTTGTGGCTGGATGATATGGGGCGGTTGTGTAATGCCTTACCCCATTCCTTCTCATAAATTTCCGGAACTCTTCGGACACAAACTGTGGTCCGTTATCAGAGCAAATCTGCTCCGGCAAGCCGTTCCTGGCAAATATGGTCCGTAGGACTGCAATAGTTTTCTCCGTGGTGGTGGAGGACATTTTGATCACCTCAGGCCATTTCGAGTGCGCATCCACTGCTATTAAGAACATTGAGTCCATGAATGGACCAGCAAAATCAATATGCACCCATTGCCATGGAGAGGAGGGCCACTCCCATGGGTGTAGAGGGGCATGTGGTGGTGCATTTTGGACCTTCTGGCATCCTGAGCAGCTCTTTGTTAGGTCCTCGATTTGTTGATCGATTCCCGGCCACCGCACATAAGCCCTAGCAAGGCTTTTCATTTTCACCCCTCCCAGATGGCCTTCGTGAAGCTCATTGAGCACTCTCTCCCTTAACTTGGGTAGAATTACCACTCGGGATCCACACATCACTGTCCCCTGGCATACTGACAGCTGTTCTCTTCTGGATGAGAATGCTGGCAACAGTGAGTCGCCATATGTTGGCCATCCCTTCACCGTCAAATCATATACCCGAGACAGTGTCGGATCATTTCGGGTCTCCTTCTCTATATCCGCGTTAGTTACTGGCAAGCGTTCAATTATAGACGAATAAAATATTTCGACAGGGTCCACTGCTGGTGCTTCCTCCGCAGTAGGCAGTGGCAGGCGAGATAGCCCATCAGCGTTTCCATGCTGTTTCGTGCCCTTATACTCTATTTCATATTGGTTCGCCTCTAGAAAAAGGGACCATCTTTGTAGCCATTGCGCAGTCATCACCGGAAATCCCTTCTTTGGATTAAAGATGGAGACAAGTGGTTGGTGGTCAGTCAGCAAGGTGAACTTCTGCCCGTGCAGATAGTGGTTGAACTTTTTATTCCCCATAATAGGCTGAGGGCCTCCCTGTCAATCTGGGCATAGTTGCGCTCGGCTGAGGTTAGTGACCGAGACGCAAAGGCTACTGGCCTCTCCAACCCGTCTGGAAATTTGTGCGACAGCACCGCTCCAATACCATAGGGTGATGCATCACACGCCAACCGAATTGGTAGTGCTGGGTTGAAATGAGCCAACACCTCTTTTGATGTGATCAATTCTTTGCACTTCTGGAAAGCTCGTTTACATTCGTTATTCCACTTCCATGGTACCCCCGTTTGCAGTAGGGTGTTCAGTGGGTGTAATACTGTAGACAAATTTGGTAAGAACTTATGGTAGTAGTTCACCAGCCCGAGGAACGACCTCAGTTGTGACACATTTTCCGGTGCTGTAGCCTTGACTACTGCCTCAATCTTTTCAGGGGACTTATGTAACCCCTCTTCATCAATAACGTGGCCACAATACGAGATCGGCTTCTGGAAAAACTCGCATTTGTGGCAATTAGCTCGTAGCCCATATTCCTTCAATCTAGTGAGCACCTGCTCCAGGTTGGCGAGGTGATCACTGTCATTTTCGCCTGTGACCAGGATGTCGTCCAAATAACACTGGGTCCCTGGAATCACTTGCAGGACTTGATCCATTGCCCTTTGCCAAATAGCCGGAGCTGATGCTACTCCGAACACCAGCCGATTGTATTGGTAGAGACCTATGTGAGTGTTGATCGTGAGGTATTGTTTCGAGGCATCTTCTACCTCCATTTGCAGGTACGCCTGGGCCAGATCAATCTTAGTGAAGCGTTTTCCTCCAGATAGCGAAGCGAAAATATCTTCAATCCGCGGAAGCAGATATTGTACTGTATGAAGGACTGGGTTCACTGTCACCTTAAAGTCCCCACAGATGCGAACCTTCTTTGGTTCCCCAGGCGTATTACTCAACGACCTCTTCATTGCAGGAACGATGGGTGTAGCCCACTCACTCCAGTCCACTTTGGACAGTACTCCTGAACGTTCCAAACCTTCCAGCTCTGCTTCGACGTCTGGGCGGATCTCATAAGGCAGTGGTCTGGCCTTAAAAAACTTTGGGCTTGCATTTTTCTCTATTTTAATCGTCGCTGTTATTCCTTTTAGTGTTCCGAGTCCCTCCTGGAACACTTCTTGTGCGTCATTTAGCATTTTTGACAGTCGTCCAGGTGTGACGTCGTCATCCTTTTTGGCCTCTACCGTCAGTGCCTGTATGGAATGCCAATCTAACTGTATCTTCCGGATCCATTCACGTCCTAGTAGTGGTGGTCCTCCATCTGGCAATACATATAGGTCCATTTTTGGTGTTTCCTGGCCGTTGTATATCACATTCACCCTTATTTTTCATTTGGGGTAGACTTTTTGCCCCGTGTACGTCTTCAAGACAATCTCTGTATCTCTCAAGGGTATATGTGAGAATAGCCGCTTGTAGTCCCTTCGGTTTATGACTGTTACAGCTGATCCTGTGTCCAATTCCATTTTCACTTGGACTCCGTCTATCTTGAGCGTGACCCAGATAGTTTGGTGATCCTCCATTTTGATTACCTTATGCAGTTTCAGACAACCCAGCTCCTTGCTTCCGGAATCTGTATCACTTTTCTGTTCGTCTGAACTACTCTCCACCACCTTATGTACCTTTTTTACTTCTCCTGTGGAGATTTCTTGCTGCTGGTTTTCTTCCCCGACCTGCAGACTCTTGCTATGTGTCCTGCTTTTCCACACTGTCTGCACACTTGGTCCTTGAACCAACAATCCTTCTGGTCGTGTGTTGTTCTGCCGCAGCGATAACACTTCCCTGCTCCATATGACATTTCATTTGTGCCATATTCTTGCGGTCTCTGTTGTATCTCTGCAGCGCCCCGTGCGGCTGCTTCGTGTGATACTGCAATGCTGAAAGCCTTGTCCAGCGTAAGATCCTTTTCTGATAGAAGCCGTTTCTGAGTTCCTTCACTTTGAAGCCCACACACAAACTTGTCCCTTAACGTATCTGCTAGTCCCATTCCAAACTGGCAGTGTTTCGATAGCTTGCGCAGTTCCGTTAAATACTCAGCATTACTTTCGTCTTTATGCTGGTTCCTTTTGTGAAACTTAAATCTTTCTGCTTTCAGCAGCGGTGTGGGGTTTAAGTGGTCCTGTAGGATTTCCACTATGCTTTCTGTAGTGTATGTACCCGTCTACCTTTAAGGGAACGATTGAGTGTAACCGTTCACCTTTAAGAGAACTACTTTAGGTGTGGCACTATTTGATTGGCTTCTGTATACGGTAATACCGACAGTGACCACACCAGTATATAAGTGATGTTACAGGATAACTAGGGCAGATTCGCCCTGACCTCTGAATAGTAAAGACCTGTTTGTTTGTACTTCAAAAGTCTGTGTATTTATTTACTGCACAACCCACAGACTTTACAGTGGCGACGAGTCCGATCGTACCCTGCGGCAAGAATAGCAAAGTAACAAAGGGCGTCGAAGAGAGGCAACCGCCCTCGTCGTGCTACCAAAAGAAAACACAAGGCTACAACGACAGAAAGTGTGGTACTTTACAGAAGCTGGAAGACTAGCAACAAAAGCTTCATCAGCAACAGGCACTGATTACCCTGCTACCACGGTGTGGAGTGAGCCGACCAGCAAGAAACAAGGCGGCCGAAGAGACTGTGAGTAGGGGAAGGGGTAGAAGTATCCGGAGGAGAAGGGCAGAGCACTCGACCTCAGTCGAGGGGGAGCTGTACCGGCCAAAAGTCTGGTCCAACGGCGTCGGGTGACAGCCGGACCGCGATCGGCGGGAAAAATCCGGGCAGCGACCGCAGCCACGAAGCGCTGAACCTGCGAGTAGGCGCGGGAGGAGAAACCCAGCCGCAGCCGGGGAGGGAAACACCGGTCTGCGAGAGGGCAGGGGAGGCGAACGGGAACCGTGCGGGTGAGAGCCGGGTGCGGAGTGAGAGACTGCGAGGAGCCAGTCCAGCGGCTGAGCTGTTCTCCACCAACGGGGTACTCAGAGCCGGCAAAACCGAACGTGCGGGAGTGGGAGAGCGAACAGGAGCCGAGAACGGGGAGAGAGACTGCGCGAGAGCCAGTCCAGCGGCTGAACTGTTCTCCACCTACGGAGTACCCAGAGCCGGTAGAACCGAACGTGCGGGAGAGGGAGAGACAGAGCCGAGCATGGGGAGAGAGAGACTGCGCGAGAGCCAGTCCAGCGGCTGAACTGTCCTCCGTTAACGGGGTGTACCCAGCGCCGGTAGAGCCGTGCGGGCGGGAGGAAAAACAGAGCCGAGTAAGGGGAGCTGTGCGAGAGCCAGCCCAGCGGCTGAACCTGTCCGCTGTGGGGAAAGTGTACCCCTTACACCAGGGAGAAACGCGGAAAGCCGCCATTAGGCGGAGAAGACGACAGAGGCGGGAAACCGCCATTGAAGTGGGCGGGGAGAGAAAGGAAGAGCGGGAAACCGCCATTTTCGCGGGAAAAGAACCGCCATCTTAACTGCCATTGAAGTGGGCAGAGAGAGAGAGAGAGAGAGAGAGAAGGGAAGAGCGGGAAACCGCCATTTTCGCAGGAAAACCGCCATTTTAGAAAAAAAAAGATAATAAATAATACTTAAAGAAATACTGTGCTGCTTCAAAGAAAGAAAGATGCCTAAGCAAGGGAATATTAACGATTTTAATTCTGAAATAGAAGACTGGGCCACGTACGTGGAACGCATAGAGATCTATTGCGAAGCCAACAAAATAGAGGAAGACGACAAGGCGATAACATTGCTAAACTCGATGGGGGCAAAAACATATGGGCTCTTGAAGCATCTAATAGCACCAGCTAAACCAGCGGATCAGACCTTCGAAGAAATTGTGGCTGTGCTGAAGGACCACTTGAACCCCACACCGTTGATGCTGGCTGAGCGATTCAAATTCTACGCAAGAACGCAGAGGAAAGACGAAAGCAATGCGGAACACTTGGTCGAACTGCGTAGGCTAGCGAAATACTGCCAGTTCGGAGGGAATCTGACAGAGGCACTGCGGGACAAGTTCGTATGCGGATTGTCCAAAGAAGGAACGCAGAAGCGACTACTGGAAGAAAACGACCTCACACTGGACAGGGCTGTCCTCATAGCTGCATCACACGAAGCCGCAGCGAAGGGAACAGCCAAAATGCAGCTAAAGGCGGCGGCACTCGGGGTGGACCAAATTACTTCGAGCACAACAAAATGCTACCGTTGTGGGAAGACCACGCACGACCAGAATCACTGCTGGTTTAAGAACCAAGAGTGTCGGAAATGTGGCAAACTGGGTCACATCGCGAAGGTATGCAGGTCCGGGAAAAAGACCAACAATCAACGGAAGCCACCACAAGAAAAGTACAACAAGGTACACAAGGTGGCTGAAAAGGGTTCAGACGAACAGAATTCAGACTCAGACCCAAACAACCAGGAGCTGGGTAGTCTGAAGATCCACAATGTGGGGAGAGAAACTGATCTACAAACGATTTGGGTCGTACTAAAAATAGCTGGAGTCCAAGTACGAATGGAGCTGGACACTGGATCAGCTCTATCAGTCATCAACCGAATGGACTACCACCGGCTGTTCTCTCACATACCTTTGAGAAATACCAAGTTCGTATTACAGACATACACGGGGCATAATGTATACCCCATGGGGAAAATAAGAGTCAAGGTGAGAGATAGAGGGAAAGAACACCCAAGAATGAATTTGTATGTATTACCTGAGGGAGGACCACCACTTCTAGGATGGGAGTGGATTAAGAAAATAGACATGGAATGGCACTACCTAAAAGCCATAATGAAGGAGGATTCGGTGCAAGCTATCAGCTCAGATTCTGAGATGGATGACGATAAGACCAATTCAAATATGCATGACAAGGCTAAAGGGGACTTGCCGACGATGGGGAAGAAAACAAAGACATTCAGAAAGACTTATGTCACCAAGAAGAATAAAGTTACAGAGCAGAACTCCAGGTTGACAGAGAGTGCTGAGCCTGTTCAAGCTAAGGATTCATCCACGACGGAAGAACACCGAGCTCGGACTCAAACTTATGTCAAAGTACGACAACAATTAGAACAGTGGAGTGACCGTCTCGTACAAGAGATGAAAAATATGGAAAAGTTCTGGGACACTGAATGGGAGAACCTGGAAAGACAACAGAGACAGCTAGCTCGAGAAAAGAGCGACCATAGAGCCATCGTGGCCAAGTACCGATCACATCTCCCTGAAACTGTTCAGGAACTAGACTATTTACAGAACGACCTAAAGGAAGAGGAATCTTCAGGAAGCCAGGATTTTATCCCAGTTCATCTCTACGACTTGTTGCAAGCAGAGTGTAACAAGTTGAAGGAACAGTATGAACGGGCCCAGACTACAATCCTGGAAGGGGTTAACTCGGCAACCTCCGAAAAGCTAGTTTTAATGAAAGCATATGAACAACTAAAGTTTGAACATGAGCGAGAATTACAAAGGCTGCAGGAAATGTTTGATGAGCTCCAGGCCAAGACAGACTCATCGGTAGAGATTCCATCCGTAGATGGAAAATTAGAGGTGGAAGACATAGCAGAATGTGAAATTCAAGATGTCCAAGAACTCGTTAAATTATTGAAGGAAACCCAAGACAAATATGAGGCGGCAATGGCAGAGGTCCAACTACTTGAAGAACATATTCAACTAGGAATCCGGGCAGTGGAAGGAAAGGCCAATGGAAGGAACACAGAGACTGTAGGAATGGCCCCTGATCAGGAGTTAGAGAACACCAAGGCGCAATTTCTTCGAGCGCTTAAAACCAAAGGACCGGAGGAAAGGAAGGTGCAAACATTGGAGGGAAAGGTGGATGAAATGGAGAAGGCGCTAATCCACAGTGTCCCCGTAGAAGAGTTAACGGCCAGCCAACTCTTATACACGCTGAGGGACAAGACTCCAAAATGGGAACACGAGTTTCAGGTTTCAAAGGGAAAGAATTCGGAGCTTCCAAAAGTCACGGAGAGAGCTGAGGGGGCAACACAGCTTGCACATGGATGTCAACAGTATGCTGAATTACGTCAAGGGGAACAGAAGAATGCGGAAACAGCTACTTCAGTAGAAGGATTAAATAGCCTGATAACGGAATCCCCGATGGAAGGGAAGGTATTGAACTCACAAATGAGGCCAGGCGTGAAGGAATGGCAGACATCCCAGGAAGAGCGGGATGAATATGAATGCTTGAAGAAGTCTTTTCAAGAAAGATGGTCAGAGAAGGAACCACCGTCGGCTAACGTCCAGTTGGATAAGAAGGAAGTAGAAGGGCCCCTCACTGGCCTAACTCAGGACGACCCCGAATACTATCATGACCTATTGAGTGACACTGAATATTACGAGGATCTGGTCTGCCCAGTTTGTGATGAAAACTCCCAAAGTACAGAAATCCGCATGAAGCACTTAAGGTCTAATGAACATAGAGAGTTGGTGGCGCTACAGATGGCCGCAGAGAAAGGAGCTCCGAGAGTTTCAAAAAGGCAGAAAAGAAAAAGAAGAAGCAGGAGATAATAACTGTCTAAAATACTATCATCTCAGGCGGGACACCATGAAAGGAGCTAAATTAGTTGAAAACCCGAAAATTATCAAGACAGCCAGTTGGTTGTAAAAGTCCGCACTGCTGGTTCAACAGGATGGAAGGTCAAGCTGTTACGTTAAGAAAAAGGCTATGGAGGAGTCACGCTAGCCATGTGAACCGGCTACACCAAAGAGATGCTGTTCGGAATGAGTCAAGATCAGAGACTGAATCTATGAACTGTTTCCGCAGAGACTGAACCTGTGAACTGTTCCCACCGAAAGTATATCTGTAAACTGTTTTATATGACGTTGACTCCACCGGAATTATCTCTGTAAATTGTTTGTTCTCCACCGAGAGTATATCTGTAAATTGTTATGTGAAGTTGAAGATATGTATGTTTAACGGGGACCCTGTAAGTAATAAGCTAAAAAGGGAGGATTGTAGTGTATGTACCCGTCTACCTTTAAGGGAACGATTGAGTGTAACCGTTCACCTTTAAGAGAACTACTTTAGGTGTGGCACTATTTGATTGGCTTCTGTATACGGTAATACCGACAGTGACCACACCAGTATATAAGTGATGTTACAGGATAACTAGGGCAGATTCGCCCTGACCTCTGAATAGTAAAGACCTGTTTGTTTGTACTTCAAAAGTCTGTTTATTTATTTACTGCACAACCCACAGACTTTACACTTTCGAAATCCTTATCCACTGGCTTCTCTGGGGTTATTAGGTTTCGCAGTAAGCCATACGTTTTTGCACCCATGGAATTCAACAAAACCAGTGCTTTCCTGGCATCTGGCACTTCATTCGCCTTGCAGTACACCTCAATGCATTCCACATATGTCGCCCAATCTTCGACTTCATTGTCGAACGCTGTGACACTGCCACTCGTCGGCATCCTTGGGTGTGGTTAGACTGGCTAAAATGATGTCTCCTGCGCTCTCCCTTCCTCTCCGCTGGCTCAAAATGGCGTCTCCCACGCTTTCCTTTCTTCCCGCGCTTGCCCTTCTTCTCCGCTGCGGCTTGAAAAATGGCGTCTCCCGCACTCTCCCTTCTTCTCCGCGGCTCAAATGGCATCTCCCGCGCTTCCTTTCATCCCCAGCGGACGCCGCTCTGCCCTTGAGCCCTGGCTGCGCTCTGCGCGTTCTCCTGTGCGCCTCTCTCGTTGCCGCCGCTCGGTCCTGAACCCCGGCTGTGCTTTACCCTCTCTCTCTTTTTGTTTTCCATCGACGCCGCTCGGTCTTCAACCCCTGGCTGCGCCCTGTGCGCTTTACCCTCTCTCTTACCCCGTCGACGCTGCTCGGCCTTTTCAGTGCCGTTGGTCGGCTCCAGCCGCCGCTGTCCAGGAAGGGTCTGCACTGTACCTGTTGCCAGCCTGTTGCTGGATCGTCGTGGCTGGAGAACCAAGCCCAGCTCTCAACAGCCTCCCCTGCGATGTTCACTCTCTGCCGGATGACTGGGCGGTTGCTCGTGGTCGACGCCCGTGCTTCTGGCCTCGACTTTCTTCCACTGTCCTCCAGGAGCGAATTCCTGGAAGGAAATGCAGAGTTGCAGGTAGATTCGAATCGACCTCATCGCCACTGTTAAATCCGTGAATCTTAAGGCATGGTGTTCTTCAATAAATAGACGGAGACTGCAGATTAACAATCAACAGGTGTTTACTGGATGAGGGTAGTCTAAAAACTAACAGTACAGATCCCTACACAGGGTTTATATACAGATGTGGTCACTGCCGGTACTACAGTATACAGGAGCTGTAAAAGTAGTTCTCTCTTAAAGGTACATACACTACATATACCACATACGAGGGATGTCTGGGACAACTTTGGGTATGAAGGTATTATTTGCTTTTAGCTGGTTATGAGGGCAATATTTCAGTTTAGTGGACTTCAGGGTATATTAATTGTATACCTGTTGCGTATTCCAGTTATTTCAAATATTTCAGAGCAATCCACTTCCTAAATTCTGAAGCCATTCTTTCTGGTTGTGCAACATATATGAACATACAAATTAGGAGCAGGAGTCGGCCACTCGGCCCCTTGAGCCTGCTCCGCCATTCAATGAGATCATGGCTGACCTGATTACTCCACATTCCCGCCTACCCCGATAACCTTTCACCCCCTTGCTTATCAAGAATCTAGCTACCTCTGCCTTAAAAATATTCAAAGACTCTGCTTCCACCGTCCTCTGAGGAAGAGAGTTCCAAAGACTCACGACCCTCTGTGAGAAAAAATTTCTCCTCATCTCTGTCTTAAATGGGCGACCCCTTATTTTTAAACAGTGATCCCTAGTTCTAGATTCTCCCACAAGAGGAAACATCCTCCTATTTATCCTTCATATATTCAACAAATAGCTGCAAATAATTTGCAAATGAGAGTTTTGTGAATATTAAAATGAGAACGTACAAAGAAGCTGTACATCTCCCTCCCATGTTCTGAATGATATTATTAAAAATCTATTCCATGGAACCTCTTGATGCTTTGTGCTAGATGCAGTGCTCTAGATTATTATTGATGGAAGTATTCAGAGAGGCTACCAACACTTGGCTGAAGAAGATGTCGGGAACTGCATGCACAATATGAGTTGTTTTGTAGAGAAGTCTACCTTTTGTTTACTATAGTGTCAAGAGCCAAATTGGACTTAGCTGTTGTATCTGGCCTTAATGTTTGGTTGTAACAGCTAACAATTATTGCCATTATTCGCAATACAAAATACTTTGATAAGATTTGAAACATTTCATTTTGAATGAATTCCCCTAAATTAAGCAATGCTCACCTTGCAGTAACATTGAATTTTCAGTGCACCATGCCATCAGGGCCATGCTGGAGCATTGAAGTTTGTGGCCACTTAGTATTTCAGTCAAGCACCGTAAACTGTGCCAAAGAGCAGCAGACTGCAGCATATAAGCAGAAATTATCTACAGACGCAGTATGTTGTTCTCAGTATTGGGAACAATTACGGTTTATTTTTCATATAACTATGGAACCAGTCTTGTATGTAAGAACTTAAGAAAAATGAATGAGAATGAGAAAAGGCAACCTTGCCCCAGCACGTCTACTACTTCCAGATGAGACCACGTGTAATCCATGCTCTTGTGAACTCCACACCATCTATCTAATCTGTTGAGGAAGGTATTGTAAAGCCATACTGGAGACTGTCAATCAACCCTCACATCTCCAATATCCAACCCTAACTGACAACCCTTGTATAGAAGATGGAGGAGAGAGGGAATTTAAAGAATTATATTTTAACCATCTTTAAATATTAAATTCATAAATTGATAAATGAACTGTGGCACACATAAAGTATTTCTGATCTTGTTAACAGTCAATTCATTTTTTCATACTTTGACAATCTAGTTTGACAGCACTTTAAATATTAACTGTAACAACCTTTCAGTTATGTTTAGGAATTCAAGAATTATGTGCAATTGTGAAAGGTTATGGGGAGGAGAGATTTGCTGTAACAAACAATAACATTTCAAAAGAAATAGATTTCTTCAGTTAAGTTTCTTACCAATAACTAGGTTGCAGCCTGTGATCTGTTCCAAACAGTGCAATAGCAAAGAGCTCCAAGGAGATCTTGCTGGCTTGTAACATTTCAGGCTTTGCCAAACAAAATGAACGACTGGTAGGACACCGGTGGAAAACCCGGCAATATTCAGTTTTTAAAAACCAGGGGGACAGCAGGCAGGCAGTGACGGGGATGGGGTGCACTACCCAGCTGATGGCTCCAGTCAGAGGCCCGAACTATTTCCGTAGTTGGGCCACGTCTAAATATTTTGGGTGAACACGCACCATTGGGTGGCTGGTAGCAAACCTGCACTTTTTGTATAAATTTTTGAGGACATTTTCTGAGTTGCCTCTAGACGTCTCAATTGGCAGGACACCATTTTAACTATTTTAATAAGGCTCCTGCCTGCTTTAAGGTCCTCTTGAAAGTTGTGTCAAGAGGGCCTTGGGTAGCCAGTGGTCAGCTGATTCTACTTTTTTTTCAATTTTCAGCAGCCAAACTTTCAATATTCCAGTGTAAATGGGATGGGCGGCAGTTGAAAATCGGCCTCAATATTTTCCTTGCAAACTGAGTACATTGTGAAGGGGAAATGCTGCAGATTGATCAATAATATGCAATTCGCAAAACATTTTTTTCTGCAGACAAAGGATGAGATGTTCGGGTGAAAATGAGACACAGATGCCAGTTTGCCACATTTATTACAGTGTTGTCAAATGCTTCAGTAAAATACAACTGTGAATTTTCTCACAGAAACTGCAAGAAAATTAAGACATCCAGATTTCATAAAATCATAGAATGTTACAGCACAGAAGGTGGCCATTCAGCCCATCGTGCCTATGTTGACTCTTTGAAAGAGCTAGCCAATTAGTCTGCTCTTTCCCCATAGCTCTGCAATTTTTCCCCTTCAAGTATTTATCCAATTATCTTTTGAAAGTAACTATTGAATCTGCTTTCAGGCTGTGCATTCCAGATCATAATAACTCGCTGCGTAAACATTTTCTCTCTAATTCTTTTGCCAATTACCTTAAATCTGTGTCCCCTGGTTACTGACCCTCCTACCAGTGAAAACAGTTTCTCCCTATTTACTCTGTCAAAACATCTCATAATTTTGAACTCCCCTACCGTTCCACTTCTATCCCATGCTAAATCATCCACTCTACTGTTGTCCTATACTGAATCCATTCTCGCTCCACCCCTGTCCTGTGCTAAATCCATCCCCTATCCCATGCTATATTTCTGTCCGCTGCACCTCTGTCCTGTGCTAAATACATGCCCACTTCACCATGACCCGTGCTAAATCCATCCTCACTCCACCCCTGTCCCTTGCTAAATCATTTAGTCCACTCGTCCTGTGCTAAATCTCTGTCCGCTCCACTCCTGTCCCGTTCTAAATATGTCTCCACTCTATCCCTTTCCCGTGCTAAATCCATAGCTGCTCCACACTTGTCTTGTGCTAAATATCTCTTCACTCCATCCCTGTCCCATGCATGGATTTGTAAAGGGAAATCATGTCTTACAAACCTAGCTGAATGTTTTGTGGATGTAACTAATGTGGTAGATAAGGGAGTGGCTATGGATGTTATTTATATGGACTTTCAGAAGCATTCGGTAAGGTTCCACACAACAGGCTGTTAACAAAACAAAAATGAGAGCACACAGAATTGGAGGCAACCTATTGACATGGGCAGGGAATTGGTTTGGAGGTAGGAGACAGAGAGTAGGGATAATGGGTATATACTCAAATTGGCAGGATGGGACTAGTGGTGTTCCCTTGGGATCTGTACTTGGGCTTCGGCTTTACTCTATATTTATAAATGACTCGGATGAAGGAGTAGAGGGCCACGTATCCAAGTTTGCTGATAACACCAAGTTCAGTGGCACAGTAAATAGTGCAGAAAATTGCAAACAGACATTGATAGATTAAGTGAGTGGGCAAAACTGTGTCAGATGGAGTTTAAAATGGGAAAGTGTGAGGTCATCCACTTTGGACCTAAGAAAGAGAGCTCAGAGTATTCTCTAAATGGTGAGACTCTAGGAACTATGGAGCAGCCGAGTGATTCAGGGGTCCAGCTACAGGAATCACAAAAAGCTCGTGAACAGGTACACAAAATAATTGAAAAGGCTAATGGAATGTTGGCCTTTATCTCAAGGAGACTGGAAGTTATGTTACAGTTGTACATAGCTCTGGTTAGACCCCATCTGGAGCACTGCATTCAGTCTGGGCACCGCACCTCAGGAAGGCTAGATTGGCCTTGGAGTTAGTGCAGCGCAGATTCACCAGAATGATACCGGGGCTAAAAGGGTTAAATTATGAGGACAGCTTGCATAGACTAGGCTTGTATTCCCTCGAGTATAGAAGATTAAGGCGTGAGCTAATTGAGGTGTTTAAGGTTATTAAAGGAGTTGTAGGGTAGATAGAAACTATTTCCTCTGGTGGGGGAGCCCAGAACAAGGGGGCATAACCTTGAAATTAGAGCTGGGCCATTCGGGGGTGATGTCAAGAAGCACTCATTCACACGAAGGGTGGTGTAATTTGGAACGCTTTTCCCCCCAAAAGCTGCTGAGGCTAGGTCAGTTGAAAATAACAAAATTGAGATTGATAATATTTTTGTTCGACAAGGGTTTTAAGGGTTATGGAACCAAGATGGGTAGACAGAGTTAAGATACAGATCAGCCATGATTTAATTGAATGGCGGAACAGGCTCAAGGGGCTGAATGGCCTACT
This sequence comes from Somniosus microcephalus, assembly GCF_052327205.1. NCBI lineage: Eukaryota > Metazoa > Chordata > Chondrichthyes > Squaliformes > Somniosidae > Somniosus > Somniosus microcephalus. The sequence goes on along the minus strand of NC_140997.1, from coordinate 80,301,597 downwards.
CCTGTCCCTATGTTCCTAAATCTCCCTTCTGTACTACGAGAATAATCCCAGCTTCTCTTGTCTCTCCACAAAACTGATATCCCTGGTCCCTGGTACCATTCTAGTAAATCTTCTGTGCACCTTCTCCAAGGCTGTGACATCCTTCCTGAAATTTGGTGCCCAAAATTGGACGCAATACTCCAGCTGAGGCCCAGCCAGTAATTAATAAAGGTTTAGTGTAACTTCCTTGCTTTGCACTCTATGGCCCCGATATTTACTGGGGCAGGGTTTCGGTGCAGGGTAGAGGAGCTATGATCTGAGTTTCCCTGAAGTGCATGGAGTTTTAATTCCATGGCGTGCATGATTTTTTAAATCAGATGCCCTGCCCAGAAGTCAGCCTGATTGACAGGCTTGGCTGCCTGTTGGGCGGGGATGATCCAGAAAAGGCCACAGCCTAGGAGAAGGTAGGTTTAGTGGTTGTTGGGGGTGGAGATCACGGGGTTGGGGTGGAGGGGGAATGGGTACAGCATGGTTAGGGGAGTTGGGAGTGAAGTTCGTGGAGAGATCAGAAATCGAGGAGAGAGGTGAGGGGGTCGGGGACAGAGATGGGGTCGATGATGGGGTGGGTTGCAGACTGGGGGTGTGTCGGGGGGAGATTGTGGAAGTAACGGGGTGGGTGGTGTTTACAAGTTAGCTTGTTGGGCCTGGAGGAAAAACTCCTGCTCCTCCTGGCCCACAAGCAGTGCTGTAAGAGCACTTGTAGGATTCGCAAAATTGAACTTTATATTTTAAGGGTCGAATGGCAGAAGAGGCCATGATTTTAAAGACTGTTTTTAAGAGAAGCCTAGGAAAAAGGGGCATTCAAAATGGCCACCAGACCCCGTGACCAACTTATTGGGACACTTTAAAATGGTTCCTGCAGTCCTCAGACAGCTTTGTGGATTCAGCCCACAGTAAGTTCTGGAAGCCGTTACTGAGAGAATGAAACCAGACACCCACATATACATATAGATTGGATGCAGATCCAGTCAGGATTGGCCTGTAGATAAAGGCCATCTAAATGTTTAACCAGACAAAAGGGAACAGTTTCATATTCATGAGAAGAGCATCAAGGACCTGTTAAGGACATCACCAGGACATTAAAAACAATGAAGGTCATTCCAGACCAGAGATGGCCCGTTACCGGCCATCCAAGAACAGTTCAAAATATAATAACTACCCCGTTGTGCTCCCAGTCCGCCAAAATTAAAACAAAAGACTAACCTAATTTGGCGCGAGATAGGGCTTCTGATGAGAAGTATATCTGGGAACCCAGAGGTAGAAAGATTGCGTCGTGGAAAACAGGAGGAAGCCATAAACGGAGCGGCCATCATCGGAGAGGAAGAAGAAGAAGACGGTTTGAGCCGGCGTCCTGCCCCGAGGTAAAACATCGGGAGATTATTGACCAACCCCGGGCCGTTGACGAAACGAGAGGCCATCGACCCGCTCTGGCTCGGGAGAAGATATAAGAAAAAATTACAGAAAAGATGATGGGGGCCAGCCCAAGGCTCCTCTGACCGGGGTCGAGCAAATGATCCCCGACCCTGCCAACATCCAGACCAGCCGGTGTCCAGCCGTCCCCGACTCCCACCTCAGGAGAGAGGTGTGGCGCAGTTCGCTGGGGCTCCATCGACCACGTGGAGAGGGGACGCCTGGAAGGATCAAACACAGACCTGTTTCAAAACCTTACACTTCCTAGTTGGATTGGTGAGCATGTTTCTGGCCCTTCATAATCAGATCTAGATAGGTTTAAGGGGGTGGACATTTAAGGGTATAATTAACATGAGTTGTTGTCCCTCAAAGTTCCGTGTGTTTCCCCATTTCAAGATGATCTTTGTAGAGTATAATATGCCTGTATTTGCTTTAGTTAGTATTGTGTCGTTATGATTTGTTTGTGTTTTTCCCTCCCATATACCCTCTTATTTGCTTGCATTTGATTTGTTTCAATAAAATTTCATTTTGTTTCATCAAATTTGGTCTATAAGAGTTTTCTCTACATTGTAGTTCCTGCCCCAAAGTCCAGAGTATAGAATCTAAGGGGCGAGTGGGTCGAACCACTCACGGTTTACTGTGCAAGAGAGAGAGGCCTCTAGAGAGAGAAACCTCTGCGATCTAAAACCCCTTACAGAAAATGGCGACCACGGCAGGACTCTGGCAGCAGGATTGCAATGTAGTAGATCCAAGTTTGAATGGCCGAAATGCAATGGATGAGAGGATAGCAGATTATGTCTTTGGCAAGGTAAATCTCATTAAGCAGTGGATTTCCGATCTCTTGCTGGATGGGCGTCCGGTGGACGCAGCCATCAGGTGGACAGAGAGCAAAGAGCATAAGAAGTCAGTGGCGAAGGCAGTGTGGCTGATGTGTTACAAGAAGCAAGTCCAGATCTTGGACCGGGTCATTGCAGCACAGGCAGCCAGGATCACAACCCAGGCAGCAGAGATAGAGGAAAAGGCCATGGGTGGGGAAAAACTCATCACAGCGCTTCACACGCTGAATCAGGAACGCCAAGTGGTAGCTAGTCAACATCAGGCTAGAATAGAGTACCTGGAGTGCCAGGTTACTGAGGCAAAGAACAATGAAACGAGGATACGGGAGAAAAACAGCCGCCTCGCACAACAGCTAAGAGTGCAAGAGGAGAGAGTAGTGGAGGTTAAGGCAGCTTACAAGCTAGCCCTCGAGCATGGGTTCGAGAGCACAGACCATGGCCCCTGCCAAAAGACCATAGAGGACCTAAGAACGGCCCTGGTTAAGGCAAAAGGCATGGTGTGTCTCGTCAGCCCGAAAGCCAGTCACATGGACTTTTTAAAGGAATCGAAACAGCCGAATCCAGCCGAAGTAGTTGTGGTACCAGCCACCGAGCCCTCAGCACCGCCGAACTATAGTGAGGCTTGGTCGGAAAATCAGGGGGTGGTAAAAGAGGAGGTAGCCGAGGTGGAATGTGAGGAAGAACAGCCACTGGTAGCAAAGCCGGGACCGGCACCGATGTGTCCTGCTTGGCACCAGAGGTTCGGTCCCAATGCCGCAAATGGCGATGCCGGACCCCACCAGAACCAACTCGTGGTGCCCTACGCTACCCAGCAATTAAGGTCCATGGTGAGCCACCTCGCAAGACTCACAGTAAAGGGAGATCCCTCGATTCATTTCAGGGAGATAGAGGAGACAGCAGCCATTAATGACTGTGATGATCAGGAACAGGCAAAAATGTTGCTTTTCTCCCTGGATTGCACAATCCTTCAGTGCCTCTCAGATGAGAGTAAGAGGGAAAGAGTACACGGATCTCAGGGAGGAAGTTTTAGAAGGATTGGGAGTGGACGACGGTAGTCCGTTTGACCGTGTGGAAGGGACTGTGCAGCTATCTGGAGAACCCCCACGGGTTTTCGCAAAAAGGCTTTGGCCAGTGTATTGGCGCAGCTGTCCAGGCATGCCTGACTGGGCTGCAATTAATGACGAACAGCGGGTTCATTGGCTCCGTTGCTTGGTCACCAACAGCTTGCCACAGATACGGGCCCTAGCCAGATCATGGTTTGATCCCCAAGGTCCCGGTGTCACGGAGGAGACGGTACTCCGCCAGCTCAACGTTGCGTATAAGAATTGTCGAGGTCAGGAAACACCTCCCCAGAAGGGAAAGGTGCATGAGGCAAAATCCGCAGCCCCAAGCAAGAAGGAATGGCGTCAGGAGGGGAATCGCCCTGCCCAAGCCAAGCTCAATTGCTACAGGTGTGGGAAGGATGGACATTGGCGCAAGGACTGTAGAAATCCGTGGAAGGATAATAAGGGAAAATTTCCCGCAGCCCACCCCAAGCCCAGACCGCCGCCCCAGCACCAGCCCAAACCCAAGCCGTAGCTCCTGCCCCAGCACAAGGAGTTGGTGCAACTATGGATCCCGCTGCGATTGAATCAATCATAGAGACAATGCGGTCTCTGATGATCGCGCAGGGGAAGATAGCCATCACCACTGGTCTTGTCGTTCCCGAAACCCCGACCGCTGTGCCCAAATGACTAGAGCCGGCACAGCCCGTTTACTTGTGTGCGCTGCGATATGATGTATGGAGGCGACCCCTTGTGGAGATGGAAGTGGAGGAGGTGAAAGGGACCTATCTGTTGGATACGGGTCATCGTGCACCGTGAGCCACGCAGATTACCCTGCCACCTCACCTCTGTCCACCGGAGCTCCATATATTCTGCCGGGCTTCACAGGCAAGGAACAGGCTGGCGCATTTTCCATTCCCCTCTCCGTTCATTTAGGACCACTCCGCACCAAGTGGAAGTGTATACTGATGAAATGGGAGGTGGAGGGTGGAAAGGGGATCCTCGGATCTGATTTCTTGGTAGAACACGTGGATCTAAGAAATCATTGTCTTTGGGGAGCGGGTAAGGGTAAGCCGGGCAAGGTAGTCATCATCCCAGGGAAAGGAGAAAGGGGGACCCTGTGTACCATGAAGCCAAAAGAGGGCTACGACCTCGAGCTCATGGTCGCAGGCGTCCCACCAGATCTGCAGGCATTCGTGTCAGACAATCTGACTACGTTTGCCACGCACAAGCATGATTGCGGGAGGGTCACCGGGTTTGAGGTCAGAGTAGACGGAGACCCCATGGCCCGACCCGAAAAACAGTACAACTTCCCCCGGGAAGTGGAGCCCGACATGGAGACAGCAATGTCTTCACTGGTGCAGCAGGGCGTGTTGAGACCGATAGTCACCCATGTAAACTCTCCGTTATGGCTGGTGAGGAAGCCGGACGATTCCTGGAGAGCCACGGTGGACTACAGAGTCCTCAATAGCAACATCCCAGCCTGCGCGCCGACGGTAGCAGCAGTTGCCGACCTGATAGGTAGTGTCCCAGCATCCGCGACCACTTTCACGGTGCTGGATATTTCCAATGGGTTTTGGTCCATCCCTTTAAGGAGGGAGGATCAGTACAAGTTTGCCTTTACCTTTAAAGGGCAACAGTAAACCTGGAACTGCTTGCCACAGGGTTTCCACAACAGCCCCAGCATTTTCCATCAATGCATGGCAGGGAGTTTAAAGGAGTTCAGCCAGCCCAACCAACTAGTGCAATATGTGGATGACCTGCTCCTGTTCACGGATTCCAGAGAGGAGCATGGCCCACTATTGTGATGAAATATATGCCTTCATCAGCCCCTGTGTGGGGACTATCGTTAGTGAAAGTCGTTTTTACCAGGTTAGGATGAATAAAGCTTTCGGTGCTTCCGCAGTCAATCAAGCATTTAACCTTGTTCCCGTTTACCTCTATGTCCATCATTGATCTAGGCAACGGATGCGGCCTGGATTGATCCACTGTGATCGAGGCCACCAGTGGGTTCTGGAGGTCCGTGTAGTCGGGGCAAGATGGTGGACTCCATGAGGGTGGACAAGATGGCGTCCAAGATGGCCGCCCCCACGGCGCGCACGCGGCGGTGGCGGAGTTGGAGGCGGGGTTCCCTCTGCAGACTTTGCTGAAATGTCCTTTCTTCCCGCATTTAAAACAGGTGGTGCCCTTCGCTGGGCACAGATGCCTGGAATGTTTGTCCTGGCCGCTGAAGTAGCATTTCGGGCCCCGATGCATCGCGGCAGTAGTGGGGCTCCTGGGTGGGGGCTGGGGCTCTGATGGTGCTGGGCTGGCCTGAGACCTGGGAGGTGAAGATGGCTTCCAAGATGGCGGCCCCCACGGCGCGCACGAGGTGGAGTGGGCCGCGTGGCCTGAGGAACAGGATTCAAAGTTCCTCTGGGCCATATCCAGCGATCGCGCTATGCCCATAGCCTGTTTTAAGTCCAGTCCCTCCTTTTCAAACAGTTTCTGCCGAATGTAATTTGAACTGAGGCCCGCAATAAAGGAGTCTCGGATCAGCTCCTCCGTGTACACGATGGCAGACACGGCCTTACAGTTACAGTCTCTGCCCAGTACTTTTAGGCTTAGCATGAAGTCCTCTAGTGACTCACCATGCCGCTGCATGCGAGTAGTCAGAAGATGCCTGGCATACACCTCGTTTATTGGCCGCACGTAGTGGGCCTTCAGAATGGTGCAGGCATCCCCGTAGCTGGTGGCATCTTGGATGAGAGGGGAGACCCGATGGCTCACCCAGTTTCGCAGGATTCCCAGTTTCACGTCTCCGGTGGCGGTTGCGGCTGTTATGGCGGTGGATGAGTTTGCGATGAAAAATACGAAGCATTGGAACCAGTGTCCGAACTGTGTGGCTGCGTCTGAGGCATGGGGGTCCAGATCCAAGCGCTCTGATTTCAGGAGTCGATCCATCTTGGTGTTTTAGTGATTAAAATTGATGTGCCATCAATAACTCAAAGACAAGGGGCTAGAAATTCACTTTGGCCCCGCCAGCTGGCTAGCGCCCAAAAGTTAGCGCTGCGCGCGGAGCCAGTTGCGCCCGTCAGAAATTCAGTTTTTGCGCCCCAAGTCGGAACCGGGCGCTATTCCAGGGTGTGCCCGCCCCCGCTTGGGGCGCTGAAACTGAATTTCAGCGCTGTAGGTGCCGCAGCGCCACCCGCTGCGGAGTGGCAGGCTGCGGTACTGCAGGCCTCCTCCTTCTCTTAAGGGGGAGGTACCTGCAACTCGGAGATCGCCGCTCGCTAGTGCCGGCAAATGAGCCTGGCACCACGGAGAAGTGCCGGGCTCCCGGAAAGCAGCCAGCAATGCCGCGGGGGGGGGTGGGTGGAGGAGGCCGGGGAAGGAGGTGCGGGCAGGCGGCTGCCGAAAAAGCGGCCGGCCGCAGCTCCGCCTTAACTAGCGCCACTAAGGCTGCAGCACGGCACGGTCTTCACATCGTTGTTTGCGGCCGCTGCGGAAGAGGCGGCCGCAACTAAATATGGGGGTCGGGCCGGTAGCGGGACGGAACCGGGGCACTGCGCACACCGATGACGTCATCGGTGCTGGCACAGCGCTACCGGCTACCGCCGCCATTACCGCAGCGCTGAATATCAGCGCAAACTCCTCTACTGGCGCAGAAGCCCTCTTTGGGCGGTAACTGGGCGCAAAGCCCACTGAATTTCTGGCCCAAGGAGTTTAAAGGACTCAACTGAAGGCTTTTAATCACTAAGAACATTGCAGGTCTTTCCACATCGGGTTCGTCTGATAGAATGACTCATACAGCTCTTGAGACCTTTATATGACAAAAGACAGGGGCGTAGCCAATACACACAATAGGAAAAAAGGGGGCGGTACACACAATACAAAGCAGGTAAAACACAGGGGCTGATGAAGGCATATATTTCATCACAGCCGAGTTGTTGGAGCTGTTAGGCAGAAAGGGTTTTAAGGTGAACCTGAAGAAGGTGTATTGATTTCTTTGTGGGTTCAATGACGAGACATTAATGAAAGAGAATGAGTTTTAATCTAAAGTCTGTTCAACTCTTTTATACAGCTTTTACAGGAGACACGATGCTGTGATGCATCTAGAACGAAACCGAAACTAAACTAACTGCCTTGCTTCTCTTGGTCACATGCCCTCTGCTGGTCAGGCACAAGCAATCAATACATACAAACATGCTATTAAGGCATCATAATCGAACAGGCAAATACCATCTCTATTTGCTGATATCATTACATCTCCTTTTCTTAAAACAAAAGTATTTTACTTTTAACTAACAACATGTTTTCTTTGTATTAATCTGCATTTTAACTGTAACACTTAATGAACTTACATTATCATTATCATGATCAAGGTTTTTTAACCTTGCTTTGTGTGTTCACATGAAATATGTCAATACACTAGAACTTGAAGAAAGAATAAGATAACATTACTTCCTTCTATAACAATAGTCCTTAAATTTGCTCAATGAGTCTCTCAGGAGGCTTCACATGTCTTGAGGATTTTCTGATTGATTGTCCTTGAATCTGAGTTGTTGCCTCAGATGATGTTTTCTCAGCTGTGTGATCAGGTTGTTCAACAGTATCAGTCTCTTGACCTGCTGTGGCTGGTCCCATGAGAAGATCTCGACGATTTCTTCTCAGAACAGCACACTCATCTGTCTGAATGGAGTATGATCTTGGTTGAACTTCACTCAGGACAGTTCCCTTCTGAGTCCATGTGTTTGTTTTGTCTTTGAACCTTACTTGGTCACCAGTGTGGAGTTCAGGTAGGTTTTGTGTTCCTCTGTCATAGTAATACTTTTGTTTTTCTTTCTGTTGCTCTTTGAACTTCCTCACTTTCTCCCCCTCTTTTGTTTTCAGGAGGTTCTCTGGGATGGGTAGGTTTGACCTTAGCCGGCGTCCCATCAGGAGTTGGGCTGGTGACTTACCACACTCGAGCGGCATTGTGCGGTATACAAGCATGCTCTGGTAGAAGTCAGTTCCACTGTCTTTTGCCTTGTACATCCGTCTTTTCACTGTGTTTGCGGGCTCTCCTGGGTCAACAGCTCTGGACAACGTGTCTGCTGTATACATCAGCTTACCCGGTGTGTACGCAACATTCAGTTCATCATAGACTGTCTCTCCTTCGCTTTCCACAACGAGGACTCTCTTTACCAGGTTCAGTCTCTCACAGGCTATTAAACTTAGTATGGCTTGCACATCCTTTGGCACCACGATTAATGCTAGCGTGTGCTCTCTGTCCTTGTGTGTTACTTTGACAATGCATCTTCCTTTCACTGGTATGTCAGTACCTGAGTATCCTGTCACTTTCACTTTTATTCCATGTATCTTTGGTCTGGGTCTAATTTTCTTAATATCAGTCTCTGATATCACATTAACTTGTGCTCCAGTATCCAATTTAAATGGAATGTGTATGTCATTCACTTTTAGTGTCAACATCCAGTCTCTATCTTCTTTTTTGTTTTCAGACACAACATCTACATAGAACTCCTCTATCTCTCTTTCATCTACTGCATGGACCTTGCTTTGTTGCGCTTGGTTCTTGCAGCAACGGGCATAATGGTTGTTTTTGTTGCAACTATTGCATGTTTTACCATATGCTGGACACTTTCTTGGTGGATGCTGTGTACCGCATCGACTACATGACTTTTGATTGTCCCTTTCATTTTCGTTTGCTGGCCACGCCTCTTTTTTCACATTGGCCCTCTTTTTGTTAAACGGTTTGTATCCGTTCTTTCTCACTGCATCCACGTTGCAGCTACTGTCACTGAACAGCTCCTTTGCCTGCAACTTCACAGTCTCTGTAGCCCTACACAGTGCTATGGCTTTTCCCAGGTCTAGATCTTGCTCTCTTAGCAGTCTTTCCCTTAGACCATTATCTGGAATACCACACACCAGTCTGTCTTTTATCAGCGAGTCTGTCAGTCCCCCAAATTCACATGATTTGCTTCTGTTTCTCAGTTCAGTCACATACTGATCAATAGTCTCACCCGTTTTCTGAACACATGTGAAAAATCTGTGCCTCTCAAACGTCACATTACGTTTAGGTATGCAGTAGGCCTCAAACTGTTCCATTATTTTATCTAGCTTCATTTTGTCTGCATTAGCAGCGAATGTGAAGTTATTATACACCTCCAGCGCTTCATCACCCACGACATGTAAGAACAGTGACGATTTCTTTTTATTACTTTTCTCGTCAGCTCCGATTGCCGCTGAATACAACTCTACACGTTGTTTGAATCTCCTCCAATTTTCAGCCACATTACCTGTCAACTGAAGCGTCGCCGGTGGGTGTAATCCTTCCATTTTTTCACTTCGTTTGCTATTCTCCAATGGTAAGCAACGATGTTCTCTTTTGGCTTGCTAATTTGTGGACAGCTGATTTAACTTCAGGTTTTTTTTTCTCTTCATCTCTTTCAATCACTTCTGACACCATGTATTGATTTCTTTGTGGGTTCAATGACAAGACATTTATGAAAGAGAATGAGTTTTAATCTAAAGTCTGTTCAACTCTTTTATACAGCTTTTACAGGAGACACGATGCTGTGATGCATCTAGAACGAAACCGAAACTAAACTAACTGCCTTGCTTCTCTCGGTCACATGCCCTCTGCTGGTCAGGCACAAGCAATCAATACATACAAACATGCTATTAAGGCATCATAATCGAACAGGCAAATACCATCTCTATTTGCTGATATCATTACAGAAGGAAAGAATCGGCCAGCAGGAAGTAAAATTCCTGGGTCTGACCATCTGTGCCGGCGAAAGAGCCATAGTTAAAGCCAGACGGGAATCGGTGCAAGACCTACCGATCCCCACCACCGTAACAGGTGTGAGGTCCTTTCTGGGACTGACCGGGTATTGCAGAGACTTCATTGAGGACTATGCAGCCACAGCCGCCCCGCTGCTCCGACTCCTACACAAGGGCGTGGAGTGGTCCTGGGATGAAGGTTGCCAGGCAGCATTTGAGAAACTCAAAAGAGACTTGCAGACCGCGCCAGCCCTGGGGGCCATAGATGGGGAGAGGAGTTTTTCCTGGAGGTAGCGGCTAGCGGGGATAGCTTGAGCGCCGTACTGCTTCAAGAGCGACATGGCAAGCTGAGGCCAGTAGTCTATTCCTCCAGGGTGCTCACTGATGTGGAAAGGAGTTTTTCCAATTGCGAGCGGCATCTTCTGGCCACGTATTGGGCTGTGAAAAGGTCTCTGATCTTCACAGGCACCTCTCCCATCACTCTCCTCACCCATCACACACCCACACAAATGCTTCTAGATGGAAGGATTAAGGATGGGACAGTAAGCAGTGCACGCATTGCGCACGGGACACTCCTCGTTTCACAGGTGGAGCTGAAGGTAAAGGGTCTCTGTGAGCCCAAGCTCGCGGCTAACATGGTATATCCCGGAACAGCCAATCGGTGTTCCGTAGAAGGGGTATGGGAGGTGGACGTAGGTTTACGGGCCGTGATACATTCCACGGGCCGCGAGATCTACGTAGACGGTTCCAGCACGGTATCCACTGGCAAACAACTCACAGGATGTGGAGTTTATGACTCCGCGGCAAACACTGCCCTGGCGATTAAGCTCCCCAGCACTATGAGCGCCCAGCAGGCTGAACTGTCTGCGGTGGTGTACGTCGTTACACACCCCGAGATCTTCCCCACCCCATACACGATTTGCTCGGACAGCATGTGCACATGCAACTCGTGTACAGAGTACCTAGCCATCTGGTCTCACCGCGGATGTACCTCTGCGGACGGGTGACCCTTAACCATAAAGCCCCTATTAGAAAAGATCTTAGCTGCGGTGGGAGAGAAGGGGGAAGTCTTTATCCACAAGGTAAAGGCTCATTCCTCCACGGAGCCCCGCGGTGAGGGTAATCAGCAAGCGGATACGCTAGCCAGGGAGGGTGCCCGCACCGGCACTTTCTGGGATCCCTATGAGTCCAAACCCATGGCAGTAATCCGAGGCAGGGATGGGACTCAGGGAACCACAGGAGTAACACTGCCCCCAGGCCTCAAAACCGTCCAAACCCTAGATCCCGCCCTAAAAACAGTCCTCAATGCCATCACTGAGGGCAAGGAAGTAGAGGGTCCATACGGTACAGCAGCCCTCTCCAGCAAGGAAGGCATGCTGTTCCGAGAGGAACAGTGGGTTGTGCCGCAGCAGCACCGGAGGGAATTCCTTCAACTGGCCCATGAGGGTCCAGGAGCAGGACACCCCGGGCCTGAGGTCACCTAGCAACGGGTGGAACAGGCGGGGTGGTGGCCGGGACTTCGGGACGATGTCCACGAGTTCTACACCAATTGCCTAGTGTGCGCTGCGAACAACCCAGACCCCCAGAAAAGGAAGGTGCCTTTGGGACACATCAGGAGAGTAGAGGGACCATGGCAGTCGATACAGATCGACTACACCGGGCCGCTGCCCACCGCCCAGGGAGGTTTTAAGTACTGCCTTGTCCTGGTGGATGTGTTCACCAAGTGGGTAGAAGCCTTCCCTTACCGAACAGCCACGGCACTTGGTACTGCCAGGATCTTGGTCCGGGAGGTGTTCTCGCGGTGGGGACTACCACGATTTGTGGAGTCTTACCGAGGGGCTCATTTCACTGGCCAAGTGATGCAGGACACCCTCATGCTCTTAGGCATTGAAGGGAAGTGGCACGTGGCCCACAATCCGCAGTCATCTGGGATTGTGCAACGCATGAACCGCACCCTAAAAGAAAAGCTGAGGAAGGAGATGAGAGGCTCGCCCCAGAAATGGGCGGAGGCCTTGCCCCTCGTCCTCATGGGGGTTCGGGTTAGCCAGTCTAAAAGTACGGGGTACTCCCCGCACAAATTAATGACTGGGAGAATCATGCGAACCCCCACCCATGTCAGCTCCAAGAGGTAAATCGGGACAAGTTTGCCCGAACCCTTTTTGAGCGCCTGAAACAGGTTTATGGGCAAGCGGCTGGGAACATGGGAAGGCAGCATCAGGGCAACCGATTGCTGCTTGAACCCCGAAAAGCACATGAGTGGGAAGTTGGAGATCAGGTCATGGTGAGAAACTATGCCCGAGTAGGGAGTTTAGAACCACTCTACATGGGGCCCTACAGCATTGTAGACAAGGCCAGCCCCATGGTATATGCAGTGAAGTTGCCCTGGCGCACTAAATGGTTTCACGTCAATCAGTGCAAACTGTTTAAGCCAGGTGCAAGACTACAAGCAACCAAAGCCAGGTCTGAGGGTAAAGATCCTCAGCCTGAGGTGTGCGATGAGTCACAGACCACACAAGCTGGCGCTGTAGCCTGCTTGGAAGGAGAAGCTGTCCTGCCCACCTGGGGGGAGGTTTCCCCTATGGCCTGGGACTCGGACGAGGAGGAGCCCGAAGATCAAGGCCCTCCCCCTGATCCGAACGCTATCGGAGCTGAGGAGCCCGAACAGCTGGGCCATGCCCTTGATACGATTCTGGAGGAGGTGGAGTCGGAGGACGGAGATCCCGCCCTCGACTCAAGTTTGGGGGAGGTAGAAATTGGGGGCGGAGATCCTCCACCTGTAGGGACAGGTGAGGAGGAGTTGTCTGCCACAGACCCAAATCCCAAAGCGGCGGAGCCTGAGGGAAGGGAGCCGAAGCCGGCAGTCATGGAGGAGCCACAGGCTGTGAGAGCCAAGGTCCCACCCAAAGGTCCACTCGCTGCGGGAGCCTCACCAAAGGCACCCCCTCGCAGGTCGCCTCGAGCGCCCCAGCCAAGGAAGCCCTGGGCTGATCCCCCCACCTTCAGTAAACGCAGACTTGGGAAACCGCTGGCATAACGCAGTCCTCAGTTGACAGCAAAAGGCTGCGAGGAACCCAAGCCACAGGTCACTGCAGCCCCGCCACAGGGAGCGGCAAGCTGCAGTCCGATCAGGGATTAGGCAAGCCGCCCGGGGACGGGCGGGGCTGTACATAAGTTTAAGTTTTAAGTTTAAGTTGTGTAAATATTAAAGTGTTTAGAGTTATAAGTAGTTTTGAATCTGCCCAGTACGTGCGTTTGTTTGGATGGAGGTCGGAAGACCCGATCATGCCTTCACCTAAGACAGAATCTCTTGGGAGCCTGGCAGCATTGTTTAATTTTTTTGCAGGAACCAGGAGAAAGATGAGCAGGATCCTTGTCATGGCCGTGATGATCGGGTACAGTGTGGCCTATCAGGGCCGCACTAACGACTCCACAGTGTTTGGGTGCTCTGGCAACAGAGGCCCCATCGCGATTGACGGAACCGGCCCGCGGGACGCTGAAGAGACTGCCGCCTACTTCCATGAAGGAAGATGGCCAGGCTGGCTGGGGTCGAACTCTACTGAATACTCCAGCCAGACGGGGTTTGCATACAGAGAGACATCTCTGATGTGCCCCAGGGTGCGGATCATAGCACCCAGAGTCAGCGTTACGTCGGGAAGAAAATTTGCCTGGTCTGCAAGGGACATGTACCTTTGAATCGCTGGTGGTGGCTGCGCAAGTTGAGCAGCACCATGAAGAACTCCACAGTCGAGTGGGAAAGATTGGGTAACAACACCCATCGGACTATTACGGGGACTCATGGGGGGTTGAGTGTCTGTTGGGACAAATGGTGGGAACCAGATTAGGGGATCTACATCTGTATGTGGGGTTCAGAACGCGCTTGCTCCACAGGCGTCTCCATCTTTTTCCAAAGGCAGTGGCAAGATGCTGGGAGAGGAATGAGGTGGGACGTCAGCACACGGGCGTGCGGAGTCCCATACTCTCAGATCCCAGTAAACGCCACTGAGCTCATCACCCGCCCCCGCAAGCCCCTGCCCACGGTTCCGGTAGCCAAGGCCCGCAAGGAAGGGTGCCCCACCACTACCAAGGGACCCGGGAACGGATTGGTATTAGTACCCACAGGTCAGGTGCTGTACCAAGGGGTACACTACGTGGTGGCTTCGGTGATTTTAAACCTCACCGAGGTGCGCTTGCCCGAGTGATGCCCCAAGGAAACGGAACAATTGTACCAGGTCCTGTTAACAAACATGTTTAAACAGTTTTACGAATTCGACTTTGCCGATGTCGACAGAGCTGAATTGTACACCACACCACATGAGGTCTTGGACAGGATAGGGAGGCAAGGAAAGGGTGCAGCAAATGATATTTTCACAGCTTTTAATACAAGAACGTCTGTCATCAACACACTGGATGACGTGAAGCTGCAAACCCAGATCAATGGTTTGAAAACACAGTTAAGAAAGATACTGACTGACGAGAACAAGGTAGTGGGTTCTGAGTTACATGAGGACCAGGCCATGACACTACACTTAAAAGAAATTATAGCTGAGCTGGAAAAACACGCCAGAACGGTAAATGCTCTCATCAGGGAGGATTGGAATGCGTCTGATCAGGCTGCGCAGAATGAAGCTTGTGTACTCTACGGGGCGTGGTTACTGGGCGAGGGCCGCAGATACCTGGAGGACTTGAAACAAGGTTTAGTCCCCTCCTGGATCAGCAACAAGCACCTCGCAGCCCTCCACCCTTTTGCGAATGCATTGAGGCCGTGCCAGCTCAGACTAGCTTCAGAAGCCTACCCAGTCCCAGTGGACTGTGGATGGTCTAATCACACCATTATGGGTATAGTGGTAAGAATGCCGGTGATGGGAAAGACAGTTAAACCCGCCCCGGTATACAGGGTGCAGAAAATTGGAGTCATTCGGGGGGGGTGCGCACATTCGCTACACGGGGGTCCCACCTTACGTCATTCGATGGGAGCATGCAATGACGGGTACCGACCTCTTAGGGTGCTGGAGCCGGGGAGCACACATCATCCTGTGTCCCCACTACTTGAATGCCCATTCAAAACCACAGTGCGGGTTCAGAACTGCTGGCGCAGAGCCCATAAATTGCACCATGGAGGCAATGGCACAAGGCCATGTGCCCCCGCAGGTGGCATATATAGGAGGCGGGACATACTGTGTCACCACAGCAGCGCCCCACTACCAACATGGACAGCACAGTTGGTGTCCAGTTAGTGACAGCAGCTTCTGTTTCAAGCCCAGGGCAGAAGTTCAAGTGGCCCAAGAGTGAATTCTCCCCATTCCTGAACCTGCCATGGTTCACATCACTGTTAAAGAGAATTTCACCGATCTGAAGCGATTCGTTGCACATTTTGGATATATCATTCTCCCTCTCCCTGAACACCTCACCAAGATATTAAAAGCCGTTGTTGTTTCACAGAAACATTTCTATACACTGGAGCAGAAGACCTTAGAGATAGGGGCAGACATATTGGATATAGTGACCCCGCCGTGGTGGGACCTGTTCACTAGTATAGAAGTCCCTTCTTGGATTAGGATAGCCTCCCACATTCTTGTAGTGTGCCAGGTTATCATTGTAGTTTATTTACTGTTTATACACTGTAAAAAGGTCAAACATTCGCAAAAGTATGAGAACAGGGGGGAATGGAGGGAGCATTATGTGCGGGTAGAAGAAGAGACACCCATTTAGATTTTTGCTGCTCTGTATAAAGTTAAAGTTTTCCCTCCCTCCTCTGTATTATTTTGATATGTATTCATGTGCATTTGATTTTTTGTGTGTGTACTTTATTTTTATTCCTGAAGTTTATTAGATGTGTTGTTATTATTAAAAGATAGTGTGTGTGCACCAGGTGATGTAGGGGTATTAGACCCCCCTCCACGCCTGGAAGAGAGTATGTCAAATTTCACATCTGAAGTATTGCCATCTATAGATGCTTAATGTACACTAGGTTTTTCTGAAATCGGAAATGCATGTGTCGTGGGGTCATAGATAGGTAAATACTGGGGATGGTTTGATTATGGAAAGTCAGAAAATTTTGCTCACCCAGAATTATGATACTTCAAGCAAGTTATAGTATCATCAGGGGGGAGTGTAGGAGTCGCAAAATTGAACTTTATATTATAAAGGTTCAAATGGCTGAAGAGGCCATGATTTTAAAGACTGTTTTAAGAGAAGCCTAGGAAAATGGGGCATTCAAAATGGCCACCAGACCCCATGACCAACTTATTGGGACACTTTAAAATGGTTCCTGCAGTCCTCAGATAGCTTTGTGGATTCAGCCCACAGTAAGTTCTGGAAGCCGTTTCTGAGAGAACGAAACCAGACACCCACATATACATATAGATTGGATGCAGATCCAGTCAAGATCGGCCTGTAGATAAAGGCCATCTAAATGTTTAACCAGACAAAAGGGAACAGTTTCATATTCATGAGAAGAGCATCAAGGACCCATTAACGACATCACCAGGACATTAAAAACAATGAAGGTCATTCCAGACCAGAGATGGCCCGTTACCGGCCATCCAAGAACAGTTCAAAATATAATAACTTTCCCGTTGTGCTCCCAGCCCGCCAAAATTAAAACAAAAGACTAACCTGATTTGGCGCGAGATAGGGCTTCTGATGAGAAGTATATCTGGGAACCCAGAGGTAGAAAGATTGCGCCGTGGAAAACGGGAGGAAGCCTTAAACGGAGCGGCCATCATCGGAGAGGAAGAAGAAGAAGATGGTTTGAGCCGGCGTCCCGCCCCGGGGTAAAACATCGGGAGATCATCGTCCAACCCTGGGCTGTTGACAAAACGAGAGGCCATCGACCCGCTCCAGCTCGGGAGAAGAGATAAGAAAAAACTACAGAAAAGATGATGGGGGCCAGCCCAAGGCTCCTCTGACCGGGATTGAGCAAACGATTCCCGACCCCGCCGACACCCAGACCAGCCGGTGTCCAGCCGTCCCCGACCCCCACCTCAGGAGAGAGGTGTGGCGCAGTTCGCTGGGGCTCCATCGACCACGTGGAGACGGGACGCCTGGAAGGATCAAACGCAGACCTGTTTCAAAACCTTACACTTCCTAGTTGGATTGGTGAGCATGTTTCTGGCCCTTCTTAATCAGATCTAGATAGGTTTAAGGGGGTGGACATTTAAGGGTATAATTAACATGAGTTGTTGTCCCTCGATGTTCCGTGTGTTTCCCCATTTCATGATGATCTTTGTAGAGTATAATATGCCTGAATTTGCCTTAGTTCGTATTGTGTCGTTATGATTTGTTTGTGTTTTTCCCTCCCATGTACCCTCTTATTTGCTTGCATTTGATTTGTTTTATTAAAATTTCATTTTGTTTCATCAAACTTGGTCTATAAGAGTTTTCTCTACATTGTAGCTCCTGCCCCAAAGTCCAGAGTACAGAATCTAAGGGGCGAGTGGGTCGAACCACTCACGGTTTACTGTGCAAGAGAGAGAGGCCTCTAGAGTGAAAAACCTCTGCAATCTAAAACCCCTTACACACTTACCTGATGGATCCAGCCCTTCTCACCTCCTTTCACCTGCCAGGTTTCCCGAGGCCCAGGAAACCCGCCAACATTGGTTAAAAATAGAAACCCTGTTAAAATGGAGGCAAGCAGCCTCCTTAAAAGGTTTTAACGAGAAACCTGCCTCCTGAGAACAGATTGGTCACCCACCCCCAACCCACCTCCATTAAAACTGAAAGTGGGCGGGTTTGAGGAGGGTTGGTTTCCTGGTTCAGATTTTTAACATTTTAACTTGCCACCCAACCCAAACCCACCCATTTTGGAGGGTTAAAATTACACCCTATGCCCCTATTTATAAAGTCAGGAATCCCATATGCTTTCTTAACAGCCTTATCAACTTGTCCTGCCACCTTCAAAGATTTGTGTATGCAAGCCCCCAGGTCTCTGTTCCTGCACCCCCTTTAAAATTGTACCATTTAATTCAAAAAACTTGGGCTCCGATGTTAACTTGAAGGCGTGTTGGGAGCTGGGGGGTGGGTGGTGGTGGAGGGAGGGTGTCCGGTATCACACTGGAAACCCGGAAATAAGTTCAGGGCATCCGTCAGTGGCTTTTTAACTCTGCCACCTCATTAGAATTTTACTTGCGGGTTTGGCGTCCAGTGGGCGGCAGCGGGTGTGACGAGGACCCGCATGAGGCGATCGCAACTCCAATATTTAAAGGGCCAATTGGAAGATGTAATTTGGAGGAGTTGAAATTTTAAACAACAGAAGAGGAAGTTTAAGAATGGGTTCCAGATGGGCAAAGGCTGTGCTGCACTTCAAAGATGCCTCCCTTGATCTACAACACCAAATCATATCTTTGATCTCCGATGGGGCCTTCACACATGCAGCAGAAGTCGCTGGGGGTGGTGCACAATGATTTCTCAGAGGAGCTGATTCCTCCTGAGGGTGGACCATTACAGGACTCCTGCATGCCATGCACCAGCTCAGATACTCGCGCTTTGGTGGGTCCAGTTAGTCGGATAGTTGGGTTTTCACCTGGTGACTCACACTTCACAAGTGAGCAAGAGCAGACAGCGGTGACAGGGACAGCAATGGAGACTCCGCATCGGAGGGCGCAGCCTTCTCCAAGCTCTGCTCAGCTGAACACAGGTGTAGTACCTCAGAGGCCATCGATGAAAAGGTGAATCTGTGAGCAGCAGCAGATAATGAGCGATGCACTGACAGGCCTTCCAAGCACACTGACCATGATTGCAGAGAGAATGGAGCAGTCTGCCTTAGGCTTGAGTGGGATGATGCCACAGAGCATTACGACGATGTGTTCTTCTATGGATTGAGTGGCTAGCTGCATGAAACATCAAACGCCACAATCAAATGAATCACCTACCTTAACCTTAGCCTTACATGCCACACTAATCTCAACCAAAGTGCTCGCCAACACAGTGGTAGCAGTGAAATGCGACTGGGCCATGAGAAGGATGATGGTGAAAGGGACATGGAAGTGGGAACTCCACTCAAAGTGCTTCCACTCAAAGTGCTTCCACTTCTCACCCATTGTATTCTTTTGCACCACTTTCCTGTCTTTCCCATTCTTAGTTGCTGGTTGGCAAGTCACCTTTTAACTTGTTTGATGATGAATGGGAAGACATGAATTGTCTTGGGGACCAATGGGGGGATGTGCAAGGAGTGGTTGTATGTTTGCAGGACTGCATTGTGTCAATGGCATTGGTAGGGTATGGGAAAAGTGGCTGTTGCATTTGCTTCTGACATTGGTCATAGGTGCAACCTAAGTGAACCTTGCATTAATAAGGGCATCCCTGGCAGCAATGTGAGCAGGTGGTGCATCGTCCTCATTACAGTCCTCACCCTTATCTTCCTTGTCGTCGTCCTCCTCCTCCTCGGAATCATTCGAAGAAAGAAAAAGAAAGACTTGCATTTATATAATGCCATTCACTACCTCAGGATGCCCCAAAGTGCTTTACAGCCAATGAAGTACTTTTGAAGTGTAGTCACTGTTGTAATGTTGGAAGAGGATATGAACTCTGCACCTTGTTCCTCCTACAAGTCCAAACCATACGGCTGTGCAATGTTATACAGAGCGCAGCACACCACACCCATTCTGGAGACCCTGGCTGGTGCATATTGAAGGGCTCCTCCGGATCTGTCTAGGCACCTGAAGCACATCTTCAGTATGCTGACAGCTTGTTCACTCTCACATCTGGTGGACATATGGCCACTGTAGTGTTGTTGGGCTTCATTGGTCGGGTTTCTGACGGGCATGATCAGCCAAGTTTGAAGTGGGTATCCTTTGTTTCCTAGCAGCCACTGCTTAAATCTGCCTGCAGGTCCGAAGACATCAGGGAGCTTGTACTGCTGCATGACGACTATGATGCATCATGGCAGTTCCCAGGGAACCTTAGGCACACCTGCATAAATAGCTTTTTGAGTTTGCACACCAGCTGCACATTGATGGAGTGGAAGCCCTTGCATTTGGCAAATACTCCAGGTTGGTCTGGGTGTGCCTGGATTGCCATGCGTGTGCAGTCGATGACACTTTGCACCTGTGTGAAGCCAGCCAGGGATGCAAACCCGAGCACCCGCTGCAAGGAAAAACTGGAGTCCCTTTGCACTGTCTGTTCAATGATTCGAAGCTGACTCCATATTGGTAACATTGATGATTTTATTTAAGCATAAGTGAGACTTAATGGGGCAGTAATTCGGGTCGGTGGCTTGCCGCGCGTGCAAGCCCCTGATATGCACTTACCCGACGCGCCTGCCGTTCACCTCCAGGGATGCCTGGAATTCCATTTTGAAACAGAAGAATCCCGGGCAGCGTTTGACGTCACGCCGCCCAGGAGTGCAGCCAACGCGAAGCCTGGAGCACGCTGTGCAAGTGAGACACGCCCCTTAAGGTCTCATTGTAGTAGGACACGCCCCCAATCTCTCCAAGCAGCTGCAGAGGACTCTGTAGTTACCCAGCTGCAGGGAAAGTAAGTTATCTGCTATTTTATGAATATTTTGTGAACTTTTATAACATTTTAAAAACATTTACATTATTTTGAAGAATCTGAAGTAGTTTTGAACAGAATTAAAGCAATTTAAAGACTTTTAAAAGCCCTAAAAGAATTTTTTTAATTCCATTTATTTATTTAGCAATGTTGTCGTCATACGTGTCTTCACACTGTTCCCTTTGGGGAACTGTATGAAGTGGTGGAAGGATTTATGACTGTGATTAACGCTCATTCCGTGACCGTAACCATCTTTGAACCAGCCATTAGGGTGGTTAGTCCTATGGCGGGAGGGTTTTACGGGCTCCCCCAAGCTATACAAGGAGAGGGGGCCACCCACACCCACGGACGCAAATATCCCGCTGGATGTCAACCCAGAATTTAGAGCCGGAGCTCCGACTCCACTTGCCGGGACTGTGTGGAGCGGGGTTCGAAACTCTACCCTGTCTGGCCCAGCGGCGGGGATCCTACCGCTACGCCAAAGGCCCAATCCGATTAGCAACGTGAAATGGCTGGAATGAGCACAATTCACGGCATTAAAAGAACTCACAATTGAACTGATGATGACCTCAGCAATCTCCTCAACGAGGTGGAGGCGCAGCGCCTGCTCATCATTGGTAATGAGAAGTCAAAGGCGCCGCAAAAAGGACAGATGATAGCTTGGTCTTTCAAGTGGCAGCATAGGGCTCCAGTCACGGGGAGGGAAAAGGCGCAGGAAATGTATGGGTGTCACCTTTTGCGTGGAGTGGGCCTTTTGTGTAGCGGTAAGCATCCCCGCCGCTGGGCCAGAAGGAGTAGTGTTTCGAACCCCACTCCAGACAGTCCCGGCAAGTGGAGTCGGAGCTCCAACTATAAATTCTGGGTGGACATCCAGCGGGATACTTGCGTCCGCGGGTGTGGGTGGCCCCCCTCCCTCTGATGGGTTGTGGGAGCCCATAAAACCCTCACGCCATAGGACTAACCACCCTAATGGCTGGTATGAAGATGGTTATGGTCACAGAAGGAGTGTTAACGTGGCCAGAAATCCTTCCACCACTTCATACAGTTCCCGAAAGGGAACAGTGTGAGGATACGTACGACGATGACCTCTTGCGCAATGCAACTCCTTGGACCCTCAGTCGCAGATGCGAGGGGGCAAATCGTGCAATTGTTAAATTTTTCATTTTATTGACATGTAAAATGTTGGCCCAGTAATTCCCTTCCAAACGCGCGAGTACAGTCGGGGTACTTACGCGTCTGGCCGGTGGAAATGCCGGTTTTCAGCATGCACAGCGCATGCGGGGAAAACTGGCATTTCCTGTCCTCTGAACGAAGGGGTTCAGAGGCAGAATGCGTGCGACTGTACAGGCAGCGCGTGCGCAGTAAAATTCGCCGCTTTCATTCATGCTTTCAGTGAGGTCAAGTCCTTACAACTTACACATGAAAAAAGCATGAGTACAGTTGCTCCAGAGGCTGCGGAGGAAAATATTTCTTATCGTGGAGCTTCTGAAAGGCAATATTTTTGTTTGGGAAAGGGAGGAAAGTTATTTTAAGAAATGCTGAGGTAAGTTTTAAAGTCTATTTTTGTTTTTTAAAACGGGTTTTCAGTACTGTAGGTAGAAGGATCAATTGTGGCTATGTGAATTGAATTTGCTGCGTTTATTAAATGTAAAAATGACTCCAACATTTTTAAGAAAGAAACTTTTCATCAGTAATATATTCTTTTAAGTAATTATGTATGTATGTCTGTATATATTCCTTTGCGTGTATGTATATATTCCTTTACTTATGTGTATGAATGTATGTATTTAATTATGACTTTCAGAGAAAGTAACTTATTGGAAAATCATAATTAAAATTATACATTCATACACATAAGTAAAGGAATATAAAACATACATACAAAAACGTAAAGGAATATATGCGGACATACATACATAATTACTTATTACTGATGAAAAGTTTCTTTCTTAAAAATGTTGGAAATGTTACATTACTCATTTTAGAACACTCATTTTCACATTCAATTCACACAGCCACAATTGCTCCTTCTACCTACCGTACTGAAAACCCGTTTAAAAAAAAAAAATTTAAACTTTAAAACTTACCTCAGCATTTCTTAAAATAACTTTCCTCCCTTTCCAAACAAAAATATTGCCTTTCAGAAGCTCCACGATAAAATATATCTTCCTCCGCAGCCTTGGAGCAACTTTACACATGCTTTTTTCAAGTGTAACTTATAAGGACTTACCCTCACTGAATCCATGAATGAAATCGACGAAGTTCACTGCGCAAGCGCTGCCTGTACAGTCGCACGCACTGTGCCTCTGAACCCCTTCGCTCAGAGGACTGGAAATGCCGGTTTTCTCCGCATGCGCTGTGCATGCTGAACGCCGGCATTTCCTCCGGCCAGACGCGTGAGTACCCCGACCGTACTCACGCATTCAGAGAGGAATTACTGGGCCAATATACGCAGTATTTGAGCAGCAGTTTACAAAGTACAATTGAGAATGATATTACCCGTTATTGTCCTTTGGGTAGAAGGCATGGTCCATTCCTCGGTCCTTCTACTCGCATACGCATCGGCACCTGTCCAGATCAGTGCCCTTCCTGGCCCTCCTACACTGAGAATGACCCCAACCTGCTAGGATAAACCCCCAAAACTGGAACTGCAGATAAATCCATTTAATCATAAGCACAGCAAGCCCTGTGTCCAGCACAGGCCTTGGGCCTCCCTTCGCTGCTTTTTAACCTTAGCACAAGCTCTTTCTGTGCTTGCATTCAGTTTCCATGGTGATGACGCAACCCATGACCTTTGAGGACAACGAGTTCTACCTGTAATTAAAATCTAATTTTTAACATAATTTTCCCTAATTCTAACAGGAGAAATAAGACTGAATTAATGAAACTATAAACTAGCAATCTTAATATTAAATGACCATCTAGCTAAGCTTAATGCTGAAAATTAGTGAAAAGTGATTTATATTTGGTTATGTTTCAATGACTCACAGCAGTTTGCACATTCCCACAGACATAAAAGAGGTAAGAGACAAAACTGTAGAGAGCTATGTAGAAAGGTCAGAGGGGAAGTGAAAAAGAAAATAAGAGGGGCAAAGAGGGGGTATGAGAATAGAATGGCAGCCAACATAAAAGGTAATCCAAAATTCTTCTATAGGCATATAAATAGTAAAGAAGTAGTAAGAGGAGGGGTGGGCCAATTAGTAACCAAAAAGGAGACCTATGCTTGGAGGCAGAGGGCATGGTTGTGGTACTAAATGAGTTATTTGCATCTGTCTTCACCAAGGAAGAGGATGCTGCCATAGACAGTGAAGGAGGAGGTAGTGGAGATAATTGATGAGATAAAAATTGATAAAGAGGAGGTATTAGAAAGGCTGGTTGTACTTAAAGTAGATAAATCACCTAGGATGCTGAGGGAATTGAGGGTGGAAATCGTGGAGGTACTGGCCATAATATTCCAATCCTCCTTAGATACGGGGGTGATGCCAGAGGACTGGAGAATTACAAATGTTACACCATTGTTCAAAAAAGGGTGTAAAGATAAACCCAGCAACTATAGGTCAATCAGTTTGACCTCGGTAGTGGGGATGCTTTTAGAAACAGTAATCAGGGACAAAATTAACAGTCACTTGGATAGGTAGGGATTCATTAAGGAAATCCAGCATGGATTTTTTAAAGGCAAATTGTGTTTAACTAACTTGATTGAGTTCTTTGATGAGGTATCAGATAGGGTTGATAAGGGTAATGCGGTTGACATAGTGTACATGAATTTCCAAAAGGCGTTCGACAAAGTGCCAAATAATAGGCTTGCCAGCAAAGGTGAAGCCCATGTAATAAAAGGAACAGTGGCCGCATGGATACAAAATTGGCTGATAGGAAACAGAGAGTAGTGGTGAATGGTTATTTTTCGGACTGGTTGAAGGTATACAGTGGTGTTCCCCAGGTGTCGGTTCTAGGACCACTGCTTTTCTTGATATATATATTAATGACTTGGACTTGGGTGTACAGGGCACAATTACAAAATTTGTAAATGACACAACATTTGGAAGTATAGTGAACATACGAACATATGAACATACGAATTAGGAGCAGGAGTAGGCCACTCGGCCTCTCGAGCCTGCTCCACCATTCAATAAGATCATGGCTGATCTGATTACTCCACATTCCCACCTACCCCTGATAACCTTTCACCCCCTTGCTTATCAAGAATCTATCTACCTCTGCCTTAAAAATATTCAAAGACTCTGCTTCCACTGCCCTCTGAGGAAGAGAGTTCCAAAGACTCACGACCCTCTGTGAGAAAAAAATTCTCCTCATCTCTGTCTTAAATGGACGACCCCTTATTTTTAAACAGTGACCCCTAGTTCTAGATTCTCCCACAAGAGGAAACATCCTCTCCACATCCACCCTGTCAAGACCCCTCAGGACCTTATATGTTGCAATCAAGTCACCTCTTACTCTTCCAAACTCCAGCGGATACAAGCCTAGCCTGTCCAACCTTTCCTCATAAGACAACCCGCCCATTCTAGGTATTAGTCTAGTAAACCTTCTCTGAACTGCTTCCAACGCATTTACATCCTTCCTTAAATAAGGAGACCAATACTGTACACAGTACTCCAGATGTGGTCTCACCAATGCCCTGTATAACTGAAGCATAACCTCCCTCCTTTTGTATTCAATTCTCCTAGCAAAAATGATAATGTTTTATTAGCTTTCCTAATTACTTGCTGTAGCTGTATACTAACTTTTTGTGATTTATGCACTAGGACCCCCAGATCCCTCTGCATCTCAGAGCTCTGCAATCTCTCACCATTTAGATAATATACTTCTTTTTTATTCTTCCTGCTAAAATGGACAACTTCACATTTTCCCACATTATACTCCATTTGCCAGATCTTTGCCCACTCACTTAACCTATCTATATTCCTTTGTAGCCTCCTTATGTCACAGAAATCACAGAAACCCCACAATGCAGATAGAGGCCATTTCGGCCCATCGAGCCTGCACCGACACATATCCCACCTGATCCCCGTAACCCCACGTATTTAATCCCCCTAACACTAAGGGTCAATTTATCATAGCCAATCATCCTAACCCGCACATCTTTGGACTGTGGGAGGAAACCGGAGCACCCGGAGGAAACCCACGCAAACACGGGGAGAATGTGCAAACTCCACACAGACAGTCACCCGAGGCCGGATTCGAACCCGGGTCCCTGGCGCTGTGAGGCAACAGTGCTAACCACTATGCCACCATGCCCTCTTCACAATTTACTTTCCTACCTACCTTTGTGTCATCAGCAAATTTAGCAACCATGTCCTTTATATAAATTGTAAAAAGTTGAGGCCCCAGCACTGATCCCTGTGGCACACCACTCGTTACCCATTTATGCCTACTCTCTGTTTCCTATTAGTTAGCTAATCTTCTATCCATGCCAATATGTTACCCCCTACACCATGAGCTTTTGTTTTCCGCAATAACCTTTGATGTGGCACCTTATCAAATGCCTTCTGGAAATCTAAGTACAGTACATCCACCAGTTCCCCTTTACCTACAGCACATGTTACTTCCTCAAAGAACTCCAATAAATTGTTTTAAACATGATTTCCCTTTCACAAAACCATGTTGACTCTGCCTGATTAACTTGAGCTTTTCTAAGTGCCCTGCTATAATGTCTTTAATAGTAGCTTCTAACATCTTCCCTATGACAGATGTTAGGCTAACTGGCCTGTAGTTTCCTGCTTTCTGTCTCCCTCCCTTTTTGAATATAGGAGCTATATTTGCTACTTTCCAACCTAATGGAACCTTCCCCGAATCTAGGGAATTTTGGAAAATTAAAACCAATGCATCAACTATCTCACTAGCCACTTCTTTTAAGACCCTAGGATGAAGTCCATTAGGACCTGGGGACTTGTCAGCCTGCAGCTCCAACAATTTGCTCAGTACCACTTCCCTGGTGATTGTAATTTCTTGAGTTCCTCCCTCCTTCCATTTCCTGATTTACAGCTATTTCTGGGATGTTACTTGTATCCTCTATAGTGAAGACCGATGCTAAATATCTGTTCAATTCAACTGCCATCTCCTTATTTTCCGTACCAACGACATAGATAGGACAAGGAATGAGGTTCTGCTGAGGGAGTATGAGCAGCTAGGGGCCAAATTAAAAAGCAGAACCACAAGGGTAATAATCTCTGGATTACTACCTGAACCACGAACAAATTTGGCTAGGGTAAATAAAATCAGAGAGTTAAATGCGTGGCTCAAAGACTGGTGTGGGAGAAATAGGTTTTGCTTCTTGGGACACTGGCACCAGTACTGGGACAGGAGAGAGCTGTTCCGTTGGGACGGACTTCACTTGGCCAGTGCTGGGACTAGAATCCTGGCGAATCGAATAACTAGGGCTGTAGAGAGGGCTTTAAACTAATTAGTGTGGGGGGAGGTTTCAAGAGAGCGAAAAAATAAAAAAGTCAGCGGAGAAGGCAATAGAGCAAGGTAGCAGTGGGGGAATTAAAAACCAGAGCGTGTCAGGAAGGGACAGAATCTATATATATAAACGGATACTTCTGTCTATCTGTCTGTCTGTCCTTCTGTCTGTCCTCACGTGTGCGTCTCTCCGGCTATGCACTCAAAAGTTACAGAGCGTACCTACGCGTGCGTTACGTCGAAAGAAAGCTTACCTTTCCAAAACGGTCTTAAGCGTATTTACGTTTCGGCCGGGCTAAAATCGCGCCCGCGGTATCCAAAAAACCTTCAACATTCCGCTCATTAGCATCTCATTATCCGCTCATTAGCGACAGAGTGACCTCGAGGTCGACCAATCACACGCCGGGTTGCTGGCGCGTGCGGCCGGGCCCTCCTACGGTCGAGTGACGGGACGATTGACCAAACCTATGCTTTGTTGACCTGACGGTCGACCAATCGGTGCGTGTGCGGGCGGGCCTTATCGTCCTGAACCGAGGTGAGTCGCCGTCATCTTGATTCCAAACTTTTCCTTTCTTTTTCCCGCTTTCTGCGTCTTTAAAAAAAGTTAATTACTTTCTAAATCTTTTATCTAATCTCATTAATTTTCCTACCTTTCCCCGTTTTTCCAGGTAGGCCTCGAAGCCTCGGCCTCTCCTCCGCACCCACGCCCGAGCTAGGCACCTCCTGGCCCCAGTCAACAAGCGGCCCCCGATCGCCGCCATCTTTGTGAAGGCTGGAGGGGCGGGCCTCAGCCGAGCGCCGCTACCTTACTAAAGGGTGCGCGCGCAGCAGGAGCAGCTGAGACGCGGCGTCTCTCTCTGTTCCCCGCTCGGCTCGGGCGGGGGGCGGGGCTATCGGGAGTGCTGATCTCGGGCGGGGCTTGGAGAGCGGGAAGGGTTACCCCGGCAACCGGGCCCACCGGCCGTCTCTCAGCCACAATCGGCGATCTTCAAGCCAGCTCGGTAGGCCGGGGCCATGTCAGTGCGTGGGGCGGCACGGAGCTCCGTGGAGCCATCGCCGGCGCTGGGCTTGGGTGCTTTCTGGCCTGTGGCCGAACAGCGGCTGCGGACCTCGAGCTGACCGGGGCGCTTCGCCTCAGCCAACGGCATCAGGGTGACAGCCGAGGGAACGCGTTCATCCAGGTGCCGAGGCCCGGGCCCCGGGCGGAAAGAGGGATTGGAGCGGGTGATGAGGGCTCGGGCAGGGGAGAGGGAGAGGGGGGAGGAGAGGGAGGAAGGGGGGTAGGGAGGTGGTGAGAGGGAGGAGGAGGTGGTGAGAGGGAGGAGGAGGAGGAGAGGAGGGAGAGAGAGAGGGAGGAGAGGAGGGGAGAGAGAGAGAGGGAGGAGAGGAGGGGAGAGAGAGAGAGAGAGGGTGGGGGAGGGGAGAGAGAGAGAGAGAGGTGGGGGAGGGGAGAGAGAGAGAGAGAGAGGGTGGGGGGAGGGGAGAGAGAGGGTGGGGAGGGGGAGAGAGAGGGTGGGGAGGGGGGAGAGAGAGAGAGAGAGGGTGGGGAGGGGAGAGAGAGAGAGGGTGGGGGGAGGAGAGAGAGAGAGAGGGTGGGGTGAGGAGAGAGGAGAGGGTGGGGGAGGAGAGAGAGAGAGGGTGGGGGGAGGAGAGAGAGAGGATGGGGGGAGGGGAGCGAGAGAGGGTGGGGGAGGGGGGGGAGGGCAGGGAGAGGGAGAGAGGGGGGAGAGGGAGAGAGGGGAGGGGAGAGGGAGAGAGAGTAAAGCAGGGAGAGACAGGGGGAGGGAGAGAGAGAGGGTGAGGAAGGGAGAGAGTGAAGGGGTGGGACAGGGAGGGAAAGAGTGAGGGGTGGGAGAGCTTACCTTCTTCCTTCCTTCGCAGGGGTCCATCGGGCCACCTTCCCCCCCCGTCGCGCTCTCTCTCTTTCCCCCCCGTCGCGCTCTCTCTCTTCCCCCCAAGTCGCGCTCTCTCTCTTCCCCCAGTCACGCTCTCTCTTCCCTCCCCCCCAGTCGCGCTCTCTCTTCCCCCCCCAGTCGCGCTCTCTCTTCCCCCCCCCAGTCGCGCTCTCTCTTCCCCCCCCTCAGTCGCTCTCTCTCTTCCCCCCAGTCGCTCTCTCTCTCTCTTCCCCCCAGTCGCTCTCTCTCTCTCTTCCAACAACAACATGCCCTCAAAAGACCCTCGGCACCACCGGGCACTTCAGCTAGTATCTATCTATATATATAAATAAAAGGATCGACCTGTCTGTCTGTCTGTCTGTCCTTCGGTGTGTCTGTCGGCTATACACTCTAAAGTTATAGCGCGTACCTACACGTGCGTTACATCAAAAGAAAGCTTATGATTCCGGAATGGGCATAAGCGTATTTACATTTCGGCGAGACAAAAATTGCGCCCGCGGTATCCAAAACATGTTCAAAATTCTGCTCATTATCTGCTCATTAGCATAGAGTGACAGCATAGAGTGACATTAAGGTCGACCAATCGTACGGTCGAGGGACCGGACGGTCAACCAATCGCTGCGTGGCGGGGGCGGGATCGTCGTGCGTGCGGGCAGGCCCTCCTAAAGTCGAGCCACAGGACGATTGACCAATCCTACGCTTCGGTAACATGACGGTTGACCAATCGATTCGTGTGTGGGCGGGCCTAATCGTTTTGAACCGAGGTGAGTGTCAGCCATCTTGAGTCGTAAGTTTATTATTTTTTCCCACTTTCTGTACGTGTAGAGGGATTTTATGCAGCACAAATTCAGTACTTAGGAGCCCAACTAGCTCATTATATTATTTGCGTGTAATAAATGAGCCCAGTATGTCAATCTTTTCTCGAGGTCTGAAGCCTGCAGGCCTCAGGCCTCAGGCCTCAAGCCTTGAAGCCTGGGCATCTGTTTGCCAGCCTATCTTCTAACTTTATATCTTCTTTCCTTAAAAAAAATTCGGCTTTTGTAGTTAGGAGGAATTCTTTTAAAAAAAATCCAAATTTCCGATGTTGTACTTTGTAGCTCCTTTTTAAAAAAATAAAGAAATTTTGCAGTTT
>NC_140997.1:80235037-80271066 GCF_052327205.1 Somniosus microcephalus | reverse complement strand
AATTTCCGATGTTGTACTTTGTAGCTCCTTTTTAAAAAAAATAAAGAAATTTTGCAGTTTTTTATTTAAAAAAAAGACATTTTTCCTTCCAACCGACATGACAAAATGGCCTCCGGCTTCTTCACCCGCCCTGAAGGCTGGCCGACAGCTTTTTTTTCTTTACCACCCCCGCCCCCCGCCCTTGCCCCTCCTCCATACCTGTTGCTCGCGCGTCTACTGACGCAAGCCGGGAGCACGGGGTCTCCTGGGCGGTTGCGCCCGCAGCGCGATATCACGAGCGGCGCCAGAAGGAGAGGTGGGAGGGTACCCGTTGCTCACGCGCCCACTGACTCAGGCCGGGAGCACGGAGTCTCCTGGGCGGTTGCACCCGCAGCGTGGTATCACGAGCGGCACCGGAGGGAGAGGGCCGGGGAGGGGGAGGGCCGGAAAGACTGAGGGGTGGGTGGGAGAGGGAGGGAGGGAAGGAGTGAGGGGTGGGAGAGGGAGGAGGGAGAAAGTGAAAGGGAGTGAGTGAGAGGAGGTGAGAGGGGGAGGGAGGGAGGGAGAAAATGAAAGGGAGGCAGTGAGAGGAGGGAGGAGAGGAGGGGGAGAGTGGTGGAGGGGGAGAGAGGGAAGGGGGAGAGAGGGGGAGGGGGGAGAGAGGGGGAGGGGAGAGAGGAGGAGGGAGGACATTAATGCCCGAGCTCAGACGTTTAGCTAAGCACAGAGAGACAGACACTCACTTCAGATGGTGTCCACCGGGGCTGCGCAGAGTCTCCGTCTCCTCATACAACACACACCCTCCCTCTCCTCTCCCCTCCCTCTCCTCTCTCCCCTCCCCCTCCTCTCTCCCCTCCCACCCCCTTCCTCCCTCTTCCCCCCAGTCGCTCTCTCTCTTCCCCCCAAGTCGCTCTCTCTCTTCCCCCCAGTCACTCTCTCTCTTCCCCCCAGTCGCTCTCTCTCTTCCCCCCAGTCACTCTCTCTCTTCCCCCGGTCGCTCTCTCTCTTCCCCCGGTTTGCTCTCTCTCTTCCCCCCCAGTCGCTCTCTCTCTTCCCCCCCAGTCGCTCTCTCTCTTCCCCCCCAGTCACTCTCTCTCTTCCCCCCAGTCGCTCTCTCTCTTCCCCCAGTCGCTCTCTCTCTTCCCCCCAGTCACTCTCTCTCTTCCCCCCAGTCGCTCTCTCTCTTCCCCCCAGTCGTTCTCTCTCTTCCCCCCAGTCCGCTCTCTCTCTCTCTTGCAACAACAACATGCCCTCAAAAAAGCCTCGACACTGCCGGGTACTCCAGCTAGTATAAAGATAAAGGTAAAGTATTAAAGGGGGTAAAAGCAGGAATAAATTGTCACAAAACATATTTAAAAGTTCTTTATCTGAATGCACGCAGCATTCGTAACAAAATAAACGAGTTGATGGTACAAATAAGTACACATGGGTATGATCTGGTGGCCATTACAGAAACATGGCTGCAAGGTGACCATGACTGGAACTAAACATCCAGGGGTATTTGACTATTAGGAAGGACAGTCAGGAAGGAAAGGGAGGTGGGGTGGCTATGTTAATAAAGGATGGAATCACTGCAATACTGAGAAATGATATTGGGTCAAAGGATCAGGATAGTGAAACAGTTTGGGTGGAGATAAGGAATAATAAGGGGAAAAAGTCACTAGTGGGTGTAGTCTATAGGCCTCCTAACAGTTGCAACTCTATTGGTTGGAGTATAAATCAGGAAATAGTTGGGGCTTGTAATAAGGGAACAGCTATAATCATGGAGATTTTAACTTTCATATTGACTGGACAAATCAAATTGGGCAGGGCAGCCTTGAGGAAGAGTTCATAGGGACGGGTTCCTTGAGCAGTATGTTACTGAACCAACCAGGGGGCAGGCAATCTTAGATCTGGTCCTGTGTAATGAGGATTAATAAAAAATTTCCTAGTAAAGGATCCCCTTGGAATGAGTGACCATAACATGGTTGAATTCCAAATTCAGTTTTGAGGGTGAGAGAGTTGGATCTCAAACCAGCGTACTAAGCTTAAATAAAGGAGACTATGAAGGTATGAGAGCAGAGTTGACTCAAGTGGACTGGGAAAATAGATTAAGGTGTAAGACGGTACATGAGCAGTGGTTGTACATTCAAGGAGATATTTCACAACTTTCAAGAAAAATATATTCCACTGAGGAAAAAGGGGCGTAAAAAGAAAAGACAGCCATCCGTGGCTTAGTAAAGTAATAAAGGATAGTATCCAACTGAAAACAAGGGCATATAAAGTAGACAAATCTAGTGGGAGGATAGAAGATTGGGAAGCATTTAAAAGCCAGCAAAGAATAACTAAAAGATTAATTAAGAAAGGGAAGATAGATTATGAAAGTAAACTAGCAAAAAATATAAAAACAGGTAGCAAGAGTTTCTACAGTTATATAAAAAGAAAAAGGGTGGCTAAAGTGAATGTTGGTCCCTTAGAGGACGAGACCGGGAAATTAGTGGTGGGGAACATGGAGATGGCAAAAACGCTGAACAAATATTTTGTATCAGTCTTTACAGTAGAGGACACTAAAAATATCCCAACACTGGACAAACAGGGGGCTATGGGGGAGGGAGGAGCTAAACACGATTAAAATCACTAAGGAGATGGTACTCGGTAAGATAATGGGACGTAATGCGAATAAATCCCATGGACCTGATGGCTTACATCCTAGGCTCTTGAGAGAAGTAGCGGTAGGTATTGCGGATGCATTGGTGGTAATTTTCCAAAACTCCCTGGATTCAGGAAAGGTCCCAGCAGATTGGAAAACTGCTAATGTAATGCCCTTATTTAAAAAGGGAGGTAGACAAAAGGCTGGAAACTATAGACCAGTTAGCCTAACCTCTGTTGTTGGTAAAATGTTGGAGTCCATTATTAAGGAAGCAGTAACAGGGCATTTGGATGAGCATAATTTAATTGGACAGAGTGAGCATGGTTTTATGAAGGGGAAGTCATGTTTGACAAATTTGCTCGAATTCTTTGAGGACGTAACAAACAGGGTGGATAAAGGGGAACCAGTGGATGTGGTGTATTTGGACTTCCAAAAGGCATTTGACACACAAAAGATTACTGCACAAGATAAAAAATCACGGGATTGGGGGTAATATACTGGCATGGGTGGAAGATTGGCTATCTAACAGAAAACAGAGAGTTGGGATAAATGGTTCATTCTCAGGTTGGCAATCAGTAACTAGTGATGTTCTGCAGGGGTCAGTGCTGGGACCCCAACTCTTTACAATCTATATTAACGATTTGGAGGAGGGGACCAAGTGCAACATATCCAAGTTTGCCGATGATACAAAGATGGGAGGGAAAGCAGTGAGTGAGGAGGACATCAAAAACCTGCAAAATGACATAGACAGGCTAAGTTTAGGATTCAACAAAGGAGGACAAAGGGATTAATTAAGAAAGGGAAAATAGAATAGGAGAGTAAGCTTGCAGGGAACATAAAAACTGACTGTAAAAGCATTTATAGATATGTGAAGAGAAAAAGATTGGTGAAGTCAAGCATAGGTCCCTTGCAGTCAGAATCAGGGGAATTTAGAATGGGGAACAAAGAAATGGCAGACCAACTAAATACATATTTTGGTTCTGTCTTCACAAAGCAGGACACAAATAACCTCCCAGAGATGCCGGGGAACATAGGGTCTGATGAAAGTGTGGAACTGAAAGAAATCAGTATTTGTAGGGAAATGGTGTTAGGAAAATTGATGGGACTGAAGGCCGATTAATCCCCAGGGCCTGATGATCTACATCCCAGGGTACTTAAGGAAGTGGCCCTAGAAACACTAGATGCATTGCTGGTCATCTTCCAGAACTCGATAGACTCTGGAACATTACCCATGGATTGGAGGGTAGCTAATGTTACCCCACTATTCAAAAAGGATGGTAGAGAAAATGCGGGGAATTATAAACCGGTAAGCCTGACATTGGTAGTGGGGAAAATGCTAGAGTCCATTATAAAAGATGTAATAGCAGAGCACTTGGAAAGCAGTGACAGGATCGGACAAAGTCAACATGGATTTACAAAAGGTAAATCATGCTTGACTAATCTACTGGAATTTTTTGAGGATGTAACTGGTAAAATAGATAAGGGAGAACCAGTGGATGTGGTGTATTTGGACTTTCAGAAGGCTTTCGATAAGGTCCCGCATAAGAGATTAGCGTGCAAAATTAAGGCACATGGGATTGGGGGCAAGGTATTGACTTGGATAGAGAACTGGTTGGTGGACAGAAAGCAAAGAGTTGGAATAAACGGGTCGTTTTCTGGGTGGCAGGCGGTGACTAGTGGGGTACAGCAGGGATCGGTTCTAGGACCCCAGCTGTTCACAATATATATTAATGATCTGGACGAGGGAATTGGATGTAATATCTCCAAATTTGCAGACGACACAAAGCTGGGTGGGAGGGTATGCTGTGAGAAGGATGTCGTGAAACTCCAGTACGATTTGGACAGGTTCGGTGATTGGGCAGAAACATGGCAAATGCACTATAATGTGGTTAAATGTGAGGTTATCCACTTTGGTGGCAAAAACAGGAAGGCAGATTATTATTTGAATGGCAATAGATTGGGAGAAGGGGAAGTGCAAAGAGACCTGGGTGTTCTTGGGCACTAGTCACTGAAGGTAAGCATGCAGATGCAGCCGGCAGTTAAGAAGGCAAATGGTATGTTGGCCTTCATAGCAAGAGGGTTCAAGTACAGGAACAAGGATGTCTTGCTACAGTTGTACAGGGCCTTGGTGAGACCACACCTTGAATATTGTGTGGATTTGGTCACCTTACCTGAGGAAGGACGTTCTTGCCATGGAAGGAGTGCAGCAAAGATTCACCAGGCTGATACCTGGGATGGCAGGAATGACATATGAGGAGAGATTGTGTCGATTGTGCTTATACTCACTGGATTTTAGAAGATTGAGAGGGGATCTCATCGAAACCTATAAAATTATGTCAGGCCTGGACAGACTAGATGCAGGAAGGATGTTTCTGATGGCCGGGGAGTCCAGAACCAGGGGTCATAGTCTAAGGATAAGGGGTAAGCCATTTAGGACTGAAATGAGGAGGAATTTCTTCACCCAGAGAGTGGTGAACCTGTAGAATTCTCTGCCACAGAGGGTGGTGGAGGCCAGTTCATTAAATATATTCAAGAAAGAGTTGGATATATTTCTTAAGGCTAAAGGGATCAAGGTGTATGGGGAGAAGGCAGGGACAGGGTACTGAATTTGGATGATCAGCCATGATCTCATTGAATGGCGGAGCAGGCTCGAAGGGCCGAATGGCTCCTATCTTCTATGTTTCTATGTTTCTATGTGAGTGGGCAGAAATTTGGCAGATGGAATATAATGTTGGAAAGTGTGAGGTTATGCACTTTGGCAGAAAAAATCAAAGAGCAAGTTATTATCTAAATGGCGAGAAACTGCAAAGTGCTACAGTACAAAGGGATCTGGGGGTCCTGGTGCATGAAACATAGAAGGTTAGTATGCAGGTACAGCAGGTGATCATGAAGGCCAATGGAACCTTGGCTTTTATTGCAATGGGGATGGAGTATAAAAGCAGGGAAGTCTTGCTTCAGTTATACAGGGTACTAGTGAGGCCACACCTGAAATACTGCGTGCAGTTTTGGTTTCCATATTTAAGAAAAGATATACTTGCTCTCGAGGCAGTTCAGAGAAGGTTCACTCGGTTGATTCCGGAGATGAGGGGGTTGACTTATGAGGAAAGGTTGAGTAGGTTGGGCCTCTACTCATTGGAATTCAGAAGAATGAGAGGCGATCTTATCGAAACACATAAGATTGTGAGGGGGCTTGATCGGGTGGATGAGGGGAGGATGTTTCCACTGATGGGTGAGACTAGAACTAGGGGGCATAATCTTAGAATAAGGGGCTGCCCTTTCAAAACTGAGATGAGGAGAAACTTCTTCACTCAGAGGGTAGTAAATCTATGGAATTTGCTACCTCAGAGAGCTGTGGAAGCTGCGACATTAAATAAATTTAAAACGGAGGTAGACAGTTTCCTAGCTGATAAGGGAATTAGGGGTTATGGGGAGAGGGCAGGGAAGTGGACGTGAATCTAGGTTCGGATCAGCCATGATCCTATTGAATGGCGGTGCAGGCCCGAGGGGCCGTACGGCCTACTCCTGCTCCTACTTCTTATGTTCTTATGTTATTAATTCCCCAGACTCATTTTTTATAGGACCAACGTTCACTTTGTTAACTCTTTTCTTTTTTAAATATCTATAGAAAATCTTACTATCTGTTTTTATATTTCTATTTAGCTTCCTCTCGTACTCTAATTTTTCTCTCCTTTTTAATCTTTTAGTCATTCTTTGCTGTTTTTTATATTCTGTCCAATCTTCTGACCTGCCCCCCATCTTTGCGCAATTATATGCGTTTTCTTTAAGTTTGATACTATCTTTAACTTTTTTAGTTAACCACGGATGGTGGGTCCTCTCCTTGGAATTTTTCTTTCTCGTTGGAATGTATATATTCTGTGTATTTTGAAATATCCCCTTAAATGTCTGCCCCTGCAACTCTATTGACCTATCCCTTAACCTAATTTGCCAGTTCACTTTAGCTAGCTCTGCTTTCAAGCCCTCATAATTGCCCTTATTTAACTTTAAAATACTAATCTTGAACCCACTCTTCTCTCCCTCAAACTGAATGTAAAATTCAATCATATTATGATCGCTGCTACCTAGGGATGCCTTCATTATGAGGTCATTAATTAATACTATCTTGTTGCATAATAGCAGGTCTAGTACAGCCTGCTTTCTGGTTGGTTCCAGAATGTGCTGTTCTAAGAAACTATCACAAAAACATTCTATGAACTCTTCATCTAGGCTACCTTTGCCCAGCTGATTTTTCCAGTCTATATGTAGATTAAAACCCCCATGATTATTGCCGTACCTTTCTGACAAGCTCCCATTATTTCTTCCTTTATAGTCCATCCTACTGTGTGGTTACTGTTAGGGGGCCTGTACACCACTCCCACAAGTGACATCTTGCCTTTATCCTTTCTCATCTCTACCCAAACCGCTTCTATATCCTGGTTTCCTGAACTTAGGTCATCCCTCTCTATTGTGCTAATACCATCATTAATTAACAGAGCCATCCCTCCACCTTTTCCTAGCTTCCTGTCCTTCCTAATTGTCATGTACCCTTCAATATTCAGGTCCCAATCTAAGTCACCTTGAACCCATGTTACTGTAATGGCTATCGGATCATATTTATTTATTTCTATGTATGCTATCAGCTCATCTGTTTTGTTTCGAATGCTACGAGCATTCAGATGCAGAGCCTTTAGTTTTGCCCTTTAGCCTCTAGCCTTAGCTGTTGATTTACTCTTAGATTTGTACTCTCTATCCCTTCCTGTCATGGTCTGGTTATCATTTCCCATATTAATACCTTTCTCTCTTGCCTTGTCTCTACTCTTTGATTTACCACATCTTCCCAAATTTGATCACTTGCCTCCACTATTTAGTTTAAAGCCCTCTCTACCACCCTAGTTATATGACTTGCCAGAACACTGGTCCCAGCACAATTCAGGTGAAGACTGTCCCAACGATACAGGTTCCACTTTCCCCAGTGCTGGTGTCAGTGTCCCAGGAATCAAAACCCATTTCTCCCACACCTGTCTTTGAGCCACGCATTCATCTCTCTAATTTCATTTACTCTACGCCAATTTGCTCGTGGCTCAGGTAATAATGCAGACATTATTACCCTTGAGGTTCTGCTTTTTAATTTAGCCCCTAGCTGCTCATACTCTCTCAGCAGAACCTCTTTCCTAGTTCTACCTATGTCATTGGTACCTACGTGGACCACGACCACTGGCTCCTCTGTAGGGGGGCTTCTTTTAGCTGGTTTAAGGTAATTCACCTGGTCTGCAGCCTTTGCCTGCACTCTGACCAATTCCAATCGTTTACCTGGTTTTTGATAATTCACCTGGTCAGGCAGCCTGCTGCTACACTGTAAACCAATTTCCAATAAACCAATTATCAAACAGCGGTTTCGAATCACTACCCCACCTTCCAGTTCTGACTGAAGGACTTATAATTAATGATATTAAAATGGACAAATGGTCTGGATGAGAGGAAAAATCAAGCTTTATTAACTTAAAGAAATTATAATCAAATATCAAACTATACAACACAGTTATTACAGTAATTACAGTAAAATTGCTTAAATGGGGGAATGCAGATGGTAAAAACGAGGGCTTAGATGGCTACAATGTTGATTAAACAATCTCAGCAATATCCCCTTAATTACCATCCCCTAACTCCTTACTAGGTTGCTTTGCTGAGGAGTCAGAAACTCTGCTCACATGTGGTCCAGCGAAGTGAGAGAGAGAGAGAGAGAGAAAGGCTCACCTGTGGTCCCAGGAGGTAAAAAGGGTGATAGCTTCTCAGGAGCTATCATATATACCTGGTAAGCACCCCCCACCCCCCCTGCTGTTTGCCTGTCTGGAAGATTCGCGCC
Source organism: Somniosus microcephalus (assembly GCF_052327205.1). Lineage (NCBI taxonomy): Eukaryota > Metazoa > Chordata > Chondrichthyes > Squaliformes > Somniosidae > Somniosus > Somniosus microcephalus. The sequence goes on along the minus strand of NC_140997.1, from coordinate 80,262,598 downwards.
CAAAAAGTTCCAATTCACAAGAGAAAAGCTGTGATTGGCTAACTCAAAGTGGTTGGACTGGGTTAGTGTGTCTGCACTGTGGGGCCGAAATGTTCCCACCCACATCCGGAGCTTACCTGGGCTAAAACAAAAGAGAATGCAACAGCCCTATTGTCCAGAATGATGGGTGATTTAAACACATTCAATGCTTAAACTGTTGCCTTTCAAAAGTCCATTTCAGGGTTTCAGTCTCTCATTGTCTGTGAGAGAGCTCTGAATGGCTGTGTAAACAGAAGCAGTTTCAAATCGATTGTCCTGCAGTCAATCTCAATTGGGCTAATCTCTTAAGTAAATAAACAACTTCAAGTGCTTCGAAGGGAACCTCCCTTTGATTGGCAGGTCTGACTCACAGCCCCTGTATCCTCCCACTTTTTCACACAGACAACTCGCTGCGAGCTGTTTTGCTGCTTTGTCCTTTTGGCCAAGCTTTCTGTGGCCATTAAAACCTTTTGTGATTGCCCAAACTCCAGGGAACGATTTTATTAATAAAATACTGTCTTAAGGTGTGTGAATATTTCCACGAATTCCTCGATTCCATTGTTGTCCACGCCATTTTCATCTCAGATCAGTCTTTTGCGGTTCTAGGCACATTTTAAAACATTGTAGACAAGTCACATCACCCAATTCTTCGTCCACGATGTGGACCAATATTTTTCAATCTTCAGGGAAATAGGGGAAATTTTGCAACCCCTACATTCCCCCCTTTTGATACTCCCAACTTGATTGTAGTATTAACTCGAAGGAGTGAGCAAAATTTTCAGACCCCCTCACAAACAACCGTCCCCTGTATTTACCTAATAGCTATCTGCCACTGATCCCCCGAACCATCTTTTCCCCCAAAATTTGAGAAAAACTGTGCTATGGTAGGCATCTTACAGATACATCAGTTTACAATAAGGGGTCTCATACCCCTACATGCTTGTAAAATTACAATGCAATCAAAATTTACAATCACTTTTCACATTATAACTTATTACAAAATGTTGCAATCTTATTTACACAATGTAATCAAAATGATCCCAAGCCCATAGAGGGTCCTACGCCTCTGCTCAAATTGGAGTTGTCACAAAATGATCCCAAGCATGGAGAGGATCCTCCGCCTCTGCTCAACTTGGGGCTGTAACACAAAATTCAAAAAAACTTGAACAACATGCTTAAACAAACCCCGACCATTATGTGCCAATGATGGGTCGCAAAATTCGAGTGGGTATTGCTCCTCCCACCCGGGCAGTAAATGTACCTTCCATCCCCCTTTGATTGTCTTAAGCTTTAAAACAGCCAGAATGGATTTACAGACCAGCCTGCTCCACCAGCCCCGAGCCATTCCCTTCTCCCTTTGTGGAGGCGGGGTACCCCTCATGTTTGAAATTCCCTGGCACAGACCGAGACCGGGGAGTATGGGATCACGACTCCCAGTCCCTCCCCCTCCCGTCTACCCTCGACTGGCTGCAGAAAATGATGGGTGACTGTGTGGCGGCTCTCCCTGGCCCCACACTGAAACTTGGATCCCAGATCCGGCCACTCACTCATCCTTCCCAGCCACACTTACCCTCTTTGCCCGTGGGCCCCCGGGTGAGTTCCTCCCTCCCCCGACCGCACCCACGTGACTCTTGGGTCTCCCCCTCCTCTATACAATCTTTCCCAGGCCATCACCACCCACCCCCGGGGAACGCGTCCCTATCAGACAAGGCGCCCGCGCTTCCCCATCATGACTCCTCAACAGCGAGGTCTCCTGCAAGTGAACTTCGGTCAAGATAGTGCTGCGTTGGGGGCCATGCCCCACCCAGCTGGGGCCATCTCTTCTGCGTAGGAGGAGTAGGCAAGTTCCTCCGGACCCAGTCCAGTTTTTTCCCGAAGGCCGCTGCGGGTTTTCCCTCTGGATTCGCCCGGTGGCGAGGTGATCCCCAACGTTCCGTATACATATCTACATTCGATGCCCAGCTCGGGCTGGGCGAACGGGGCAGCCTCTTTGTCCAATCTCCTGCAAAAACTTAAAAGGACATGCAGCCAGGTCTCACTGACCTGCTGCCTTAGGTGGAGACATGGTCGGGTCCCTCGACCTCGGACCAAAATACAAACATTTGGCACACTTATAAACTTAAACTTTAAACTTAAACTTAAAACTACTTATATCAAACTAAAATACACCTTCAAAGCACGCTATATGCACACCAAAGCTATAATACAGATGCCGCCCGTCTCCAGACGGCCAGGCTAATCTCTGGCAAGGTCACAGATTGCTGTTGGCTGCAGCGAAGCTGGACTGCCTCCTGTCTCTGGTCCCCCGCAGCTTATGGCTGTTGAGTGGGGACCCCTGCCCTTTGGCTTCTCCCTGGTTCGGGAGTCTGCCTTACTCCACTATAAAGTGAGTGACCATCCTGTCTCGGGCTTGCGGACCCGCTGAGACCTTCTGAGGGGCGTCTCTGTGGGGGAAACTTTGGCTGGCGGATCCCTGAGCCAGGATCGCAGCCCTAGCTGGCTGGGAGCCTTCTCCCCCTGGTGCCAACAGCCTGCACTGTATAAGATACCTGGCAGCCTGCCGGTACTCCGGGTTTGCCTCCTTTTCCCTGCCCACTCCTGTGCTGGGGGCAGGTATATCCTCACCACCCGCTGTTGGTGGCTGCAAATCCTCCTCTCCAGGTCCACAACCTGGTGCCAGCTCCCCCCCTGTGTCCCCTGTAAGAGGGATTGCTATCCCTGCCTCCCCAGGGTCCCACATCATGGGGGGGACCACTCTGGAAGCAGGCTGGGAAGCTGGTCCCTTTAAACAGGCGACTACGCCTGCGCGAATCTCCTCCCCTGAGTCCCGTGGCAGAGGCTTTGAAATCTCTGTCTTTAAACAAGCAAGTGCGCCTGTGTGAAAAAGCTGAGAAAGAGCCGCTGTGGTCCCGCCGGCAACTGCGCCTGCGCGAGCAAGCACTTTACAGGGCTGGGGAACTGCTACACCAGCGCAGGCAACCGCTCCTGTGCGTTCGGTCTCTTTAAAAAAGGTTGGAAGAACCGCTGGGTCTTCCAAGCAGGCTTCTGCGCCTGCGCGTCTATTCTGGGAAGCGGGGATCTTTAAACAGCCAACTGCGCCTGCGTGCTCGGCCTTGCAGAGGAAAGGAGTCGCTGGGGGTTCCGGGTTCGTGACTGCGCCTGCGCGATCCTCCTGTTGGCAAAACTCTCCCCTCAGGCATGCAACCACGCCTGCGCGGGAAAACTGAGTAAGGGCCTCTCGGAGTTCCGGGTCCGCGACTGCGCCTGCGTGAACCCGATGTTGGGGAACCTTTTCCCTCAGGCGCTCGACTGCGCCTGTGCGGGAAAAGTTAAGATGATCCACTGGGGTACCAAGCTCGCGACTGCACCTGCGCGAGCCCAGTGTTGGGGAACCTCTTCCCTCAGGCGCGCTACTGCGCCTGTACGAGAAGAGTAAAGAAGATCCGCTGGGGGTATGGACTGGGGAACCGCGTCTGTGCAGGCAGTTTCTGTGAATGGATGGGCAGCAGCCTGCTGATTTCTAATCCCCGGCTGCTGTTTCTCCATTTCTAAGCCACCTAACTTGCTCAAATTCAAACTTTGGGCAAAACTAGGGTCCCACTGGGGTAGGGAAGTGTCCCAATTTGTGGGCTGGACAACTTTTCCCTGGAAGCAAGCCACAGTGCCTGTTTTTACAGGCTGTGAATTGCACTTGTCTGGTGGGCAAACTCATGTACTCTTACCTGGGTGGCTTTAAATGGGGAATTTTGGACCCGGACCTGCCTTTGGTCTGGGGCTAAAACTATCCCCTATGTGCCTCCCTTGTCCCGGATTTCTGCTACTGGACCTGCTCTACAGGGGTCCCAGAACTCTCCTTCCCTGTTCCCTGGCTCAAACAGCTTACTCTGCCCAGGAATGGCTCCTCCCCCACACAAGCCACAGCACTTGGCTGTGAACTTGAACCTACTGTGGGCTGAGGATTCCTATTCTCAGGCTCACTCCCAGCTGCCTGGTTGGGGTTGATTTTAAACCCCTTTCTTTCCAGTCCTTGTGGGGAGGCAGAGGTGGGCGAGGGAGCTGCAGCACCACTGATGGCTGCTCCCTTTCCCTGATTGGCCCTCATGAGAGATTTTAACGTCTGCAGGACAGACTCGATTGTGTCTGTCTCTGCCTTCTGAGTTGGGGCTGTGGGATTCCTGGCTGTATCATCTCTCCCAGGCTTTTTACAATCCCTGCGCCAGTGGCCATCCTCCCCGCATTTGTAACAAGTGACCTTGTTCTGGGAGGGATGGCTCCCCTCCTGGCGCCACTCTTTCTGATATGGAGCCCCAGGTTTATCGAATTCACTATCCAGAACCGTTCTGGGTGCTGCCTGTGGGATGGTTTGATTCGGGCTGCTGGTAAAATCCAGCTGACCTGCCTTTGGGCTGATCACGCAAATCGTCCCCTTTGCAGCTTTTAAACCCACGTTAAGGCTTTCTATCTCTGCCCTACAGGGGCCATGATCTGCTTCACTAAACCTTTGGGCACAGGCCAGCTTATAAGCTGTCCTTACTTCTCTAAACCTTTGCTCCTACTCTGTAACGTTTGACATGAGGCAGACATTCTCTTCCCACATTCTCATTTCACTATCTCTGGCCTCAGTGACTTCCTGCACCAGGCGCTCCATAAATGCCTGGCATTTTTCAAACTGGGACTCCTGATTCTTGGCCTCTTTAAAATCCTCCTGCTCCCTCATCTCAACCTTCTTAATCCAGCCACCTATACCATGATAGGTCAGCCGACACGCTGCTGCTAGCATCTGCAGGGCTACCCACATACCGAAAATGAGAGAAACATGAGCTGATGCTTTCTCCAGATCACTTATCAAATCAAAAACGGCCTGCAGTCCTGCTGCGGTCACCATTTTGTAGGGGGGCTTCTTTTAACAGGTTTAAGGTAATTCACCTGGTCTGCAGCCTTTGCCTGCACTCTGACCAATTCCAATCTTTTACCTGGTTTACGGTAATTCACCTGGTCAGGCAGCCTGCTGCTACACAGTAAACCAATTTCCAATAAACCAATTTTCAAACAGCGGTTTCGAATCGCTACCCCACCTTCCAGTTCTGACTGAAGGACTTATAATTAATGATATTAAAACGGACAAATGGTCTGGATGAGAGGAAAAAATCAAGCTTTATTAACTAAAAGAAACTATAATCAAATATCAAACTATACCACACGAACACAGTAATTACAGTAAAATTGCTTAAATGGAGGAATGCAGATGGTAAAAACGAGGGATTAGATGGCTACAATGTAAATTAAACAATCTTAGCAATATCCCCTTAATTACCATCCCCTAACTCCTTACTAGGTTGCTTTGCTGAGGAGTCAGAAACTCTGCTCACATGTGGTCCAGTGAAGTGAGAGAGAGAGAGAGAGAGAGAGGCTCACCTGTGGTCCCAGGAGGTAAAAAGGGTGATAGCTTCTCAGGAGCTATCATATATACCTGGTAAGCCCCCCCCCCTGCTGTTTGCCTATCTGGAAGATTTGCGCCCAAAAAGTTCCAATTCACAAGAGAAAAGCTGTGATTGGCTAACTCAAAGTGGTTGGACTGGGTTAGTGTGTCTGCACTGTGGGGCCGAAATGTTCCCGCCCAAATCCGGAGCTCACCTGGGCTAAAACAAAAGAGAATGCAACAGCCCTATTGTCCAGAATGATGGGTGATTTAAACACATTCAATGCTGTTGCCTTTCAAAAGTCCATTTCAGGGTTTCAGCCTCTCATTGTCTGTGAGAGAGCTTTGAATGGCTGTGTAAACAGAAGCAGTTTCAAATCGATTGTCCTGCGGTCAATCTCAAGTGGGCTAATCTCTTAAGTAAATAAACATCTTCAAGTGCTTCGAAGGGAACTTCCCTTTGATTGGCAGGTCTGACTCACAGCCCCTGTATCCTCCCACTTTTTCACACAGACAACTCGCTGCAAGCTGTTTTGCTGCTTTGTCCTTTTGGCCAAGCTCTCTGTGGCCATTAAAACCTTTTGTGACTGCCTAAACTCCAGGGAACAATAAAGTACTGTCTTAAGGTGTGTGACTATTTCCACAAATTCCTCGATTCCATTGTTGTCCGTGCCATTTTCATCTCAGTGCAGTCTTTTGCGGCTCTAGGCACATTTTAAAACATTGTAGACAAGTCACATCACCCAATTCTTCATCCACGATGTGGACCAATATTTTTCAATCTTCAGGGAAATAGGTGAAATTTTGCAACCCCTACACCTCCCCCTCCCACTGCAAGTTCCTCTCTAGCCAAGAGAAGATGTCCTGAACCCTGGCACCAGGCAGGAAACACAGCCATCTGGACTCTCGCTCTTGGCTGCAGAGAACTGTATCTATCTTAGAAACTATGCTGTCCCCAATTACCAGTACATTCCTATTAACTCCCCCTGCTTGAATGGCTTTCTGTACCTCGGTGCCATGGTCAATTTGCTCATCCACCCTGCAACCACTGCTTTCATCCATACAGGCCACAAGATCCTCAAACCTGTTGGACAATTGCAAAGGCTGAGGTTGCTCCTGAGGTGGGTCCCCATACCTGCCTCTCTTGCAGTCACATCCTCCTGTCCCTGACCACTGACCAAATCAGAAGACCCTATCCTAAGGGGTGTGACTGCCTCCTGGTATAACGTGTACAGGTATCTTTCCCCCTCTCTGATGCAGGGCCTCCGCAGCTCGTCCTGCAGCTCATCAACTCTGAGCCGAAGTTCCTCGAGCCGCAGACACTTACCGCAGACATGTTCATCCTGGATCACACTGGCATCCAGGAGCTCCCATATACTGCAGTCGCAACACATCACCTGCCCTGTTATCTTTATTGAGTCTTAATTTATTTATTTTTAATAAACCTAATAAGATTTATTACTGCTAGTAAACTTTATTAATACTAATGAAACCTTACAATTACTAATACATTTCCTTGGCTTTAAAAGATAAGAGAAGTGAGCAAAATACTCACCAACCAATCACTTACCCTTTTCCCTGTGATGTCACCTTTTATTTTTCTCCGAATGTGGTTGGGGGGTGTCACAGAGCCGAACTCCCACTAGTTCTCTGTCCCATCTTGTGCAACTTTTTAACTCCTGCTCTCCTGGAAGCTGACAAAGATAGAAAAAGAAAGGAGCACCTCCCTCCCCGAACTCCCTAACTCACCAAACTCACAGGTTTACACTCTGTTCCAAGCTGCACTCCGTGACAAACTGCACTCTGAAATGGGCGGACATGTAACAGATGAAATTTAACACAGAAAAGTGTGAAATGATACATTTTGGTAGGAAGTATGAGGACAGGACATATAAACTAAATGGTACAATCCTGAAGGGGGTGCATGAACACAGAGACTTGGGGGCATGTGCGCACAAATCATTGAAAGTGGCAGGGCAGGTTGAGAAAGCAGTTAAAAAGCATACAGGATCCTGGGCTTCATAAATAGAGGTATAGAATACAAGGGCTCAATTTTAACAGCATTGAGGAGGCAGGTTTGGAGGCGTGTCAGCTGCTAAAATTGGAAAAAATGGCCTCAGACTCCCAAGCCGCCTCCATCCCACCCCCACACGATTTTCTTGAGTGTCTGTTCAGCTGCTCCCAAACTGACGCGACTCCAACCGGTGAGACAGATGGTTAAGGCAGTTATGAGCCTGTTAACTGCCTTGATAATCCTATTTTGACAGAGGTTTTCGTGCCTCTGACTCCTGTTTCCCGTCATGTCAGAAACAGTCCTGCTGCAAGGAGACGAGTTGGTGGAGGACATGATCTGTAGTCATTATTGGTGTAGAACTTTAAAAGCACTCCTGTATCATGGCTGGCATTCAAATGCAACAACTTTGTTGTTGGAGGTTTGGGATAAGATTTTGCAAATCTACTGACCTTGTGACTGGACAAGCTGACACCTATCTACTGTTTGAACTGATTGGGTATTATTTCAGGCCACTTTGAGTGTGCGCTGGCAAGCTTCTTGCCTCAACTGAAATCTATAACAATGGGATGGGAACCATTTACATCCTCTCATCCTGGTCGTCAGATTCGGAGGAAGAGCAGCGTGGCTTAGTGCTGCTGGATGAACAAGTGGCTCAGCACACAGCCTCCTTGGAGGAAGATGAAGAGGACAAGGAGGAGGACAGGGAGTGACACCTTGTGGGGCCGGATATGGCCAATCGAGCAGCAGGCAACCACATTGCTGGCTGTCAGGCAAGGGATGCACTCATCCATGCCAGATGCACATGAGCTTACACTTCAAATACAGGTGGCTGGCAGATGGAGATGAAGATAAGGTCAAGATTCTTAACACACCATACACCATCTGTCCAATAAATGGTGCTTTCCGATCACTGTCACCATCATCATCATTATAAATGGATTTAGTCCTGAGCCCTCACTGTGCAACTTCCATTTCCCAGAACACATAGACCAGAACCTCAACTGCTTGCTTTGTTTAATGACATCACAAAAGGAGGACACTCAATAATTTGCAGCACAATAAAACACCCATGTGACTATCCTTGTGACTATTTGTGTGTTAACTTCCTCTTACGTGTGCTTCTATGTGGCGCTACCCCTGTGGCTTCAGCAGATGTAGAGGCACCTTGTTCAGTTTGATGCTGCACCTGCCTAGATGCCTTTGGCAGGCGTCCTCTGGGTTTGGGAACCTGGGAGGGCTTCTCCACAGTCTGCTCTTCCTGTGGCTGTGCAGGGGCTGAGATGGCCATCTCAGTTTGGTCTGGAATGTGGGGCTCTGACCGAGTGTTCCGCAGTGGCATGGTCGTGTGAACACTTGGGGAGGAGCCCACACTTCCTTGTTGCCTGCCACCAACATCCCTCTCATGGGTCAACCACACTTCAGTGCTAGCAAGTGGCTGGAGAGCACCTTGCTGCACATCAGGAGAACCATGAGGACCCGTCCTTGTACTGGCAGTCCTCATAATGGGGAAGTCCATGTACCTCTGATGTCTATCCTCAATAGATGCCCATCTATCCTGCATAGCAGACCATCTATTTAGAAGAGTCACCATGCTCTGTTGAGTGTGTTGACTTATGTCCTCCAAGGAGGTTGCCACCTTCTTCATGGTGGCACGTTCATGCGTCATTGCCTCCACCATGGCAGTGCTTAGGTTAGAGATGGACTCCTCCATTCTCTGCACACTCGCAGTTACCCTGGATGCAAACCCTGTCAGAGACTCCTGCACTTGTTCCTGGCATTCCAGCACCACTCTCTTTCTGGATGGCCCCAGAGGCACAGTGCCTACATGCAGCTCAGCAGAGCTGGGAGAGACCTGCGACCTCCGACGAGGACTCTCCACTGCTGTCGCTGTCTCCACCATCTGCTGATGCTCACTTGTGAGCTGTGATACACCAGGTGACAACACTACTCTATGTCGTGAAGTCCCCACCGAGGTGTGCGTTGCTGTGCTGGTGCTGGGTGCGCTGAGTCCTGGTGACGCTGCTCCCTCTGAGGCTCCAGGTTCCCCTGTGGAGTCATCCGGCTCTTCCTCCTGGACAGTGGGGAGGGGGGCTTTCAATGGTCCTGTGAGAGAGTAAAGGCATGAGTTAGACATCAGATTTTCAGGTAGCAGACAAATTCTTTTGTGCAGATGATCAGAAGTCAATCTCTATGAGCATCATATGCCATTGCAGTCAATCATGAATTGTAAATGCGAAGGATGAAAATGCATTCTGTCACCAGCTTCCTCAAATGCGCCCGTCTCTCCTTCCCCCACCTCCAGCTCCTCGCCACCTCCCACGATTTTGTGAGCAGCCTCCTCAGCGTTGGTTAATGTGACCAGGGATGGTGTGCCTCCTTCTGTCTTTGCTTTCTCCCTCTTATTGTGGGCTAGCTTTTCCTGCAAGGTGGGACACAAGTGGAGTTTCAGCGAGAGTGATGGAGTGAGTGTGAAGAATCCAAAACCTAGAAGCTTAGAGGGAGACCAAGATGGAGTGAGGTGGCAAGAGGAAGCTGCCTTCCTGTGCGTTGTTAGTTGTTTTCATTGCGTAACAGTGAGAGCGAGTGTGAGGGCTGCATAGTAGAATAGTGAAGTGATTCAGTACAGAGAGAGAGATAGAGAGGTAAGGGTGCAAGGGAAGTAAGGGTAAGGTGGGATGTGGAGGAGCAGGCTGACAATGCAGAGTGCTGATGATGAGAAGAGAAGGGAAGCAGTTTGAAGGTCAATGTGATGTGATACTCACTTTTGATGTTTGCAGAAGATCATTGAAGCATTTTCGGCACTGCAGGCAGGTGCGTGTATATAGTGACCTTGCGCTGACCTCCTCAGCAATCTACAGCCAGGCTGCCTTTATTTGCTGTGTAGGCTTCCTCCGGCCATTGGGGGGGAACAAAATCTGCCGACGTCCTCTACCTCCCTGCACAAGAGCTTGCAGGGACTCCTCAGTGAATCGGAGGGCAGTTTGGCTTTCGCAGCACTCATGGTCACCTTGGCCCATTCAAGCTGCAGCAGGCACGAGAAATGAGAGGCTGAGGTTACATGGAGCCCTTAAAAACAAGTGCAGCAATGACCTAATCAGTGCAGACCAACAGACCCACTCCCAGGCAATGCAGCAGGCAGCGTGCATGATGGGACGAATTGATACTGACGTAAGAAAACTACTAGGCACTTGGTCAGAGCATTAAACAAGGCTTTAATTGACTGTTTCACAACATGGAAGTCTAGTTGTGTCCTTCACTAGTTCCTGTTTACAAAATGTCCCTGAGCAAGCTGGGCCCGTGCCCAAGTATTTATACTCTCCCTGGACAGCGCCACCAGCAGGCCACCCAGTACATTTCATAAGTTCTTTCTACATAAATGGCATGATTTATGTCATTCTTCCTGCCTGAAAGATTGGAAGTCCGGCGGCTTCTTTCTACCGAATTAGGCGGACTAAGAATAGACGCAGCCATTTGGATCTCCATCGGTGGCCGGAAGGCACATCTCCTCGGATCTTGTTTTGGTCCCTGGGGCACTTAGCTCGTACCAGCAGGCTGGCAGAGTCTGTGTTGCCTTGATCGACCTGAGGGGGACTGGGGAGATCATGGCTCCGGGTACGGGCCCCCACAGGTGCAGAGCTGGCTTCACCCTGCCCAGTAGTCGGTGACTGACTGGCGTCCTGGCTTCGGGTGGCCATCCCGCGGGGAGCGCTCTGTTCCCCGTGTTGATCCGGCGGAATAGCTGGCAGATCCCTTGATGTCCCGGGTAGGGCGTCATCCTCAGAGGAGCGCAGGGTATCGGCGTCATTGATACGGGTCCTACCCTTGATTGGGTCTGTGGGACTGGTTGGACAGGGAGCCAGATCCCGGAGTGACACTGTGGATTCCCAGCCATCAGGATACCGCACGTATGCATACGTGGGATTGACACCCGTCAGTTCCACTTCATTGATGAGGGGATCACTCTTAGAGGATCGGACGAATCTTCGGAGCACCATGGGGCCAGGAGCTGCCAACCATGATGGTAGGGACATCCCAGGAGTGGAGTGACGCTGGAACGTGAAGAATCGTTCGTGAGGAGTATCGTTGGTGGATGTAGAAAGAAGAGACCTGATGGAATGCAATGCGTCAGAGAGCATAGTTTCCCACTGCTGGTCTGATCTCTCAACCTGTCCATTTCCAATAGGATGATACGGTGTCATTCTACTTGTGGCAATTCCCCATTGGGACTGCAGGGAGGATGAGCAACCTGGCCACAGCACCGTGGAACGGGGGGCCATTCAAGAGGGGGGAGTAAATAGAAATGTTGTAGTGGTAGGGGATAGTATTATTAGGGGGATAGATAGAGTTCTCTGCAGCCGAGAGTGAGAGTCCCGAAGGCTATGTTGCCTACCCGGTGCCAGGGTTAATGACATCTCCTCTGGGCTGGAAAGAAACTTGCAGTGGGAGGGGGTGGATCCAATTGTCATGGTCCATGTTGGTACAAATGACGTAGATAGGACTAGGAAGCCAGTTCTGTTAAAGGAGTATGAGCAGCTAGGGGTCAAATTAAAAAACAGAACCTCAAGGGTAATAATCTCTGGATTATTACCTGAGCCACGAGCGAATTTGGCTAGGACAAATAAAATTAGAGAGTTAAATGCGTGGCTCAAAGACTGGTGTGGGAGAAATGGGTTTTGCTTCCTGGGACACTGGCACCAGTACTGGGGCAGGAGGGAGCTGTTCCGTTGGGACGGGCTTCACTTGGCCAGTGCTGGGACTAGAGTCCTGGCAGATCATATAACTAGGGCTGTAGAGAGGGCTTTAAACTAACTAGTGGGGGGGAGGTTCCTAGAGAGCAAATAATAAAAATGACAACAGAGAAGGTCATAGACTTAGGTAGCAGTGGGGAAATTAAAAACCAGGGTGTGTCAGGAAGGGGCAGAAGGTATGGAGTAAAAGGTAAAGTAATAAAAAGGGCAAAAGCAGGAACTAAGTGTCACAAAACATATTTGAAAGTTCTCTATCTGAATGCACGTAGCATTCGTAACAAAATAGACGAGTTAATGGCACAAATAACTACATATGGGTATGATCTTGTGGCCATTACAAAAACATGGCTGCAGGGTGACAATGCCTGGGAATTAAACATACCAGGTTATTTAACGATCAGGAAGGACAGGCAGGAAGGAAGGGGAGGTGGGGTGGCTATGTTAATAAAGGAAGGAATCACTGTAATACAGAGAAATTATATTGGGTCAAAAGATCAGGATAATGAAACAGTTTGGGTGGAGGGAAGGAATAATAAGGGGAAAAAAACACTAGTGGGCATAGTCTATAGGTCTCTGAACAGTTGCAACTCTGTTGGACGGAGTATTAATCAGGAAATAGTTGAGGCTTGTAATAAGGGAACATCTATAATTATGGGGGATTTTAACTATCATATTAATTGGACAAATCAAATTGGGCAGGGCTGCCTTGAGGATGAGTTCATTGAGTGTATTAGGGATGGGTTTCTTGAGCAGTATGTACTGAACCGACCAGGGGGCAAGCAACCTTAGATCTGGTCCTGTGTAACGAGACAGGATTAATTAAAAATGTCCTAGTAAAGGATCCCCTTGGAATGAGTGACCACAACATGGTTGAATTCCATATTCAATTAGAAGGTGAGAAGGTTGGATCTCAAACAAGCGTGCTGAGATTGAATAAAGGAGACGATGAAGGTATGGGAGCGGAATTGAGTAGAGTGGATTGGGAAAATAGATTAAAGGGTAAGACGATACCTGATCAGTGGTGTATATTTAAGGAGTTATTTTACAACTTCCAAAAAATATATATTCCACTGAGAAGAAAAGGGTGTAAAAGAAAAGACAGCCATCCGTGGCTAAGTAAAGAAATTAAGGATAGTATTCGACTAAAAACAAGGGCATATAAGGTAGCCAAATCTAGTGGGAGGATAGAGGATTGGGAAAACTTTAAAAGACAGCAAAAAGTAACAAAAAGATTGATTAAGAAAGGGAAGATAGATTATGAAAGTAAATTAGCAAAAAATATAAAAACAGATAGTAAGAGTTTTTATAGTTATATAAAAAGAAAAAGGGTGGCTAAAGTAAATGTTGGTCCCTTAGAGGATGAGACCGGGAAATTAATGGTGGGAAATATGGAGATGGCAAAAACACTGAATGAATATTTTGTACCAGTCTTTACAGTAGAAGACACTAAGAATATCCCAACACTGGACAAACAGGGGGCTAAAGTGGGGGAGGAGCTAAACACGATCAAAATCACTAAGGAATTGGTGCTCGGTAAAATAATGGGACTCAAGGCGGATAAATCACCTGGACCTGATGGCTTACACCCTAGGGTCTTGAGGGAAGTGGCGGTAGGGATTGTGGATGCATTGGTAATAATTTTCAAAAACTCCCTGGAATCAGCAAAGGTCCCGGCAGACTGGAAAACTGCTAATGTAACGCCCTTATTTAAAAAGGGCAGCAGACAGAAGGCTGGAAACTATAGCCTAACATCTGTGGTAGGTAAAATATTGGAGTCCATTATTAAGGGGACAGTAACAGGGCATTTGGATAATCATAATTTAATAGGACAAAGTCAGCATGGTTTTATGAAGGGGAAGTCATGTTTGACAAATTTGCTGCAGTTCTTTGAGGAAGTAACATATAGGGTGGATAAAGGGGAACCAGTGGACGTAGTGTATTTAGACTTCCAAAAGGCATTTGACAAGTTGCCACACAAAAGATTATTGCTTAAGATAAAAAATCACGGGATTGGGGGTAATATTCTGGCATGGATAGAGGATTGGCTATCTAACAGAAAGCAGAGAGTTGGGATAAATGGTTCATTCTCGGACTGGCAATCAGTAACTAGTGGTGTTCCACAGGGGTCAGTGCTGGGTCCCCAACTCCTTACAATCTATATTAACGATTTGGAGGAGGGGACCGAGTGTAACATATCAAAGTTTGCAGATGATACTAAGATGGGAGGGAAAGTAGTGAGTGAGGAGGACATAAAAAACCTGCAAGGGGACATAGACAGGCTAAGTAAGTGGGCAGAGATTTGGCAGATGGAATACAACACTGGAAAGTGTGAGGTTATGCACTTTGGCAGGAAAAATCATGGAGCAAGTTATTATCTTAATGGCAAGAAACTGGAAAGTACTGAAGTACAAAGGGATCTGGGGGTCCTGGTGCACGAAACTCAAAAGGTTAGTATGCAGGTGCAGCAAGTGATTAAGAAGGCCAATGGAATGTTGGCTTTCATTGCTAGGGGGATAGAATATAAAAATAGGGAGGTATTGCTTCAGTTGTACAAGGTATTGGTGAGACCGCACCTGGAATACTGCATGCAGTTTTGGTGTCCATACTTAAGAAAAGACATACTTGCTCTCGAGTCAGTACAAAGAAGGTTCACTTGGTTAATCCCGGGGATGAGGGGATGAACATATGAGGAGAGGTTGAGTAGATTGGGACTCTACTCATTGGAGTTCAGAAGAATGAGAGGCGATCTTATTGAAACATATAAGGTTGTGAAGGGGTTGGATCGGGTGGATGCGGGGAGGATGTTCCCGATGATGGGTGAAACTAGAACTAGGGGGCATAGTCTTAGAATAAGTGGCTGCCCTTTCAAAACTGAGATGAGGAGGAACTACTTCACTCAGAGGGTGGTAGGTCCATGGAATATGCTGCCCCAAAAAGCTGTAGAAGCTACATCATTAAATAAATTTAAAACAGAAATAGACAGTTTCCTAGAAGTAAAGGGAATTAAGGGTTATGGGGAACGGGCAGGAATTTGGACATGAGTCTAGGTTCAGGTCGGTCATGGCCCTGTGGGTAGTGGAGCGGGCCCAGGGGCCATGTAGCCTGATCCTGCTCCTATTTCGTGTGTCTAATTCTGTTAGATTCATGAGATGGTTCAGTGATAGTAGATTGGCGGTTAGGATCAGATCAGCCATGATCTTATTGAATGGCGGAGCAGGCTCGAGGGGCCGATTGGTCTACTCCTGCTCCTATTTCTTATGTTCTTATGTTCTTATCACTTTTGAGTTCGCTTGACATGAAGGAGGGACCCCGATCAGAGTGGATGAAATTGGCCGTACCGCAAAGGGAAAGACCCGATCAAGGCATTTGATCACTGTGAAAGTAAGCATATTGGGACAGGGGAAATCAAAGGGAAAACGTGAATATTCGTCCACCATAGTAAGCAAGTAGGTGTTTCGCGTTGAGGAAGGCAGTGGCCCTTTAAAGTCAATGCTGAGTCGCTGCATAGGTTGTGTAGCGTGTATGAGCGAGCCATCCGACAGACGGAAGAATTGCGGTTTTAATTCCGCGCAAATTCTATA
This sequence comes from Somniosus microcephalus, assembly GCF_052327205.1. Taxonomy (NCBI): domain Eukaryota; kingdom Metazoa; phylum Chordata; class Chondrichthyes; order Squaliformes; family Somniosidae; genus Somniosus; species Somniosus microcephalus. The sequence goes on along the minus strand of NC_140997.1, from coordinate 80,246,818 downwards.
AGTGGAGCATGTTTTTCTCATGTCTTCCGTAGAAAATGGGAGATTTTTAGATTACACAAAGTGTAACATACTGGTAACGCCAGGATGGCATAAGTCAGTATGAAGATCCGCAAGAGTCGAAGTTGACATGGAAGAGCAGAATGCACGCGTGAGGGTATCCGGGGCCACATTCTCTTTGCCGGGTCGATAATGTATGGTGTATCCAAAGGCGGCCAATTCCATCCTCCAGAGTTGTATTTTGTTATTCTTGACCTTAATGCGTTTCCGGTTATCCAGCATAAAGACCACGGAGTGCTGATCGGTTATAAGCGTGAAATGGCGACGAGTGAGAAAATGACTCCATTTACGTACTGCTTCGATGATAGCCATAGCCTCCTTCTCAACAGGAGGATAATGGAGCTCGCTACCCTGCAACATTCTGGACAGAAATGCAACGGGTCGACCACCTTGTTTCAAGTTAGCCAAGATCTCCACATCCGATGCATTGCACTCGACCATGAAAGGGAGATTTTCATCGATGGAATGAAGCGTGGCTTTTTCCAGTTGTTGCTTGAGGAGGTTGAAAGCTGAAATAGCCGTTGCCTTCAACGGAAATTACTTTGCGTGAAGCAGGGGCTGGATCTTGTAGGAAAAGTGGTGTATCCACTTCGCATAATAGGCGAATATGCCGAGGGCCCGATGAAGAGAGCCGAGATTCATAGGAGGAGGGAGCTCCTGAAGCGGACGAAGTCGCTCCGGATCCGGTTTGATGACACCATTGCCCACCCAGCAGCCAAGGATGTTGACTGATGGTACTGATTTCACAGATTTGGACTCATTTAAGGTTACGTTGCGACGACGGAGAACGTCAAGAAATTTCTGGAGGTTGGCATCGTGCTCCTTCTGGTCATGGCCAGCAATGGTGATATTATCCAGATATGAAAAAGTGTCCATTAAGTTCTCCTGTTTGACTAGGCTATCCATTGCCCGTTGGAAGACAGCCACCCCATTGGTGACCCCAAATGGAAGGCAACAAAACTGGTAAAGCCGACCATTGGCCTCAAAGGCAGTATACTTTTTGTCAGAGTTCTATAACACTACTTGATGGTATGCGCTCTTTAAGTAAAAAGTTGAAAATACCTTGTAGTTGGCAAGGTTATTGACCATGTCATCGATGCGTGGTAGTGGGTAGGCATCCAGGTCGGTATACTAGAGTCATAGAGTCATAGAGTTTTACAGCACAGAAAGAGGCCCTTCGGCCCATCGTGTCTGCGCCGCCCATCCCTCCCTGTCCAGTCTAATCCCATTTTCCAGCATTTGGTCCATAGCCTTGTATGCAATGGCATTTCAAGTGCTCATCCAAATGCTTCTTGAATGTTGTGAGGGTTCCTGCCTCTACCACCCTTTCAGGCAGTGAGTTCCAGCTTCCAACCATCCTCTGGGTGAAAAAGTTCCTCCTCAAATCCCCCCTAAATCTCCTGCCCCTTACCCTGAATCTGTGCCCCCTTGTTATTGACCCCCTACTAAGGGGAAAAGTTCCTCTTTATCTACCTTATCTATGCCCCTCATCATTTTGTACACCTCAATCAGGTCCCCCCTCAGCCTCCTTTGCTCCAAGGAAAACAATCCCAGCCTGTTGAGTCTTTCTTCATAGCTGAGGCGCTCCATCCCAGGTAACATCCTGGTGAATCTTCTCTGCACCCTCTCCAAAGCAATCACATCCTTCCTATAGTGAGGCGACCAGAACTGCACACAGTACTCCAGCTGTGGCCTCACCAGCGTTTTGTACAGCTCCATCATAACCTCCCTGCTCTTATATTCTATGCCTCTGCTAATGAAGGCAAGTATCCCATAAGCCTTTTTAACCACCTTATCTACCTGTTCCGCTGCCTTCAGGGATCTATGTACATGTACACCAAGGTCCCTCTGACCCTCTGTACTTCCTAGGGTCCTACCACTCATTGTGTATTCCCTTGCCTTATTTGTCCGTCCAAAATGCATCACCTCGCACTTTTCCGGGTTAAATTCCATTTGCCACTTTTCCGCCCATCTGACCAACCCGTTAATATCGTCCTGTAGCCTGAGGCTTTCCTCCTCGCAATTTACCACCCCACCAATTTTCGTGTCATCCGTGAACTTACTGATCATACCCTTTACATTCTCATCCAAATCATTAATGTAGATCACAAACAGCAAGGGACCCAGCACCGATCCCTGAGGTACCCCACTGGACACAGGCTTCCAGTCACAAAAGCAACCTTCGACCATCACCCTCTGCCTCCTGCCACTCAGCCAGTTTAGGATCCAACGCGCCAAGGCCCCCTGGATCCCATGGGCTCTTACCTTCTTGACCAGTCTCCTATGCGGGACCTTGTCAAAAGCTTTACTGAAGTCCATGTAAACCACATCCACAGCATTTCCCTCATCCACACACCTAGTCACCCCCTCGAAAAATTCAATCAGATTGGTCAGACATGATTTACCCTTGACAAAGCCATGCTGACTATCCCCGATTAATCCTTGCCTCTCCAAGTGGAGACTAATTTTGTCCCTCAGAATTTTTTCCAATAATTTCCCTACCACAGATGTTAGGCTCACTGGCCTGTAATTCCCTGGTTTATCCCTGCTACCCTTCTTGAATAATGGTACTACGTTAGCTGTTCTCCAGTCCTCTGGTACATCCCCTGTGGCCAGAGAGGTTCTGAAAATTTGTGTCAGAGCCCCTGCAATCTCCTCCTTTGCCTCACACAACAGCCTGGGATACATCTCGTCCGGGCCTGGGGATTTATCCACTTTTTGGCCTCCTAAAACCGCTAGTACCTCCTCCCTCTCGATGCTAATATGCTCAAGTATGTCACAGTCCCCTTGCCCGACTTCTATGTCTACATTGTCTTTCTCCATAGTGAACATTGAGGCAAAAAAATCATTTAAAACCCCACCTACTTCATCTGGCTCTACACACAGCTTGCCACTTTGGTCCCTAATGGGCCCTACCCTTTCCCTGGTTATCCTCTTGCCCTTAATATACTTATAAAACATCTTAGGATTTTCCTTTATTTTGCTCGCCAGTGTTATTTCATGGCCCCTCCTCGCCCTCCTAATTTCCTTTTTAATATGCCCCTGCACCTCTTATACTCCTCTAGGGCTTCCACCGTCTTTTGTCTTTTGTAACTGCCAAAAGCCCCCCTTTTTTTTTGGTTAATAGCTTGCGAGTAATCAATGCAAAGATGTTACTTGTGTTGCTTCAGAGGCTTTTTAACAATGACGACTTGAGCCCGCCAGGAAGCTGAACATGGCTCAATGATACTGTCAGCTGGAAGGCGAGAGATCTCTGCCTCGATAAACGATAGATCGTCTTGGCTGAAACGTCGTGATTTAGTGACTATGGGCTTACATCGGGGGGAAAGATTGGCAAACAAGGAGGGCTCGTCGAGCGAAGCTGCCGAAAGCGCACAAAACGGTACTTTGGAAATAGTAAGCTCCAGTTTTGACCCTCCAAACTCAAAAGTGCGTCTTTTGTGTTGTTTCTGGAAATCCTGTCCCAGGAACACATCACTGCATAGGTTTTTGAGCACCCCGAGCCGGGTGGAGGAATAAGTGCGGCCATTGAGAATAAGGTCGACAAGACAAAAGCCGGAAGAGTTGGTGGTCAGTGTCGTCAGAGCCATTGCAATTTCCCTGTCCAAGGGGTAAGTACGCAGTTTTAACTTACTGACAGCCTGCTCACTGATGAAGCTGTCAGAGCTGCATGAGTCGATTAGTGCACTCAAAATGTTTCCATTTACTGAAATCTTCATGGCCACATGGGACAGTGTGGTGATTATTTCCTATGTTTAACAAGAAGTATTGTGATTGGTGAATGGGGTGGTTGTTCTCTGTGTTAGTAAGAAGTATTGTAATTGGTTGTTTGTTTCTACCATGAGATATATGCTGTAAACTCATTGGTAGTGGATGTCAGGTGATTTGTGGTGGCCATCTTAAATTCAGTTCTCTCCAGTCATGGTTGGCGACTGGTGTTGAAAGATGTGCTACTCGATTTTTAAAGTTAATAAAGCCTAGATTAGAAAGGCAAATCTATTCTATATTTCAATTTATTAACTTTTTATCAGAATGGAGCGATATCTTCAACCAGAACGATTCAATGCTGACCCTAATTCTGCAGGAGTGGATGATAAATGGAAACATTGGTATTGTACATTTACAAACTTTTTGGGTGTGTTGGAACAAGAGTCTCTGAATAAGCTGAATATGCTGATCAACTACATTGCTCCGGATGTGTATAAGTATATTTTGGACTGTAAAACTTACGAATTGGCTATTTCTACATTGGAGAAGATTTTTGTTAAACCAAAGAATGAGGTATTTGCACGTTATCTTCTATCTGCCCGTAGGCAGCAGGTGGGAGAATCTTTGGATACTTATTTACAAGCACTTCGGCACCTTAGTGCTAACTGTAATTATAAAGCTGTGACGGCCGAAGAATATAAGGAAGAATTGGTACGGGATGCTTTTATTAATGGACTACTGTCTAGATCAATTCGTCAGCGGTTGTTAGAAAATAAGACTTTGGATCTCAAGAGTGCTTTTGAGCAAGCTTCTACATTGGATATGGCTCAGAGAAGTTCGGATTCTTATGCTCTTTCTAATCGACCTGCGACTGTGGTTTCGGCAGTTCCGGACGAAAAAGAATTAGGTGGACTTAATGGGAGTGGTTTACTAGATTCTGAAACAGTTTCTACTTCAGCGGCTGTTGCCTCTAGGATTCAGAAGTGTTATTTTTGTGGGAACGTCCGGCATCCTCGTTTGAAGTGTCCTGCCCGGGAGGCTGTGTGTAGTAAATGTGGAAAGAGAGGTCATTATGCACGTGTTTGTAAATCATTAGGTTCAATTACCTCCTCTTCTGTGACTATTCAACCTGTAGAGAGGGCGTTTATTGCATCAATTTCTGCTGCATTTGCTCATGGCCTAAACAAAGCTATAGTTATGGCCCAAGTTAATGGGTTAGAAGTGAAGGCTCTCATAGATACGGGCAGTACCGAGAGTTTTATAAGTCTTCAGTTTGCGAAGGAAAAGTGTTTGAAAATCTCGCCTGTTACTTATCAGGTGTGTATGGCTCAGACGACCCTTACTTCGCAAGTAGCTGGTTGTTGCCTTGTGAAAATGATTCTTCTAGGTAATACGTATACTGATATACGCCTATCTGTTTTGCCTAATCTTTGTGCGGATATTTTGATTGGTCATGATGTGCTTAAATTACACGAGTCTCTCAGTCTTTCGTTTGGAGGGACTAAGCCACCCTTATCCATTTGTGGATTAACTTCTTTATCCATTTCTCCATTATCACTTTTTTCCAATTTGATGCCAGATTGTAAGTCAATTGCTACCAAGTCAAGGAGGTATAGCAGTCAGGATAGAGAATTTATTAATTCTGAAGTCCAACATCTTTAATTGGAAGGAATCATTGAACCTAGTTGTTCGCCTTGGCGGGCTCAGGTAGTTGTCACCACTAACGAGAGACATAAGAAACGAATGGTGATAGACTACTCTCAAACTATTAATAGGTATACTCAATTAGATGCGTACCCTTTGCCTAAGATTGATGAGCTTATCAACAAAGTATCTCAGTATAAGTTTTTTAGCACTATTGATTTAAAGAGTGCTTATCATCAGATTCCTATTGTTAAGAGGGATCAACCATATACAGCCTTTGAGGCTGGTGGAAAGCTGTATCAGTTTTGCCGAATACCATTCGGTATTACTAATGGTGTTGCTTGTTTTCAACGGGCAATGGATGCTTTTATAAGTGATAACTCTCTCTCTGACACCTTTTCATATTTAGATGATATCACGGTGTGTGGTAAATCAAGGGTGGAGCATGATTCTAATTTAGAAAGATTCCTTCAAGCTGCGGAAAAAGTTGGTTTAACTTTTAATAAAGAGAAGTGTGTCTTTTCGACTACTGAGGTAAATCTACTGGGGTATATTATCTCGGGAAATAAGATTAAACCAGATCCAGAACGTTTGCGACCATTGATCGATTTACCTTATCCTACTAATTCTAAGGCTTTGCAACGAGTTGTTGGACTGTTTTCTTACTATTCTAATTGGATTGCAAACTTATCGCAGAAGATCCGGCCCCTTATTCGGGTTACGACATATCCTCTATCATGGGAGGCCAGGACATGTTTTGATAATTTTAAAAAGGATATCTTAGGAGCAGTTGTGCATTCTATTGATGAGCAGGTCCCCTTTGTGATTGAGACGGATGCTTCTGATTTTGCAATTGGGGCTACTCTGAACCAGAATGGAAGACCTGTGGCCTTTTTCTCACGTACCTTGAACAATAGTGAAAAAAGACATTCTTCAATAGAAAAAGAGGCATATGCAATAGTAGAAGCACTGCGTAAATGGAGAAATTATTTATCGGGGCGACATTTCACGTTGGTAACTGATCAAAAATCTGTGTCCTTTATGTTTGATGTTAAACATTTTGGAAAGATCAAAAATGATAAAATATGAGGTGGAGGATTGAGTTGGCATGTTACCATTTTGATATAGTTTATCGTCCGGGGAAGGATAATGTTGCTGCTGATGCACTGTTGAGGGCTTATTGTTCTGTGATTCACGGAGATACGCTTATTAATCTTCACAATGCCTTATGTCATCCTGGGGTTACGAGGATGATACACTTCGTACGCAGTAAGAATTTGCCCTTTTCAGTTGAAGACGTCAAGCGGATGACTTCATCATGTTCTATCTGTGCTCGGTGTAAACCGAATTTCTTTAAGCCTCAACGAGCTCATCTTATAAAGGCTACTTCTCCTTTTGAACATCTGAGCGTTGATTTTAAGGGGCCTCTTCTTTCAACGACTCAAAATCGATACATATTTACTGTTGTGGATGAGTTTTCAAGGTTTCCTTTTGCTTTTCCTTGCACAGATGTATCAGCTGCTACAGTTATCAAATGTCTGACTCAACTTTTTGTCATCTTTGGGATGCCTGCGTATATCCATTCGGATCAGGGAAGTTCTTTTATGTCTTCCCAGTTGAAGGAATACCTTCAGAGTCGGGGAATTTCTACTAGTAGAACTACCCCGTATAACCCCCAGGGTAATGGACAGTGCGAACGATACAATGGGGTGATCTGGAAGGCAGTTATGTTGGCTTTGACATCCCAGAACCTTAAGAATACACAGTGGGAAATGGTACTGCCTGATGTCCTGCATTCCATTAGATCATTGCTTTCAATGGCTACTAATGTGACCCCCCATGAAAGGCTCTTTAATTACCCGCGGAGATCTACTACGGGATATTCGGTACCTTCATGGCTTACTATGCAGGGACCTGTGCTGCTTCGACGCCATGTTAGATTGTCAAAACATGATCCTTTATTGGAGGAGGTGGAGCTGTTGGAGGCAACTTCCCAATATGCTCATATTTGATTCCAAGATGGGAAAGAAAGTACTGTTTCAATTAAAGATTTGGCTCCTTGTGGTGGCCAGCCCTCTTCTGAGGATACTAATAACAGTCACGATTCAGATAATGTGGATGTTGTTATAGATACTATGAATATTTCCAATCCTACTGCAGATAATTATACTTCTATTAGTCAGCCTTTGATGGATGTTCATGACCATCCTAGTTTACTTCCTGATGGGATTTCCAATCCAGAAACCGTTGATAATCGGGATATGGATAGCCTTCCTGCAGATGATACTTCGGTGTCTCCGGGTGTGGGAGGGCAAGGAATTTCACCAAGGTTAAGAAGGTCGACATGAACAAGATATCCGGTCGACCGATTGAAAATGGACTTATAAATTGATAGTAATGTTTTACAATTGTTGAAATATTATATTTGTATTTTAGTTGTAACTAAATTAATTATAAATTGTAAAGGTTGTTTTAGGTTGGAGCATGTTTTAAAAGGAGGGGTGAATGTGGTGATTATTTCCTATGTTTAATAAGAAGTATTGTGATTGGTAAATGGGGTGGTTGTTCTCTGTGTTAGTAAGAAGTATTGTAATTGGTTGTTTGTTTCTACCATGAGATATATGCTGTAAACTCATTGGTAGTGGATGTCAGATGATTTGTGGTGGCCATCTGAAATTCAGTTCTCTCCAGTCATGGTTGGAGACTGGTGTTGAAAGATGTGCTACTGGATTTTTAAAGTTAATAAAGCCTAGATTAGAAAGGCAAATCGATTCTTTATTTCAGACAGGCTTTGGGGAAAAACAGCTGTGATGGGAGGAGGAGCAGTTTTACACTTGACAGTTGTAACCTTAGTAGTGGCTCTTGGGGGAGGAGCAGTTTTATAGATAGCAGCTGTAACCTTAGTAGTGGCTCTTGGGGGAGGGGCAGTTTTACAGATAGCAGCTGCAAAACTAACAGGGCTCTTGACCGGTATACCTTAGAAAAGTGACCTTTCTTACTAACAGAGGCTCTTGACTGACATACCTTTGAAAAGTGACCTTTCTTATTGCAATGACTGCAGGTTGCGTTACAAGCAGGTCAAAATTTCCTACAGTGGAATGCACCTCCACAGAAGAAGCACTTCCTTCCAGATTGCCAAGATGCCGCTAGGGCAGGGACATCATCAGTGAGGGTTTCTAGGGTAGGGTCGTCATCAGCTAGGATAGAGTAGTCATCAGTGAGGGCTTCCACCTGAGGCCCATTGGAGGAGTCGCCAAAAGTGCTAGCAGCAGTCCGTGCACGCGGTAAGAGATAGGCATCTGCATTTCTTTTTGCTAAGTCCAGAGAACATGCCTGGTCATAGGCAGCTTGTAACTTGAGGGTTTTATTCTCCAACAGATGCTGGCATATGAAAGGAGACGCAATTCCATTAATAAAGGAATCACAAATTAACTCCTCCTGGTACTGCTCAGCTGAGACAGCTTTGAGATTACAATCCTTGCTGAGCCTGCGAAGCTTTTGAAGGAATTCGTCAAGTGATACCCTGGGTTGTTGTCGAGTTGTGGCCAGTAGATTCCGAGCAAAAATGTTGTTTGTGGCCTTAACATATAGTTGCTGTAGTATTTGGATAGCGGAGTCATAGTCTACACAGTCTTCAATATAGTCAAACACATGAGGGGATACATAATTGGCACGTATCTCTAACTTATCAGGAACATTCTCACAACACATCCTGAGGAAGTTGCTGAAGGTACGATAGCAGTGTTTCCATACATTAGCCATTGTAGGTGAATTCGGGTCCAGGTCAAGACGGGCGGGTCGGAGTAGTTTCTCCATGATGGATTGATTACTACCTCTGGTTCCCTTCTACCATTTGAGTCATAGCCGTCTGTTCCCAAAACCACTCAGAACGTGGAGCAGCAAACAGTCGATTAAATTGAGGTAAGAAAACTACTAGGCACTTGGTCAGAGTATTAAACAAGGCTTTAATCGACTGTTTCACAACATGGAAGTTTAGTTATCCTTCACTAATTCCTGTTTACAAAATGTCCCTGAGCAAGCTGGGCCTGTGCCCGAGTATTTATACTCTCCCTGGACAGCGCCACCAGCAGGCCACCCAGTATATTTCATAAGTCCTTTCTACATAAATGGCACAATTTATGTCAGATACAATTAAGCCAAAATGGGACACCGGGAGCAGCTGAAACCAACAGCGGGTCCGAAATCCATCCACCAGGAAGCCCGCCCTTAACCCACCTCCATTAGTAAAATCGAGCCCCAATTATGATGAACTTTTATAAAACACTGGTTCGGCCCCAACTGGAGTATGGTGTCCAATTCTGGGCACCACATATTAGGAAGGGTGTGAAGGCCTTAGGGAGGGTGCAGAAAAGATTTATGAATGATTCCAGGAATGAGGGACTTCAGTTATTCAATTCAATTCAATTCAATTTTATTTGTCATATATGCAGCAGACGTGTGTACTGCACAATGAAAAGTTGATTTTTATGTGTCCTCCCAACATTGGAATAAATATGGCATAACAATGATAAAATACTAATAGAAATACAGTAATCTCTCTCTATATATATAAAAGACCTCTTCTGTCTGTCTTTCTGTCTGTCTGTCTGTCTGTCTATCTGTCTGTCCGTTCTCTATACGTTTGAAAGTTATAGAGCGTACCGACGCGCGCGTCACGTCAAAAGAAAGCTTACGATTACGGACCGGTCATAGGCGTATTTACGTTTCGGCTGGACAAAAATCGCGCCCGCGGTATCCAAAAAACATTCAACATTCCGCTCATTAGCATCTCATTAGCGACTGTGTGACATCGAGGTCGACCAATCATACGGTGGGTTCCTGGCGCGTGCCATCCTACAGTTGAGTGTTGAGTGACTTGACGATTGACCAATCCTACGCTTCGGTGACCTGACGGTCGACCAATCGGTGCGTGTGTGGGCGGGGCTTTTCGTTCTGAACCGAGGTGAGTGGCCGCCATCTTGATTGTTCACGATTTTTTCCCCACACTTTCTGTGTGTTAGGGAACTAAGGTAAATATTTGAATTATGTGTTAGGGAATTAAATAACAATTTATTTGAGTTTTAAATTGTGTTTAGCAACAGGAGGAAATGAAGTGATCCCCTAACCGCCGCCGTCCCCACCCTCTCCTCCTCACCCTCGCGCAGGGGGGACTCGGGCCTGCTCTCCAGGCCCGCTGCAGGCAGGCCTGAAGCTCAAAAAATTTCTCTCTCTCTCTCTCTTCCCTCTCTCTCTCTCTCCTTCTCCTCTTCCCTCTCTCTCATTCTCCTCTTCCCTCTCTCTCCTCTTCCCTCTCTCACCTCTTCCCTCTCTCTCTCTCTCTACTTCCCCCTCTCTCTCTTCCTGTGAGTGCGGGCCGCCCGAAGTTAGCCGCTCGCTAACTGCCGCCGGGCCACGGGGTTTCCCTGCCTGCTCCCCGCGGGCCGCCTCGCGCCGCTGGCACTGACCACGCCTGTGCCGCCCGCCTGCCCACGCCTCGCGCTGCTGGCACTGACTGCGCCTGCACCGCCGGCCCACCCGCGAGAGCCCGCTCTCCCGCTCACAGCACCGGCCGCCGCTCAGCTCAAGGGGGGAGTGGGGAGGGGGGAGTGTGAGGGAGGGGGGGGAGTGTGAGGGAGAGGGGGAGGGAGAGGAGGGGGGAGTGTGAGGGAGAGGGTGAGGGAGAGGTGGGGAGTGTGAGGGAGGGGGGAGTGTGAGGGAGAGGAGGGTGGGAGTGTGAGGGAGAGGGGGGGAGTGTGAGGGAGAGGAGGGGAGAGGAGGGGGGGGTGTGAGGGAGAGGAGGGGGAGGAGTGTGAGGGAGAGGAGGGGGGAGTGTGAGGGAGAGGGGGATTGTGAGGGAGAGGGGAGGGAGAGTGTGAGGGAGAGGGGGAGTGTGAGGGAGAGGGGGGGAGTGTGAGGGAGAGGGGGGAGTGTGAGGGGGGAGTGTGTGAGGGAGAGGGGGGGTGTGTGTGAGGGAGAGGGGGGGTGTGTGAGGGAGGGGGGAGTGTGAGGGAGAGGGGGGGAGTGTGAGGGAGAGGAGGGGGGAGTGTGAGGGAGAGGAGGGGGGGAGTGTGAGGGAGAGGAGAGGGGGAGTGTGAGGGAGAGGGGGGGAGTGTGAGGGAGAGGAGGGGGGAGTGTGAGGGAGAGGAGGGGGTGGAGTGTGAGGAGAGGGGGAGTGTGAGGGAGAGGAGGGGGGAGTGTGAGGGAGAGGAGGGGGGAGTGTGAGGAGAGGGGGAGGGATTGTGGGGGGGGATTGTGAGGGAGAGGAGGGGGGAGTGTGAGGGAGAGGAGGGGGGGAGTGTGAGGGAGAGGAGGGGGAGTGTGAGGGGGGGGTTGTGAGGGGGGGAGGAGTGTGAGGGAGAGGAGGGGGAGTGC
>NC_140997.1:80085385-80234537 GCF_052327205.1 Somniosus microcephalus | reverse complement strand
GCTCTCTCTTCCCCCCCAGTTGCTCTCTCTTCCCCCCAGTCGCTCTCTCTTCCCCCCAAGTCGCTCTCTCTTCCCCCCCCAGTCGCTCTCTCTTCCCCCCCAGTCGCTCTCTCTTTTCCCCCCTAGTCGCTCTCTCTCCCCCCAGTCGCGCTCTCTCTTCCCCCCCAGTCGCCCTCTCTCCCCCCCACAGTCGCTCTCTCTCCCCCCCAGTCACTCTCTCCCCCTCCTTGTCGCTCTCTCTCCCCACCAGTCGCTCTCTCTCCCACCCAGACATTCTCTCTCCCCCCCAGTCACGCTCTCTCTTCCCCCCCAGTCGCTCTCTCTCCCCCCAGTCGTGCTCTCTCTTCCCCCCCAGTCGCGCTCTCTCTTCCCCCCCAGTCGCTCTCTCTTTTCCCCCCTAGTCGCTCTCTCTGCCCCCCCAGTCGCTCTCTCTTCCCCCCCAGTCGCTCTCTCTTCCCCCCCAGTCGCTCTCTCTTCATCCCCAGTCGCTCTCTCTTCCCCCCCAGTCCCTCTCTCTTCCACCCCAGTCGCTCTCTCTTTCCCCTCAGTCACTCTCTCTTCCCCCCCAGTCGCTCTCTCTTCCCCCCCAGTCGCTCTCTCTTCCCCCCCAGTCGCTCTCTCTTCCCCCCCAGTCGCTCTCACTTCCCCCCCAGGCGCTCTCTCTTCCCCGCCAGTCGCTCTCATCCTCCCCCCCAGTCGCTCTCTCTTCCACCCCAGTCGCTCTCTCTTCCCCCCTCCCCCAGTCGCTCTCTCTTCCCCCCCAGTGGCTCTCTCTTCCCCCCCAGTCGCACTCTCTTCCGCCCCAGTCTCTCTCTCTTTCCCCCCAGTCGCTCTCTCTTCCACCCCAGTCGCTCTCTCTTCCCCCCCAGTCGCTCTCTCTTCCCCCCAGTGGCTCTCTCTTCCCCCCCAGTCGCTCTCTCTTCCCCCCAGTCGCTCTCTCTTCCCCCCCAGTCGCTCTCTCTTCCACCCCAGTTGCTCTCTCTTCCCCCCAGTCGCTCTCTCTTCCCCCCAATCGCTCTCTCTTCCTCCCAGTCGCTCTCTCTTCCCCCCCAATCGCTCTCACTTCCCCCCCAGTCACTCTCTCTCTTCCCCCACTTGCTCTCTCTCTCCCCGCCCACTCGCTCTCTCTCTCTTCCCCCCCACTTGCTCTCCCTCTCCCCCCCACTCGCTCTCTCTCTTCCCTCCACTCGCGGGGAGTGTGAGGGAGAGGGGGGGGAGTGTGAGGGAGGGGGGAGTGTGAGGAAAAGGGGGGTGGGAGTGTGAGGGATGGGGGGGAGTGTGAGGGAGAGGGGGGGAGTGTGAGGGAGATGGGGGAGGGAGTTCTCTTCCCCCCCAGTCGCTCTCTCTCCTCCCCACAGTCGCTCTCTCTCCCCCCCAGTCGCTCTCTCTCTTCCCCCCCAGTCGCTCTCTCCCCCCACCAGTCGCTCTCTCTTCCCCCCCAGTTGCTCTCTCTTCACCCCAGTCGCTCTCTCTTCCCCCCAGTCACTCTCTCTTCCCCCCCAGTCGCTCTCTCTTCCCCCAGTCGCTCTCTCTTCCCCCCAGTCGCTCTCTCTTCCCCCCAGTCGCTCTCTCTTCCCCCCAGTCGCTCTCTCTTCCCCCCAGTCACTCGCTCTTCCCCCCAGTCACTCTCTCTTCCCCCCCCAGTCGCTCTCTCTTCCCCCCCAGTCGCTCTCTCTTCCCCCCTCCCATCGATCTCTCTTCCCCCCCGTCACTCTCTCTTCCCCCCCAGTCGCTCTCTCTTCCCCCCCAGTCGCTCTCTCTTCCCCCCCAGTCGCTCTCTCTTCCCCCCCAGTCGCTCTCACTTCCCCCCCTGTCGCTCTCTCTTCCCCCCCAGTCGCTCTCTCTTCCCCCCCAGTCGCTCTCTCTTCCCCCCCAGTCACTCTCTCTTCCCCCCCAGTCGCACTCACTTCCCCCCCAGTCGCTCTCTCTTCCCCGCCAGTCGCTCTCTCTTCCCCCCCAGTCGCTCTCTCTTCCACCCCAGTTGCTCTCTCTTCCCCCCCAGTCGCTCTCTCTTCCCCCCCAGTGGCTCTCTCTTCCCCCCCAGTCGCTCTCTCTTCCCCCCAGTCGCTCTCTCTTCCCCCCCAGTCGCACTCTCTTCCACCCCAGTTGCTCTCTCTTCCCCCCAGTCGCTCTCTCTTCCCCCACAGTCGCTCTCTATTCCCCCCAGTCGCTCTCTCTTCCCCCCCAGTCGCTCTCTCTCTTCCCCCCACTCGCTCTCTCTCTCCCCCCCCCACTCGCTCTCTCTCTCTTCCCCCCCACTCGCTCTCTCTCTCCCCCCCACTCGCTCTCTCTCTTCCCCCCCACTTGCGGGGAGTGTGAGGGAGAGGGGGGGTAGTGTGAGGGAGTGGGGGAGTGTGAGGAAAAGGGGGGTGGGAGTGTGAGGGATGGGGGGTGTGTGAGGGAGAGCGGGGAGGGAGTTCTCTTCCCCCCCAGTCGCTCTCTCTTCCCCCCCAGTGGCTCTCTCTTCCCCCCCAGTCGCACTCTCTTCCGCCCCAGTCTCTCTCTCTTTCCCCCCAGTCGCTCTCTCTTCCCCCCCAGTCACTCTCTCTTCCCCCCCAGTCGCACTCACTTCCCCCCCAGTCGCTCTCTCTTCCCCCCCAGTCGCTCTCTCTTCCCCCCCAGTCGCTCTCTCTTCCCCCCCAGTCGCTGTCTCTTCCCCCCAGTCACTCTCTCTTCCCCCCAGTCGCTCTCTCTTCCCCCCAGTCGCTCTCTCTTCCCCCCCCAGTCGCTCTCCCTTCCCCCCCAGTCGCTCTCTCTTCCCCCCTCCCGTCGTTCTCTCTTCCCCCCGTCACTCTCTCTTCCCCCCCAGTCGCTCTCTCTCTTTCCCCCCCACTCAGTCGCTCTCTCTCTCTCTGCCGCCCCCCCCACCCCCCCCCCGTCGCTCTCTCTCTCTCTCCCGCCCCCCCACCCACCCCCCAGTCGCTCTCTCTCTCTCTTCCAACAACAACATGCCCTCGAAAAAGCCTCGGCACCGCCGGGCACCCCCATCTATCTATATATATAAAGCGGCTCTGATGTCTGTCCGTTCTCTATATGTTCGAAAGTTATAGAGCGTACCTACACGCGCGTCATGTCAAAAGAAAGCTTGCGATTATGGACCGGTCATAGGCATATTTATGTTTCGGCCGGATAAAATGTCCGCCCGTGGTATCCAAAAAACTTTCAAAATTCCACTCATTAGCATCTCATTATCCGCTCATTAGCATTGAGTGACTCTCTCCCCCACTCTTTCCCTCTCCCCCCAAGTCTCTCTCTCTCTCTCTCTCGCCCCTCAGTCTCTCTCTCTCCCCCCCAGTCTCTCTCTCTCCCCCCCAGTCTCTCTCTCTCCCCCAGTCTCCCTCTCCCCCCAGTCTCTCTCTCTCCTCAGTCTCTCTCTGTCTCCATCTCTCTCTCCCCCCAGTCTCTCTCTCTCTCTGCCCCACACTCTCCCTCTCTCCCCAGTCTCTCTCTCTCTCTCTCCCCCACTCCTTCCCTCTCCCCACAAGTCTCTCTCTCTCTCTCTCTCTCTCTCTCTCTCCCCTCAGTCTCTCTCTCTCTCCCCAGTCTCTCTCTCTCTCCCCAGTCTCTCTCTCCCTTCCCCATCTCTCTCTCTCCCCCAGTCTCTCTCTCTCTCCCTGTCTCTCTCCCCCCAGTCTCTCTCTCTCTCTCCCCCCAGTCTCTCTACTCTCTCTCTCTCTCCCTGTCTCTCTCTCGCCCCCTCAGTCGCTCTCTCTCCCCCCTCAGTCTCTCTCTATCTATCTCCCCAGTCTCTCTCTCCCCCAATCTCTCTCTCTCCCTCTCCCCGTCTCTCTCTCTCTCTCTCCCCCCTCAGTCGCTCTCTCTCTCCCCCTCAGTCTCTCTCTCTATCTCCCCATTCTCTCTCTCTCTCCCCAGTCTCTCTCCCCTCTCTCCCCCCAGCCTCTCTACTCTCTCTCTCCCCATCTCTCTCTCTCCCCCCCAGTCTCTCTCTCCCCCTCAGTCGCTCTCTCTCTCTCTATCTCCCCAGTCTCTCTCTATCTCCCCGTCTCTCTCTCTCCCTCTCTCCCCCCAGTCTCTCTACTCTTTCTTTCTCCCCGTCTCTCTCTCTCTCCCCCCAGTCTCTCTCTCTCCTTCCCTCTCTATCTGTCTGTCTCTCTCTCCTTCCCTCTCTCTCCTTCCCTCTCTCTCTCCCTCTCTCTCTGTCTCTCTCTCCTTCCCTCTCTCTCTCTCTCTCTCCTTCCCTCTCTCTCTCTCTCTCTCCTTCCCTCGCTCTCCCTGTCTCTCTCTCCTTCCCTCTCCAAACGGGGCGATACCGAATTTCTAGCCCTCTCCCCCCAATCTCTCTCTCTCTCCCCACCTCTTTATCTCTCTCTCTGTCTCCCAGTCTCTCTCTCTCTGTCTCCCAGTCCCTCTATCTCTTCCCCCAGTCTCTCGCTCTCTCTCCCCAGTTTCTCTCTCTCTCTCCCCGTCTCTCTCTCTCTCTCTCTCCACCCTCAGTCTCTCTCTCTCTCTCTCTCTCTCTCTATCTCCCAGTCTCTCTCTCTCCCCCAGTCTCTCTCCCTCCTCCAGACTCCTCCTCCAGTCTCTCTATCCCAGTCTCTCTCTCTCTCCGTCTCTCTCTCTCCTCCAGTCTCTCCCTCCTCCAGTCTCTCTCTCTCTCCCCCCAATCTCTCTCTCGCTCCCCGTCTCTCTATCTCTCTCTCTCTCTGTCTCCCACTCTCTCTCTCTCTCCCCAGTCTCTCTCTCCCTTCCCCGTCTCTCTCTCTCTCCCTCTCTCTCCCCCAGTCTCTCTCTCTCTCCCCCATCTCTCTCCCCAGTCTCGCTCAGTCTCTCCCCCAGTCTCTCTTCTCTCTCTCCCCAGTCACTCTCCTCACTCTCCCCCATCTCTCTCTCTCTCTCTCCCCATCTCTCTCTCTCTCTCCCCAGTCTCTCTCCTCTCTCTCCCCCCAGTCGCTCTACTCTCTCTCCCCCCTCAGTCTCTCTCTCTATCTCCCCAGTCTCTCTCTCTCTCTATCTCCCTGTCTATCTCTCTCTCCCTCGCCCCCCAGTCTCTCTACTCTTTCTCTCTCCCCGCCTCTCTCTCTCCACCCCAGTCTCTCTCTCTCCCCCCAGTCTCTCTCTCTCCTTCCATCTCTGTCTCTGTCTGTCTCTCTCTCCTTCCCTCTCTCTCTCTCTCCTTCCCTCTCTCTCTCTGTCTCTCTCTCCTTCCCTCTCTCAATTTCAATTCAATTCAATTCAATTCAATTCAAATCGCTTTATTGGCATGACAAGTTACATCTTATGTTGCCAAAGCATCGGAAAACATTCATGTTTGTTCACAAAAATACAGATCTATCCATACAGTGTATAAACAGATATATCCCTGAGTGTATAAATATATACTTTCATATAATTTATATATACTCTTTTCTTATATTTACTGGTTGTCCCTCTGTTGATGGCAAGCTCTCCTTCCCTCTCTCTGTCTCACAGCGACAGCACCAGCACAACAAACCCCCACAGTGCGGCTGCTGCAAAATATCCCGCTCCCAGCCCGCCGGAGCGGGAGGTGAGTTGGGGTCACTCGGGCTGGGCCTCACAACTGCTCGGCCCGAGACACAGAGCGGGGGAGCGGCAGCAGCCGGCCGTAAGCCGCGCGGCCCTGTAAACTGCCGTTTTACAAAAAAGCCTTGGCAACGCCAGGCTTCCCCCCTTCCCTCCCCCCCTCCTGCCCCCTTCCTCCCCTTCCCCTTCCTCCCCCTTCCCCCTCCCCCTCCCCCCCTCCTGCCCCCTTCCTCCCCCTTCCCCTTCCTCCCCTTCCCCCCGTCGCTCTCTCTCTTAACCCCAGTCACTCGCTCTCTCTCTTCCCCCCAGTCTCTCGCTCTCTCTCTTCCCCACAGTCTCTCGCTCTCTCTCTTACCCCCAGTCTCTCGCTCTCTCTCTTACCCCGTCTCTCGCTCTCTCTCTTCCCCCCAGTCTCTCATTCTCTCTCTCTCTTCCAACAACAACATGCCCTCAAAAAAGCCTCGGCACCGCCGGGCACCCCCAGCTAGTAATAAATAAAACAACAGTAATAAATAATAATAAATTATACATTCATGAGTCTTATGGCCTGGGGGTAGAAGCTGTTTCGAAACCTGCTGGTATGAGACCATATGCTTCGGTATCTCTTACCGGACGGGAGCAGGGTGAAGAGGTTGTGGCTGGGGTGGCTCGTGTCTTTAATGATTCTCAGGGCCTTCCCCCGGCACCTCTCGGGGTAGATATCCTGGACAGCAGGTAGTTTAATTCCTATAGTGTGTTGTGCAGCTTTCACCACCATCTGTAGAGCCTTGCGGTCTGTGGCGGTGCAGTTGCCATACCAGGTAGTGATGCAGCCGGACAGGATACTCTCGATGGTGCACCAGTAGAAGTTGGTGAGAATCTGGGGGGCCATTCCAAATTTCATCAGTCTCCTGAGGAAGAACAGGCGTTGGCATGCCTTCTTCATTACGACGTCGATGTGATGTGACCACGTTAAGTCCTCCGTAATGAATACACCCAGGAATTTGAAGCTGCTGACCCTCTCCACCTCAGCCCCTTCAATGTAGATTGGGGTGTGTCCCTCCCCCTGCCGCTTCCTGTAGTCCACGATCATCTCCTTTATTTTGCTGATGTTGAGGGAGAGGTTGTTGTACTTGCACCGTTCTGCTAGAGCTCTTACCTCCTCCCTGTAGCCTGTCTCGTCGCCATCTGTGATCAGGCCTACAATGGTAGTGTCATCAGCAAACTTGATGATGGAGTTGGAGTTGTGCATGGCCACGCAATCGTGAGTAAACAGGGAGTACAGAAGGGGGCTGAGCACACAACCCTGGGGAGCTCCCGTGTTCAGGATCAGTGTTGAGGAGGTGTTACTGCCTATTTTCACCACCTGGGGTCTGCCCGTCAGGAAGTCCAGGATCCAGTTGCATAGGGAGGTGTTAAGTCCTAGCTCACTGAGCTTGTTGACAAGCTTAGAGGGGCTAATGGTATTGAATGCTGAACTATAATCAATGAACAACATTCTAACATAGGTGTTCCTTTTATCCAGGTGTGATAAGGCAGTGTGCAGTACAGTGGTGATGGCATCATCCCTAGATCTTTTTGGGCAGTAAGCAAATTGGAGTGGGTCCAGTGTGTCAGCTAGGAAGGAGTTGATGTGGGTTTTGACCAGCCTCTCAAAGCACTTCATGATGACAGAAGTGAGTGCTATGGGGCGGTAGTCGTTTAAACAGGTTACGTTTGTTTTTTTGGGGACTGGAATAACCGATGTCATCTTGAAGCAGGTGGTGACTACAGACTGGTGCAGTGAACGGTTGAATATATCCGTAAACATGGCTGCCAGCTGGTCAGCGCATGCTCTAAGGACACGCCCAGGGATTCCATCTGGACCGGGTGCTTTGTGGGTGTTCACTCTCTTAAAAGCCTTGCTTACATCAGCCACGGAGATTGAGAAGACCCGGTCGTCCTGAGCCGCGGGCGCCCTTGTAACAGGCCAGTTGTTGTTGGCCTCAAACCGGGCGTAAAAAGTGTTAAGCTCGTCCGGGAGAGAGGCATTGCTGGGCATGACACAGCTGGGTTTCCCTTTGTAGTCCGTAATAGATTGTAGTCCACTCCACATCCTTCGCGAATCTGAGCTATGATAGTGTGACTCCACTTTATCCGTGTATTTTTTTTTGCATTTTTGATGGTTTTTCTTAGCTCGTACTTTGATTTCTTGTACTCATCTATGTCCCCAGAGTTGAATGCGATGGACCGTGCTTTTAGCATAGCATGGATATCGCCATTTACCCATGGTTTCTGGTTGGGAAATGTTCGTACAACAATCCTCGGAACAACGTCATCTATGCACTTGTTTATGAAACTAATGACTGAATCTGTATATGTGTTGATGTCATTGTCCGAGGCATTCTGGAACATATCCCAGTCAGTGGAATCAAAACAGTCTTGTAACATAGCGTCTGATTGATCCGACCACCGTTGTAGAGATCTCATCACAGGCTTTTCCTGTTTCAGTTTCTGCCTATAGGTGGGTAGCAGCAGGATGGAGTCGTGATCTGATTTGTCAAAGGGAGGGCGGGGGAGGGCCTTGTATCGATTCCGGAACGGAGTGTAAACGTGATCTAGTGTGTTCTTGGCTCGCGTTGGGCAGGTGATATGCTGATGGTATTTAGACAGTACTTTCTTCAGATTGGCTTTGTTGAAATCGCCAGCCACGATGAATGCAGCCTCTGGATGGGAAGTTTCAAGCCTGCTAATGGTCCCATATGTAATGATATCAGCAAATAGTGATGGTATTTGCCTGTTTGATTATGATGCCTTACCAGCATATTTGCCTGTTTGATTATTTATGCCTTACCAGCAGAGGGCATGTGAGAGAGACAGTTTAGTTTTAGTTTTGTTTTAGATGGATCTCTAAGATGGTGTCTCCTGTAATGCTGTTAACAGAGTTGAACAAACTTTAGATTAAAAGACATTCTCTTTCATGAATGTGTCGTCATTGAACCCACATACAAATCAATACATGGTGTCAGAAGTGATTGAAAGAGATGAAGAGGAAAAATCTGAAGTTAAATCAGCTCTCCACATATTAGCAAGCCAAAAGAGAACATCGTTACTTACCTTTAGAGAATAGCTAACAAAGTGAAAAATGGTAGGATTACACCCACCGGCGAAGCTTCAGTTGACAGGTAATGTGGCTGAAAATTGGAGGAGGTTCAAACAACGTTTGGAGTTGTATTTAGCGGCAATCGGAGCTGACGAGAAAAGTGATAAAATGAAAGCGTCAGTGTTCTTACATGTCGTGGGTGATGAAGCGCTGGAGGTGTATAATAACTTCATACAACTCGTTTAGTGCCCTATTTGCGTCGGCCTGTGGTGGAATATACACCGCTGTAATGATCACGGATGAGAACTCTCTCGGGAGGTAGAAGGGTCGGCATTTGATCATCAGGTGTTCAAGATCGGGTGAACAAGAAGATGTAAGTAGTTCCATGTCGGAACACCAAGAATTGTTGATCATAAAGCATACTCCACCCCCTCTATTCTTCCCCGAGTCCATTGTTCGGTCTAGCCGGTGAATGTTGAATCCCTCTGGTTGAATGGCCGAAGCCGGTATCGATGGATCAAGCTAAGTCTCAGTGAAAATCAAGACGTTGCAGTTCTTAATGTCTCGCTGGAAGGTGAGCCTCCCCCTGAGTGCGTCCAGCTTATTGTCCAGTGACTGCACATTCGCCAGGAGAATACTCGGAAGGGGGGGGTGGTGTTCACGTCGCCTCAGCTTGACTAATGCACCTGCTCATTGTATTGATTTGTATGTGGGTTCAATGACGACACATTCATGAAAGAGCTTGTCTTTTAATCTAAAGCTTGTTCAACTCAGTTAACAGCATTACAGGAGACACCATCTTAGAGATCCATCTAAAAGGAAACTAAAACTAAACTGCTTGTCTCTCACATGCCCTCTGCTGGTCAGGCATAAATAATCAATCAGGCAAATATGCTGGTAAGGCATCATAATCAAACAGGCAAATACCATCACTATTTGCTGATATCATTACATCACCCTCTCTTAAAACAAAAGTATTTTACTTTTATCTAACAACATGTTTTCTTTGTATTAATCTGCATTTTAACTGTAACACTTAATGAACTTACATTATCATTATCATTATCAAGGTTTTTTAACCTTGTTTTGTGTGTTCACATGAAATATGTAAATACCTAGAACTTGAAGAAAGAATAAGATAACATTACTTCCTTCTATAACAAGAGTCCTTAAATTTGCTGAATGAGTCTCTCAGGAGACTTCATGTGTCTTGAGGATTTTCTGATTGATTGTCCTTGCATCTGAGTTGTTGCCTCAGATGATGATTTCTCAGCTGTGTGATCAGGTTGTTCAACAGTATCAGTCTTTTGATCTGCTGTGTGATCAGGTTGTTCAACAGTATCAGTCTCTGGACTTGCTGTGGCTGGTCCCATGAGAAGATCTCAAAGATTTCTTCGCAGAACAGCACCCTCATCTGTCTGAATGGTGTATGATCTTGGTTGAACTTCACTCAGGATAGTTCCCTTCTGAGTCCATATGTTTGTTTTGTCTTTGAGCCTTACTTGGTCACCAGTGTGGAGTTCAGGTAGGTTTTGTGTTCCTCTGTCATAGTAGTACTTTTGCTTTTCTTTCTGTTGTTCTTTGAACTTCCTCACTTTCTCCCCCTCTTTTGTTTTCAGGAGGTTCTCCGGGATGGGTAGGTTTGACCTTAGCAGACATCCCATCAGGAGTTAGGCTGGTGACATACCACACTCGAGCGGCGTTGTGCGGTATACAAGCATGCTCTGGTAGAAGTCAGTTCCACTGTCTTTTGCCTTGTACATCAGTCTTTTCACCGTCTGGACCGATTTTTCCACTAGTCCATTGGACTGTGGAAAGTGAGGACTTGACGTTGTGTGGACAAAGTCCCACTCTTTGGCAAAGTGTCGGAAACTTGCATTGTAAAACTGGGGTCCATTGTCTGTGAAGACCTCGCTTGCCACGCCATGTCTGGAGAATATGGCTTTCATACATGTTATCACAGCATCTGCAGTGGTGGTGTACAGTCTACAAACCTCTGGATACAGGGAGTAATAGTCTGTGACTACAAGATAGTCCTTCCCTTGACATACGAATAGGTCAGCGCCTACCTTCTGGTAAGGTCTGTCTGGCGCTGGGTGTGGCTTTAGTGGTTCTACAGGATTGCTTGCTTGATATTTCAGGCATATTGTGCAGTTTGACACTTTATTTTTCACATCTTGGTTGAATCGTGGCCAGAACATCACCTCTCGTGCTCTTTTCTTACACTTTTCGATTCCCAGATGTCCTCCATGGATCCTTTTTAGCATCTCTTTTCTCAGACTCTTTAGGATAACTATTTTACTTCCTTTGTAGATGATGTCTTTGACCACTGATAGTTCCGCCCTGCAGTTCCAGTACTCTGCCATGTCAGGTGAGCAGTCTTGCTTCATGTTGGGCCATCCATCCAAGATGCTTTTCCTCAGCCATCTCAGTGTTTCATCTTTGTTTGTCTCAGTCTTTATGAGCTCCATTTTTGCATCTGCTATGGGCAGTGCACTTGTGATCATGTCCACGTAGGCGTTCACTTTTTCATCCATTTTGGTGTTTGCGGGCTCTCTTGGGTCAACAGCTCTGGACAACGTGTCTGCTGTATACATCAGCTTACCCGGTGTGTACGCAACATTCAGTGTATAGCGTTGCAGCCTGATCATCATTCTTTGTATTCTAAGCTATTTAGTGGCTTTTGGAACAATGCAATCAAGGGCTTATGGTCAGTCTCTACACGGATTGCTTGTCCTGCCACAAACTGGTGAAATCTTTCACAGGCGTATGTGATGCTGAGCAGCTCCTTTTCTATTTGAGCATATCGTGTCTCCGCGTCTGTCATTGAGCGTGATGCATATGCAATAGGTTGCCAGTAGTCATATTTTTGCAGAAGAACGGCACCGAGGCCACTCTGTGATGCATCTGATGATATCTTGATGGGTCTCGCTGGGTCATAAAACCTCAGAACTGGTTCCTCTGTGAGCAGTTTCTTTAGATCGCTCCATGACTTCTCATGCTCATGATTCCATTCCCATTCTATGTTCTTTTCAGTTAGTCTTCTCAGTGGTGCCATCTTTTCTGAGAGGTTGGATATGAATTTACCCATGTAGTTGATCATTCCATTAAATCTCTGCACGTCCTTTTTGCATTGTGGCTTTGGCATATTCTCAATGGCGGACACCTTTCTGGGATCTGGTCTGATGCCCTCACTGCTAAGGATATCTCCCACGAATGTCAGTTCTGTCACCCCGAGCTGGCATTTCTCTCTATTCAGCTTCAGGTTTGTTTTCCTTGTTGCTTCCAGCACTTTTTTCAGTCTCTCGTCATGCTCAGTTCTCGTGGTTCCCCATACTATGATGTCATCCATTGATGTATCAACTCCCTCCAGATGCTCATAGATCATATGGATAGTTTTGTGATACACTTCAGGAGCTGAGGCAATGCCAAATGGTAACCTTAGGAATCTGTATCTGCCAAATGGACTGTTGAACGTGCACAGTCTTGAACTTGCCTTGTCCAGTTTCATCTGCCAAAATCGTGATGATGCATCTAACTTGCTGAAATACTTTGCATTTGCAAACTGTAACATGATTTCCTCACGTGTAGGAAGCTTGAAGTGCTCTCTCTTTATTGCTCTGTTTAGATCTCTTGGACCCAGGCAAATTCTGAGCTTTCCATTCTTTTTGTCCACAACGACGAGGGAACTCACCCACTCAGTTGGCTCATCTATCTTCTGAATCACGTTTAGGCTTTCCATCCTGTCCAACTCTGCCTTCAGTTGCTTTTGAAGAGCAAACGGAACTTTTCTGCATGGATGTATGACCGTTGGCATACTTTTATCTACTCTGATCGTGTGTTCTCCTGAAAGGCAGCATAGACCCTTAAATAGGTCGTTGTACTCTTTCATGAGTTCATCATAGACTGTCTCTCCTTCACTTTCCACAATGAGGACTCTCTTTACCAGGTTCAGTCTCTCACAGGCTTTTAAACCTAGTATGGCTTGCACATCCTTTGGCACCACGATGAATGCTATTGTGTGCTCTCTGTCCTTGTGTGTCACTTTGAAAATGCATCTTCCTTTCACTGGTATACCAGTACCTGAGTATCCTGTCACTTTCACTTTTATTCCATGTATCTTTGGTCTGGGTCTAATTTTCTTAAAATCAGTCTCTGATATCACATTAACTTGTGCTCCAGTATCCAATTTAAATGGAAAGTGTATGTCATTCACTTTTAGTGTCAACATCCAGTCTCTTTTTTCTTTTTTGTTTTCAGACACAACATCTACATAGAACTCCTCTATCTCGCTTTCATCTGCTGCATGGACCTTGCTTTGTTGCGCTTGGTTCTTACAGCAACGGGCATAATGGCCGTTTTATTTGCAACTTTTGCATGTTTTACCATATGCTGGACACCTTTTTGGTGGATGCTGTGTACCGCATAGACTACATGACTTTCGATTGCCCCTTTCATTTTTGTTCGCTGGCCACGCCTCTTTTTTCACATTGGCGCTCTTTTTGTTAAACGGTTTGTGTCCGTTCATTCTCACTGCATCCACGTTGCAGCTACTGTCACTGAACAGCTCCTTTGCCTGCAACTTCACAGTCTCTGTAGCCCTACACAGTGCTATGGCTTTTCCCAGGTCCAGATTTTGCTCTCTTAGCAGTCTTTCCCTTAGACCATTATCTGGAATACCACACACCAGTCTGTCTTTTATCAGCGAGTCTGTCAGTCCCCCAAATTCACATGTTTTGCTTCGGTTTCTCAGTTCAGTCACATACTGATCAATTGTCTCTCCCATTTTCTGTACACATGTGAAAAATCTGTGGCTCTCAAACGTCACGTTACGTTTAGGTATGCAGTAGGCCTCAAACTGTTCCATTATTTTATCTAGCTTCATCTTGTCTCCTTCAGCAGCGAATGTGAAGTTATTATACACCTCCAGCGCTTCATCACCCACGACATGTAAGAACACTGACGCTTTCATTTTATCACTTTTCTCGTCCGCTCCGATTGCCGCTAAATACAACTCCAAACGTTGTTTGAATCTCCTCCAATTTTCAGCCACATTACCTGTCAACTGAAGCTTCGCCGGTGGGAGTAAACCTTCCATTTTTCACTTCGTTAGCTATTCTCCAAAGATAAGTAACGACGTTCTCTTTTGGCTTGCTAATATGTGGAGAGCTGATTTAACTTCAGATTTTTCCTCTTCATCTCTTTCAATCACTTCTGACACCATGTATTGATTTGTAAGTGGGTTCAATGACGACACATTCATGAAAGAACTTGTCTTTTAATCTAAAGCTTGTTCAACTCAGTTAACAGCATTACAGGAGACACCATCTTAGAAATCCATCTAAAATGAAACTAAAACTAAACTGCTTGTCTCTCACATGCCCTCTGCTGGTCAGGCATAAATAATCAATCAGGCAAATATGCTGGTAAGGCATCATAATCAAACAGGCAAATACCATCACTATTTGCTGATATCATTACACTCGTCTGCCCCACTTGCGCCGTTGTCGCTTCCTGATCACAGGAATGAAGTCAGGTAAGCAGGTGGGAGTGTAGATGGTAGTAGCAGCAGAATCCCAGTTCGAAAAATTGGCTGTAGATCCTATATTTCCGGACGATCTTATGTCCAGAAGTGATTGACGGTCGTAGCGGATAAGCGAAGAAACAGTACTTAGAAAATTGTTTAATAATAACAATAAAATAATAAATAAAGTGGAAAGTTGTGGATGAGCTCGTAATACAGCAGCTACCCTCATGAGCCATGCAAGTCAGTTAAACAGTAGAATATTTTTTTTAAAACAACTAAATTACTAATACTAAAACTAGAATGCTAAATACTAAACAGTAGAATACTAAAAAACTAACAGTATGATATATTAAAATACAACATTAAATACATTAAATACAACATTAAAATACCAGTTGGGGAGGAGCTTATAAAACAGCAGCCATACAGGTCGGTTAAACAGTAGAATATTTAAAGAAAAACTAAATTACTAATACTAAAACTAGAGTGCTAAATACTAAACTGTAGAATGCTAAAAACTAACAGTACGATATATTAAAATACAATATTAAATACATTAAATACATTAAATACAAATTTAAAATACCAGTTGGGGAGGAGCTCGTAAAACAGCAGCCATACAGGTCAGCGCAGATGTCACAATGATGTTTACATTGATAAACTGGAGAAGCCGTGGTTGTTTTCCTTGGAGCAGCGAATATTGAGAGGAGATTTGATAGCGGTGTTCAAAATCATGAAGGGTCTGGACAGAGTAGATAGAGAGAAACTGTTCCCATTGGCAGAAGGGTCAAGAACCAGAGGACACAGATTTAAAATGATTGGCAAAAGAACCAAATGCGACGTAAAAAGAAACTTTTTTATGCTCTGGAATGCAATGCCTGAAAGGGTGGTGGAGACAGGCTCAATCACGGCTTTCAAAAGGGAATTGCACAAGTGAAATTGCATGAAGGAAAGAAATTTGTAGGGCTACGGGGAAAGGGCGGGTGAGTGGGACTAGCTAAGGTGCTCTTGCAGAGAGCCAGCACGGGGTTGGCGGGCCGAATGGCCTTCTTCCGTGCTGTACTCATTCTATGATTCTCTGAGAGTTCTTGTTCTTTCCCTCACTTTTCTAGCAATAATAAGTGTGTTTTTGCAATAACAAGGCCACTTGTGTTGCAGTTAACTGACAGTCCAATGCGGTGTATTTTCTACACAAAGGTAACTTTTGAGAAAAGCTTAGGGTCATTTAACTTTTGCAATGCCTAATCCCTTAAAAGATCCTCAAAAGCCCATATTCTTACACCTCTCATTCTGACTGGCATCATCAAATGAGAAGTTCACATAATTGCTGGCCTTGTGAAACTAGCCATCAGTCACCTGCCTTATGCATTTGTGGGCAGCCAACTAGCAGATCCTGGATATGTCTCCGGCAGAGCCCTGGAAGGATGTGGAGGCAAAAAAGTTGAGCATGGTGGTCACTTTGACAGCCACTGGCAACGCGTGGCCACCAGGTCCAGCAGGCAGCAAGTCTTCTGTTAGGAGGCTGCAGTTGTCTGCCACCACCTGACGTGATAACCTCGGCCTCCTGAAACACTGGTGTTTGGACATGTCAGCCTCTGCCTGTACACACTCCTGTGAACTGATCCCCTCTCTGCTGTCCAGCTACAGGTCTCTCAAGTGCAGGCTGCTGCTGCTTCTGTTGGTGTTGGTCATATCGGTCCTCGTCTGAGGTCCAATCTTAGGCAGCCATAGCGCCACCCATCCGGATGATTCGGAAAACTCCAAAGTATAGAAATTCAAGTATTGTGAACCAACTCTTCCCCACTAGCAGGTAAGAAAGCAGCTGTGAGTACTTAATGGCCCAGATATTCCGATCCCTGCAGGTGGGTACGTGCTGTGTACCCACCCGTAGGGACATCGGAAATGCCGGTTTCAGGTATGCACAGTGCATGCGCTGAAAACCAGCATTTCCGATCTGTCAAGAATGGTCTTGGTAGATCCTCCGGCTGCCCTGGAGAAGGGCCTCTGCGGGTGGATAGTTCCGCTTTTTGGAGACCCTCAGCCCACAGAAAACCCTTACAATTCTTACCAGGATAAGAGTTGAAAAAAGTAAAAAGAATTTTTTTTAAAAAAATACTTTAAAAAGAGGTAAGTTTATTTTTAGCCCCGTAAAAAACTTCAATTATTTTTTTCAAAAAATTAAATTTTTGTTTAAAATAATTAATTTATTGTAATTTCAAGTCATTTTAAAAATGTGATTTTTTACAAATGTATTTAAAGTTTTACTATGTTTTACTAGGTCTTCCTGTCAAGTGTATGAAGGGAGATTCCCTTCTGTGATTGGCTCCCCATGGTCCATGTGATCCTAGGGACGCTGCGAACTACATGCGCCTCTGGGATACGTGGGCCCTGCACCCTTCAAGTTTGGAGAGGCCCAGGAGCGGAAGTGTGCATGTCCCGGGAGCCCTCAGTTAAGGGCGCAGATTTTTCCAGATCGCAGGCCTCCACCCGCGGGTGGCCTGCGATCGGAAAATACGGGCCAATATTTATTGCAGTATTTCCATGAGTTTGACTCAGCCCCCTCAATTGCCGTTGTGTTCCCACCTTACTTTCACTGGTGAATTTTAGGAAGCCCGGGAAACTCGTGGGTGTGCCGTTAAATTTAAAAGTCAGTTGAAATATCGCTCTAATTGAGCGGTTAGCATATGTTAATAGGCAACCCGTCTCTCCCGAGGGGATTGCGCGCAAGCAGTCTATCGTGTCATGATAAATGCAGAAGGTGGTAGGTTGAAGCCGGCTTCCCGATGCGCTCGCACTTTTGTCGGTTTTAACCCCACACCCGCACCCAAACCCACGTGCTCCTCCAGGTTAAAACTCCCCCCTTAGTATCCCTGTTTGAAATATAGCAAATAAAAATTACAATTGCTGGAAATACTTAGCAGCATCTGTGGAGGGAGGAAAGTAGAGTTACTATTTCAGGACTTGCATATGTGCCATACCTGATTATGTCTGCCAGAAATGTCCCAACGTGCTTCACCTATAATGAATTCCCTTGAACCGCAATGACTGCTATGTCGACCAATATATCAGTCATTGTTTATGCAGCAGGAGCTCACAAACCGCAGTGAGGTGAATGGCCAGTTAAGCTGTTTTTTGGTGGTGTTGGTTGAGGGAGCAATTATGGCCAGAACACTGCTCTTCAAATCTGTCATGATCACTGGAACAGGTAGTTTAGGACAACACCTCTGACAATGCAGTGCTGCACTGGAGTGTCAGTCTTGATTATAACCTTGAGAGATTTAATATATTCGCAATAAATAACAGAGAAATTGAACTAGAAATGTTTGACTACTTTAGAGTTCAGTTCTCTACACCTTGTATACAATTATCTAGGATGAACCAATTAGGTTAAAAATTGTACCAATTTCGATCTATTCTGATTTGTATGATGTGTGGATGAAATTTCAGACGCATTTCCCATGCTGGTTTCAGTCAAATGAATTTCCTGATATTGGTATGGATAACAACTTGAGCTGCCTTTTGGGGTGTGCTCAGATGTCAGGTTAGTGTTGGATGCATAGTGGTTTAAGCTTCACACAAACACTAAACTTTGGAGTGTAGGCAAGTGTCAAGGCTCGAATGGACCCTGAAGCAAGGTGGAGTGAGACTACATACTAGTCTCACTCCTCTTTGCTCTGCTGTCAGTTTGGCATTGATTATGCATTCAGGTAATGCTCAATATAACCGTAACAGTAGTGTGAAGCAAAATTAATTCACATTAACTTTATGGTTATAGTGCAAATCCACCCTAAAACCCACTTGATCCTTTTGAACGACAGTCAAGCACGGAAAGCTCAGAAATGGGAGTCCAATAAACACATTTTCTGGCATGTTGTGATGGTTGTTTCCATTTCTGTTTCTTCTCCAATTCAGTCAAATGAATGCAGCAGCCGTACAAAGTCGCATCACATCAAATGCTATAAACTGCAAACTGTTCAGACAATAAAAATAATAACATTTTGTCTTTGATGATTTCTTTAAATTAGCCTCTCCGCAAGCTTTTAAATTGATGGGCACCAAAGAAATTGTAAGGGTCGCTTTGGGTGAATCTGTTTCTCCTGCTCACGAGCTGCTGATTATATTGTTATATAGCTACTACATGTAATAAAACTCTATTAGCTCATTTCATGAAAGTAACTGACATTTATGTCGAGTATGAGAAGGATCTCAGCGCAGTTATTTTTAAACTAGGTATGCTGTCATGTTCTGTCAGAAACGTTCCAGAATTAATTTGCACTAGTCGACAGAGACCATTCCTTTGATTTTGTGGATGTTGGCTGGCCTTGGTTCTCAGGCATTAAAACTGCGCAGCAAGCTTTATAAATTGCTAATGCCGTTTCTCAAATTTCATCGAAATTACTAATTTAAAGTGTACTGTTTAAGCTTCAAAATAATAAACAGGTTCTACCATGAAAATGCGCAGCTCTCCCTGAAATGTAATTTCAGTAATAACACATCATCAGCCTGCTGAAACTATCAAATGCACTAACTATGAATTTACATGGGAAGCAGCAATTATGCTTATGAACATTTCTGAAGTCTGATTCTTGTAGAATAAACTTACACCAGCTTTAAGGGTATATGTTCCTCTGCCGGTAAGACTGAATAAAAGCGTTGGTGTGAGTAAATTGGTGAGCAAGATCCTTCTTCTTCTTCTTCTTCTTCTTAGGCAGTCCCTCGGAACCGAGGATGACTTGCTTCCACATTAAAAATGAGTTCGCAGGTGACTGATGAGTCCAATGCGGGACCTACAGTCTCTGTCACAGGTGGGGCAGATGGTGGTTGAAGGGGCGGGTGGATGGGGTGCTTGGGTTGACGTGCGCTCCTTGCGCTGTCTGCGCTTGGCTTCCGCTTGCTCCCGGCGAAGAGGCTCGAGGTGTTCGGCGCCTTCCCGGATACTTCTCCTCCACTTTAAGAACATAAGAACATAAGAAATAGGAGCAGGAGTAGGCCAATCGGCCCCTCGAGCCTGCTCCACCATTCAATAAGATCATGGCTGATCTGATCCTAACCTCAAATCTACCATCACTCTACATCCCACCCGAACCCATGTGATCTCCTGGGAGAGGCGAAAAACCAGATAAAAACCCAATGGCCAATTTGGGAGGAAAAAATCTGGGAAATTCCTCTCCGACCCATCTAGGCGATTGAAACACGTCTAGGAGATCACTCTGTCCCTATATTTTCACAGTACTTACCTTCTGTAAAAGGTGATCTCCACCCCAGCCAGGAACAGGAATAGAACCATCTCCTGAAATCTAACACAGAATTAGAACAAAAGAAGTAGGAGCAGAACCAGGCTACACGGCCCCTAGGCCCGCTCCGCTACCCACAGGGCCATGACCGTTCCGAACCTAGACTCATGTCCAAATTCCTGCCCGCTCCCCGTAACCCCTAATTCCCTTTACTTCTAGGAAACTGTCTATTTCTGTTTTAAATTTATTTAATGATGTAGCTTCCACAGCTTTCTGGGGCAGCAAATTCCACAGACCTACTACCCTCTGAGTGAAGAAGTTTTTCCTCATCTCAGTTTTGAAAGAGCAGCCCCTTATTCTAAGATTATGCCCCCTAGTTCTAGTTTCACCCATCATTGGGAACATCCTCACGGCATCCACCCGATCAAGCCCCTTCACAACCTTATATGTTTCAATAAGATCGCCTCTCATTCTTCTGAACTCCAATGAGTAGAGTCCCAATTTACTCAACCTCTCCTCATATGTCCACCCCCTCATCCCCAGGATTAAACGAGTGAACCTTCTTTGTACTGACTCGAGAGCAAGTATGTATTTTCTTAAGTACGGACACCAAAACTGTATGCAGTTTTCCAGGTGTGGTCTCACCAATACCTGTACAACTGCAACAATACCTCCCTGTTTTTATATTCTATCCCCCTAGCAATAAAAGCCAACATTCCATTGGCCTTCTTGATCATTGCTGCACCTGCATACTAACTTTTTGAGTTTCGTGCACCAGGACCCCCAGATCCCATTGTACTACAGTACTTTCCAGTTTCTTGCCATTAAGATAATAACTTGCTCTATGATTTTTCCTGCCAAAGTGCATAACCTCACACTTTCCAGTATTGTATTCCATCTGCCAAATCTCTGCCCACTTACTTAGCCTGTCTATGTCCCTTTGAAGGTTTTTTATGTCCTCCTCACTCACGACTTTCCCTCCCATCTTTGTATCATCTGCAAACTTTGATATGTTACACTTGGTCCCCTCCTCCAAATCAGTAATATAGATTGTGAAGAGCTGGGGACCCAGCACTGACCCCTGCGGAACACCACTAGTTACTGATTGCAAGTCTGAGAATGAACCATTTATGCCAACTCTCTGCTTTCTGTTGGATAGCCAATCCTCCACCCATGCCCGTGATTTTTATCTTGAGCAATAATATTTTGTGTGGCACCTTGTCAAATGCCTTTTGGAAGTCTAAATACACTACGTCCACTGGTTCCCCTTTATCCACCCTGTATGTTACTTCCTCAAAGAACTCAAGCAAATTTGTCAAACATGACTTCCCCTTCATAAAACCATGCTGACTTTGTCCTATTAAATTATGTTTATCCAAATGTCCCATTACTGTCTCCTTAATAATGGACTCTAAAATTTTACCAACCACAGATGTTGGCTAACAGGTCTATAGTTTCCAGCCTTCTGCCTACTACCCTTTTTAAGTAAGGGTGTTACATTAGCAGTTTTCCAATCTGCCGGGACCTTTGCTGAGTCCAGGGAGTTTTGGAAAATTATTACCAATGCATCCACAATCCCTACCGCCACTTCTCTGAAGACCCTAGGATGTAAGCCATCAGGTCCAGGGGATTTATCCGCCTTGAGTCCCATTATTTTACCAAGTACCACTTCCTTAGTGATTTTAATCGTATTTAGTTCCTCCCCCCCTAGAGCCCCCTGTTTGTCCAGTGTTGGGATATTCTTAGTGCCCTCTACCGTAAAGACTGATACAAAATATTTGTTCAGCATTTTTGCCACCTCCATGTTTCCCACCATTAATTTCCTGGTCTCATTCTCTAAGGGACCAACATTTACTTTAGCCACCCTTTTTCTTTTTATATAACTATAGAAACTTTTGCTATCTGTTTTTATATTTTTTGCTAATTTACTTTCATAATCTATCTTCCCTTTCTTAATCAATCTTTCAGTTATTTTTTGCTGTCTTTTAAAGACTCCCAATCTTCTATCCTCCCACTAGATTTGGCTACCTTATATGCCCTTGTTTTTAGTCGAATACTATCCTTAATTACTTTACTTAGCCACAGATGGCTATATTTTTTTTACACCCTTTTTTCCTCAGTGGAATATATATTTTTTGGAAATTGTAAAATAACTCCTTAAATATACACCACTGATCATGTACCGTCTTACCCTTTAATCTATTTTCCCAGCCCACTCTAATCAATTCCGCTCTCATACTTTCATAGTCTCCTTTATTCAATCTCAGCACCCTTGTTTGAGATCCAACCTTCTCACCCTTTAATTGAATATAGAATTCAACCATGTTATGGTCACTCATTCCAAGGGGATCCTTTACTTGGACATTTTTAATTAATCCTGTCTCATTACACAGGACCAAATCTAAGGTTGCTTGCCCCCTGGTCGCTTCAGTTACATACTACTCAAGAAACCCATCCCTAAAACACTCAATTAACTCATCCTCAAGGCTGCCCTGCCCAATTTGATTTGTCCAGTTAATATGATAGTTAAAATCCCCCATAATTATAGCTGTTCCCTTATTACAAGCCTCAATTTTTTCCTGATTAATACTCCGTCCAACAGAGTTGCAACTGTTCGGAGGGCTATAGACTACGCCCACTAGTGTTTTTTCCCCTTAATATTCCTTATCTCCACCCAAACTCTTTCACTATCCTGATCCTTTGACCCAATATCATTTCTCTGTATTACAGTGATTCCTTCCTTTATTAACATAGCCCCCCCACCTCCCCTTCCTTCCTGCCTGTCCTTCCTGATTGTTAATTAACCTGGTATGTTTAATTCCCAGTCATGGTCACCCTGCAGCCATGTTTCTGTAATGGCCACAAGATCATACCCATATGTAGTTATTTGTGCCATTAACTCGTCCATTTTGTTACGAATGCTATGGGCATTCAGATAAAGAACTTTCAAATATGTTTTGTGACACTTAGTTCCTGCTTTTTCCCCTTTTACTACTTTATTTTTTACTCCATACCTTCTGTCCCTTCCTGACACATTCTGCTTTTTAATTCCCCCACTGCTACCTAAGTCTATGACCTTCTCCGTTGTCATTTTTATTATTTGCACTCTAGAAACCTCCCCCCCACTAATTAGTTTAAAGCCCTCTCTACAGCCCTAGTTATATGATTCGCCAGGATTCTAGTCCCAGCACTGGCCAAGTGCAGTCCGTCCCAATGGAACAGCTCCCTCCTGTCCCAGTACTGGTGCCAGTGTCCCAAGAAGCAAAACCCATTTTTCCCACACCAGTCTTTGAGCCACGCATTTAACTCTCTAATTTTATTTATCCTAGCCAAATTCGCACGTGGCTCAGGTAATAATCCAGAGATTATTACCCTTGAGGTTCTGTTTTTTAATTTGACCCCTAGCTGTTCATACTCCTTTAACAGAGCCTTCTTCCTTGTCCTATCTACGTCGTTTGTACCAACATGGACCACGACAACTGGATCCTCCCCCTCCCACTCCAAGTTTCTTTCCAGCCCGGAAGAGATGTCCTTAACCCTGGCACCGGGCAGGGAACACAGCCTTCAGGACTCCCGCTCTTGACTGCAGAGAACCCTATCTATCCCCCTAATATTCCTATCCCCTACCACTACAACATTTCTTTTTATTCCCCCCACTTGAATGGCCCCCTGTTCCACAGTGTTGTGGCCAGGTTGCTCATCCTCCCTGCAGTCCCCACTCCCGCCCTCACAGGGAGTAAGAATCTCGAACTTGTTTGACAAGAGCAAGGGCTGCGGCTCCTTCAACACTACCTCCTGGATCCCTGTACCTGCCTCACTCATAGTCACACCGTCCTGTCCCTGACCACGGACTACATCTGAATTAATTCATTTCATAGGTGTGACTACCTCCTGAAACATAGAGTCCAGGTACTTCTCCCCCTCCCTGATGTGTCGCTGTTTCTGAAGCTCAGTCTCAAGCACCTCAATATGGAGCCGGAGTTACTCTAGCAACAAACACTTGTCGCAAATGTAATCACCGTGAGCCTAAATGGGGTCCACTGGCTCCCACATCTCGCAACAGTAACACATCACCTGCTCCATTCTTTTGAAATTAATTAAATTTCTTATTATTAGTGATGAACTCCTCTGCCCGGATATAGATGATAATATCACACCACTATTTAATAGGACTTACCAACTTAAAGGTATAAAAGAGAAGGAAGAGAACCTACGAACCAGCTGATCACCAACCTCCCTTTTGAATGCTGTCTGTGGGGCCTGTTAGGTTGATTCGTCTCGCTGCACTGCTTCCGCAGTGCTGTCTAAGCCTGGGAGTAGGGAACAAAACAGAGCAAAAACACGCCCACACCTCCCACTTGCCCGAACTCTCCCACTTACAAAATGCTCGCTCCACTCAATGCCTCCGCACTCAGCGCTGCCGCACTAGTCCCGCTCCTTTTTACACCCGGATTCTACTTCCGGTTTAAACTCCCCAGCAGCTTAATTTACACTAAAAAATTAAACTCACTTCAAATAATTAACTTTTTAACTCACTAAAATTCAATAAATACACTTAAATGACTTTTCTCCCACTTACCAAACTCTCGCTCCACTCAATGGCTCCGCACTCAGCGCTGCCGCACTAGTCCCGCCCCTTTTTATACCCGGATTCTACTTCCGGTTTAAACTCCCCAGCAGCTTAATTTACACTAAAAAATTAAGCTCACTTCAAGTAATTAACTTTTTAGCTCTCTAAATACACTTAAATGACTTTTCTCCCACTTACCAAACTCTCGCTCCACTCAATGCCTCCACACTCAGCGCTGCGGTCTTGGGCCAGGGATTCCCAGGTGTTGGTGGGGATGTTACACTTTTTCAAGGAGGCTTTGAGGGTGTCCTTGAAGTGTTTCCTCTGCCCACCTGGGGCTCTCTTGCCGTGCCGGAGCTCCGAGTAGAGCGCTTGTTTT
The DNA here is from genome assembly GCF_052327205.1 of Somniosus microcephalus. Lineage (NCBI taxonomy): Eukaryota > Metazoa > Chordata > Chondrichthyes > Squaliformes > Somniosidae > Somniosus > Somniosus microcephalus. Next base: position 80,210,264 of record NC_140997.1, on the reverse strand, counting down.
GGGAGTCTCGTATCGGGCATGCGGACAATGTGACCCGTCCATCGGAGCTGATTGAGCGTGGTCAGAGCTTCGATGCTGGGGATGTTGGCCTGAGCAAGAACACTGATGTTGGTGCGCCTATCCTGCCAATGGATTTGCAGGATCTTGCGGAGGCAGCGTTGGTGGTACCTCTCCAGTACTTTGAGGTGCCTGCTGTACATGGTCCATGTCTCTGAGGCATACAGCAGGGCAGGTATCACTGCTGCCCTGTAGACCATGAGCTTAGTGCCGGGTTTCAGGTCCTGGTCTTCAAACACTCTCTTCCTCAGGCGACCAAAGGCTGCACTGGCACACTGAAGGCGGTGTTGGACTTCGTCGTCGACGTCTGCCGTTGTTGACGGTAGTCTCCCGAGGTATGGAAAGTGGTTTACATTGCCCAAGGCCTTGTCATGGATTTTGATAATCGGGGGGCAGCACTGTGTGGCGGGGCAGGTTGGTAGAGGACCTTTGTCTTACGGATGTAGAGTGTAAGGCCCATGCTCTCGTATGCTTTGGTGAAGGTGTTTACGATGGTTTGGAGTTCGACCTCCGAGTGAGCGCAGACTCAAGCATCGTCTGCATACTGTAATTCGATGACAGAGGATGGGACGACCTTGGATCTGGACTGGAGGTGACGGACGTTGAACAGTTTCCCGTTTGTTCTGTAAATTAGCTCCACTCCAGTGCGGAGCTTACTGAGGGTGAGATGGAGCATTGCAGCAAGGAAGATTGAGAAGAGCGTTGGTGCGATGACACAGCCTTGCTTGACCCCGGTTCGTACGTGAATTGGGTCTATGGTGGAACCATTGGTCAGGATCACGACTTGCATGTCATCGTGAAGCAGGCGGAGGATAGTGACAAACTTTTGAGGGCAGCTGAATTTGAGGAGGACACTCCATAATCCCTCATGGTTGACAGTGTCGAAGGCCTTTGTGAGATTAATGAAGGCCATGTACAGTGGTTGGTGCTGTTCCCTGCATTTCTCTTGTAATTGACGTGCGGTGAAGATCATGTCCATTGTGCCCCTTAGTGGGCGGAATCCGCATTGTGACTCTGGGAGGAGCTCTTCGGCCACTGGGAGCAGAAGAAGGCAGCAACAGTTTTATTCCCCTCCCATATTTATATGTATTTATGGAAGTTATCCTCCACAAAAACATTTAGTCAAGAGCTGTTAATCAAGCCAAGCTTGTGCAGTTTTGTTTAAGGTGGGATAAATAGAAAGATCAGAGCAAATCCTCCTCTCTTGGTGCTGTCTAGGAGTAATTAGTGCAGCGCGCACTTGCAGGGACCAAGAGCTGAGCACCTAAACTTCCTTTGGGACTTTATTCGAATTTAGTAGGCATGCACCAGATGCCCATGGGTGCACATGGGATATTGGGCTGGATCTTGCTGGAAAAATAATGAGGTGTTAACAATGCATGCCGTTATTAATGTGCAAATCAGCCAGCAAGTTCAGGGGGTTAAGAGGTACGGTGTGGGTTGCGAGTCTCCAGAACTTGCTGAGTGATTTACGCTGCTCCGCTGTTTGCTTCGCACAAACAACATCTCGATCTCAGCCTCCCTGTTATTTTTAAGAACTTGCAGGACTTTCACGTTAATTTCCATTAAACTTGCTGCTGAATATTAGGGCTGGTAACTAACAGTGTAAGTACAATGCCAATCAACCTCTCTAGCCCAGAAATTGACCAATTTAAACTGTTACATAAGAACATAGGGACAGGAGGAGGCCATTCTGCCCCTCAAGCCATTCAATGAGATTGTGGCTGATCTGTATCCTAACTCCATCCAGCCGCTTTGGCTTCATATCCCTTAAAACCTTTGGCTAACAAAAATCTATTGATCTCAGATTTAAAATTATTAATTGAGCTAGCTTCTACTTTTTGTGGGAGAGAGTCCCACACCTTAGTGTGAAGAAGTGTTTCCTAACTTCTCTCCTGACTGGCCTGGCTCTGATTTTAACATTAAGTCTCCTTGTCCTAGACTCCCCCCACCAGCAGAAAATGTTTCTCTCTATCCACCCTATTAATTCCTTCCAGAATCCTAAAAGCCTCATAAAAATCATCCCTGAACCTTCTACATTCCAGGGAATATAAGTCTAGTTTATGTAATCACTCCTCATAATCTAACCTTCAGAGTCCTGGTAACATTCTGGTGAATCTGCGCTGCACTCCTTCCAAGGCCAATATATCCATTCTAAGGTGTGGTGTCCAGAACTTGACACAGTGCTCCAGGCATGGTCTAACCAGGGCTTTGTATAGCTTTGTAGCAAAACTTCCTCTGCTTTGTATTCTAGCCCTCTAGATTTGGGCCTTGAGTGCCGCGCTGTTTTTATCAGCGCAATTTGCCCAAAATCAGCCAAACCAGCGCAAAAGGTCAAGAAATTTCAAGCACAAATTACGTCCAATGTAAATTGAGTTTCCACAGTCTTTTGCGCTAGTTTAACAAACGTTGCACTGGAAGCTGGCCCTGTGCACAAAACTGGCCACGCCCCAAATCGAATTAATCACCACCGTGACTTTCTGCTAATTGTGCCTGTTTTCAGGCCTTCGAGGAGGCTCTGAAAATTAAGGTTTTTTTTTTTACGTGCAAGGGCACCAATAGGCACGTTTTAAAAGCTTTTAAATATTTAAAAAGTATTTAATTTACTCAGAAACTGACTATTGTACACCAGTGAAACTAATAAATGGTTCAGTGTAGTTTTTTGAAGTCACTTTCAATTATTTAAAATCAGGTTACTCACAGGTGGTGGACTAGACACACTGATTAAAAATGTTTATTTTTTGTTATAATCCCATTTTCAGTTGTATTAATAAAACTGAACCAGGTTACCACTCTTAAATACATCAAGGAATATTTTTGAAAGCAAATTAAAAAAAAAAATTATGTTCCGAAATGCTGCAGATATGCACTGGTTCATGGAAGATTTTACATTCACCAATTTGCAAATGTGTTTGAGTGGAAAATAGAGCAAAAATAAATCACTTTTGAAAACTAGCGCAACTTGTGTCCTGATCGCCGCTTGAGCCCAGAAATTCTTGGCCATAAAGACTAACATTCCATCAGCCTTTCGATTATTTTTTTATACATGAATATTTTTTGTTCCTTCAGGTGGTAAATCATTCTTGGAGATTTAAAAATGTTTACATTTAATTTTTAATTTTTTTCTTACTTTTCCTTTCTGCCTTTTTTTTCTCTTTTTCTTAATTCAATCTTTCTTTCCCTCTCTTTATTTTTCTTTTTGTACCTGACTTATCTCTAATTCCCATTCTAATTCACCCTCCTGCTCCATCTTTTCTCTGTTCCTTTCTCAATCCATAAATCTCATTAGTTAAGGAGATCCACTGTTGCTCCTGTTGCCCTCACCACACTGGTATCATGTCGCACTTCCAACAAGTTACGGCCAACGTTCCCTCTAAGGCCGCATGGCGTGCACCTCTCTGCTGTTCCTCTCCCCAGCCATTGTCTCAGGTTGAAGAAGGCCTATATCTTGTCCAGCACTCACCCATCACCCCTGTGCTTGCTGACCTACCTTGGAACCCAGTCCCCCAATGTCTGACATTTAAAATTCTCATCCTCATCTTTCAATCCCTCCATGGCCTCAACCCTCCCTATGTCTATAACCAGCCCTACTACCCTCTGAGAACCCACCTGGCCCCTGGTGCACCTCCAAATCTCTTTGCCCACCATTGGCAGCCTCACCTTAGGCCATACTCCAGTCGTCTAGGCACTAAGCACTGGAATTCCTTGAACTTCTCTGCCTCTCCACCTCCCGTTTCTCCTTTAAGATCCTTCTTAGAACACATCCATTTGAGTAGCTTTTAGTCAACCCCCAAACATTTCCTTCTTTGGCTCAGCATCGATTTTTGACAATTCCGCTTCTGTGAAGCGCCTTGGGAAATTTTTCAATGTTAAAGGCGCTACATAAATGCATATTATTGGAGAGTACTAAAATTAAATCAAGCCAGCAAAAGTTGTTATTTTCACTTTTATGGTCTTCTCCTTTAGAGGACAAAATATCAGTGGTACAAGGGAACCTAAGCATAAGTCAAGGCGGGGAACATAGTGGGTTTAATCATTCAATCCTCCTTGGATTTGGGAGTGGTGGCAAAGGACTGGAGGATTGCAAATGTTACACTCCTATAAAAGGAAGAGGTAAACCTGGTAACTATACGCCAGTCAGTTTAAAGTCAGTGGTGGGAAAACTACGAGAGACCATTGTCAAGGTCAAAATTAATTCTCACTTGGAGAAGCATGGGTTAATAAGGGACAGCAACTCGCATTTTTAAAAGATTAATCATGTCTGACTAACAAAAGAAAACGCTGGAAAAACTCAGCAGGCCAGGCAGCATCCGTGGGGAGAGAAACAGAGTTAACGTTTCAGGTCGAAGACCTTTCGTCAGAACTGGAAAAAAGCAGGAAATGGAAAGCAAGTTCAGGGGCTGGGAAAAGGGGGAGGAGATGAAAGAACAAAAGGGAAGGTCAGTGATAGGATAGAAAGCAGGAGAGATTAAGAGACATTGAGAGACATTAAGAAATATTCAAGGCAAGAGGAGGTGGTAATGGAACAGGTTAAGGAATAAAGGATGGCTCTAGATGAAGTGTGAATTGCGCTGGCAGTTTAAAAGACAGTTGCCATGCGGGAGGGAAGAAAAAAAGGCCAATCAAAAAGTGTGGATAAAAAAAAGAAAATATATATATGTGATAGGGGCTAAGGTTATGATCTGAAATTGTTGAACTCTATGTTGAGTACAGAGAACTGTAGCATGCCTAATCGAAAGATGAGGTGCTGTTCTTCGAGCTTACACTGAGCTTAGAAACATAGGCCTAGAAATTAGCTATAGCCCCGCCAGCTTGCTGGCGGCCAGAATTTACCGCTGGTCACGGAGCCACTCGCGCCCAGCCAATATTCAGTTTCAGCGCCCAAAGTCGAGGACGGCCGCTGTTCAAGGGTGTGGCCGCCCCCGCTTGGGGCGCTGAAACTGAATATCGGTGCGCTAGTGGCCGCAGCGCCACCCGCAGCGGAGCGGCAGGCTGCAGTACTGCAGGCCTTCCTCCCTCTCTTAAGGGGGAGGTGCCTGCAGCAGCTGGAGCCCCGATCGCGAGTGCCGGCAAAAGAGCCCGGCACAACAGAGAAGTGCCGGGCTCCCGGAAACCAGCCGGCAATGCCGCGGGGGGGGGGGGGGTGGTGGAGGCCGGGGAAGGAGGTGCGGGCAGGCAGCCGCCGAAAAAGCGGCCGGCCGCACCTCCACCTTAAAGCGCCCCACTAAGGCTGCTGTACGGACCCGGTCTCCGAATGTTATTAGCGGCCGCCACGGAAGAGGCGGCCGCTACTGAAGATGGGGATCGGGCCGGTGTCGGGGCGGAACCGGGGCGCTGCGCACACCGATGACGTCATCAGTGGCGGCGCAGCGCTAATGGCTACCGCCGCAATTAGCGCGTCAATGAAGTTCGCCTGAAGTTTGCAGACTGGCGCAGAAGCCCTCTTTGGGCGGTAACTGGGCGCAAAGCCCACTGAATTTCTAGGCCATAGAAACATAGAAGATAGGAGCAGGAGTAGGTCATTCGGCCCCTCGAGCCTGCTCTGCTATTCAATGAGATCATGGCTGATCATCCAAATTCAGTACCCTGTTCCTGCCTTCTCTCCATATCCCTTGATCCCTTTGGCCTTAAGAAATATATCCAACTCCTTCTTGAATATATTTAATGAATTGGCCTCTACTGCCTTCATTGTCCTAAATGGCTTACCCCTTATCCTTAGACCGTGACCCCTGGTTCTGGACTCCCCGAGCATCTGGAACATCCTTCCAGCATCTAGTCTGTCTAGTCCTGTTAGAATTTTATAAATTTCGATGAGATCTCCTCTCATTCTTCTAAACTCCAGCGAGTACAAGCCCAATCGACCCAACCTCTCCTCAAACGACATTCCTGCCATCCCAGGTATCAGCCTGGTGAATCTTCGCTGCACTCCTTCCATGGCAAGAACATCCTTCCTCAGATAGGGTGACCAAAACTGCACACAATACTCAAGATGTGGTCTCACCAAGGCCCTGTACAACTGCAGCAAGACATCCTTGTTCCTGTACTCAAACCCTCTCGCTACGAAGGCCAACATACCATTTGCCTTCTTAACCGCCTGCTGCACCTGCATGCTTACTTTCAGCGAGTGGTGCACAAGGACGCCCAGGTCTCATTGCACTTCCCCTTCTCCCAGTCTATTGCCATTCAGATAATAATCTGCCTTCCTGTTTTTGACACCAAAGTGGATAACCTCGCATTTATCCACGTTATATTGCATCTGCCATGCTTCTGCCCAATCACCCAACCTGTCCAAATCATACTGGAGTTTCTCGGCATCCTCCTCACAGCACACACGCCCACCCAGCTTTGTGTTGTCTGCAAACTTGGAGATATTACATCTAGTTCCCTCGTCCAGATCTGTAATAGATATTGTGAATAGCTGGGGTCCAAGGACCGATCCCTGCGGTACCCCACTAGCCACTGCCTGCCATTTGGAAAAAGAGCCGTTTATTCCAACTCGCTGCTTTCTGTCTGCCAACCAGTTCTCTATCCAAGTCAATACCTTGCCCCCAATCCCATGTGCCTTAATTTTACACGCTAATCTCTTATGCGGGACCTTATCGAAAGCCTTTTGAAAATCCAAATACACCACATCCACTGGTTTTCCCTTATCTATTTTACCAGTTACATCCTCAAAAATTCCAGTAGATTAGTCAAGCACGATTTACCTTTTGTAAATCCATGTTGACTTTGCCCGATCCGGTCTCTTTTTTCCAAGTGCTCTGCTATTACATCCTTTATAATGGGCTCTAGCATTTTCCCCACTACCAATGTCGGGCTTACCGGTCTGTAATTCCCCGTTTTCTCTCTACCACCCTTTTTGAACAATTTCAATTTAATTTCAATTTCAATTTCAATTTCAATTTTATTCATCACATAACTAAATGCAAGAAGTGTAATCTAGTCAGTGAAATGCTTTTTTCTTGACGAGCCGAGAGCACCAAGCAGCAAGAACACTTAGCTGCCTGGTACGCACAGAGCTCGCAAGGATGGCAGCCATCTTCATCGGCGCCACCACAAAAAAACACATACCGACATATACACGCATACATACTTTAAATATAAATAATGCAGACATAAAATAAATAAAAGACATAAAAAGACAGCACATAAAATGAACAAGCAATAATGTAAAAAAAGTAATTTCTACAGTAATTACATTGATATTTCTACCCAGGTTTCTAGAATAATCTCTGGTTACAGGGTGGCCGCACTGGGAGAGCATCGTGAGGAACTCACAACTTATAATTAAATAAATTTAATTAATTAATTAATTAATTAATAAAATTAAATAAATAAAGTGCCCCCTCAGTCTTTCTCGATCTTTCCATCTTGGTCTATCTCGATGTTTCCCCTCTCTCTCTCTTGATGTTTCCTTTGTCTTTCTCGATGTTTCCTCTCAGTTTTTCTCGATGTTTCCCCTCGGTTTCTTCCAAACACCTGGCCTGCACATTACCCCTGGCTGTCCAACTTGGCGTCCTGGTAACCGGGTTCCGCTCCAGCTCTCGTCCTTCAAACTGTCACTCCAGCGCTCGACCTTCAAACTGTCTCTCCAGCTCTCATCCTTCAAACTGTCTCTGCAGCTCTCGACCTTCAAACTGTCTCTCCAGCTCTCGACCTTCAAACTGTCTCTCCAGCTCTCGACCTTCAAACTGTTTCTCCAGCTCTCGTCCTTCAAACTGTCACTCCAGCGCTCGACCTTCAAACTGTCTCTCCAGCTCTCATCCTTCAAACTGTCTCTGCAGCTCTCGACCTTCAAACTGTCTCTCCAGCTCTCGACCTTCAAACTGTCTCTCCAGCTCTCGACCTTCAAACTTTCTCTCCAGCTCTCGACCTTCAAACTGTCACTCCAGCTCTCGACCTTCAAACTGTCTCTCCAGCTCTCGTCCTTCAAACTGCCTCTCCAGCACTCGACCTTCAAACTGTCTCTCCAGCTCTCGACCTTCAAACTGTCTCTCCAGCTCTCAACCTTCAAACTGTCTCTCCAGCTCTCGACCTTCAAACTGTCTCTCCAGCTCTCGACCTTCAAACTGTCTCTCCAGCTCTCATCCTTCAAACTGTCACTCCAGCTCTCGACCTTCAAACTGTCTCTCCAGCTCTCGACCTTCAAACTGTCTCTCCAGCTCTCGACCTTCAAACTGTCTCTCCAGCTCTCGCTCCTTCAAACTGTCTCTCCAGCTCTCGACCTTCAAACTTTCTCTCCAGCACTCGACCTTCAAACTGTCACTCCAGCTCTCGACCTTCAAACTGTCTCTCCAGCTCTCGACCTTCAAACTGTCTCTCCAGCTCTCGACCTTCAAACTGTCTCTCCAGCTCTCGACCTTCAAACTGTCTCTCCAGCTCTCGACCTTCAAACTGTCTCTCCAGCTCTCGACCTTCAAACTGTCTCTCCAGCTCTCGACCTTCAAACTGTCTCTCCAGCTCTCGACCTTCAAACTGTCTCTCCAGCTCTCGACCTTCAAACTGTGAACAGTGGGGTAAATATTAGCTACCCGCCAATCCATGGGTACTGTTCCAGAGTCTATTGAATTTTGGAAGATGACCAGCAATGCATCTAATATTTCTAGGGCCACTTCCTTAAGTACCCTAGGATGTAGATTATCAGGCCCTGGGGATTTATCGGCCCTCAATCCCATCAATTTCCCTAACAACATTTCCCTACAAATATTGATTTCTATCAGTTCCTCCCTTTCATTAGAACCTATATTCCCCGACATCTTTGGGAGATTATTTGTGTCCTCCTTTGTGAAGACAGAACCAAAGTATGTATTTAAATAGTCTGCCATTTCTTTGTTCCCCATTATAAATTCCCCTGATTCTGACTGCAAGGGACCTACGCTTGACTTCACCAATCTTTTTCTTTTCACATATCTATAAAAACTTTTACAGTCAGTTTTTATGTTCCCTGAAAGCTTACTCTCATACTCTATTTTCCCCCTCTTAATTAATCCCTTTGTCCTCCTTTGTTGAATCCTAAACTGATCCCAATCCTCAGGTTTACTGCTTTTTCTGGCCAATTTATATGTCCTCTCCTTGGATCTTATGCTATCCTTAATTTCCCTTGTTAGCCACGGTTGAGTCACCGTTTTTGTTTTATTTTTATGCCAAACTGGGATGAACAAATTCTGTAGTTCATCCATGCGATCTTTGAATGTTTGCCATTGCCGATCCACCGTCAACCCTTTGAGTGACATTCCCCAATCAATCCTACCCAACTCGCACCTCATACCATCGTAGTCTCCTTTATTTAAATTCAGGACCCGAGTCTCTGAGTCAACTATTTCACTCTCCATCTTAATGAGGAATTCTATCATATTATGGTCGCTGTGACCCAAGGGGCCTCGCACAACAAGATTGCTAATTAATCCTTTCTCATTACATAATACCCAGTCTAAGATGGCCTGATCTCTAGTTTGTTCCTCGAAATATTGGTCCAGAAATCCATCCCGTATACACTCCAGGAATTCCTCCTCCACAGTATTGTTACTAATTTGGTTAGCCCAATCTATATGTAGATTAAAGTCACCCATGATAACTGCTGTGCCCTATTGCACGCTTCTCTAATTTCCCATTTAATGCCATCCCCGAGCTCCGCATTACTGTTTGGAGGTCGATATACCACTCCCACTAACATTTTCTGACGCTTGGTATTTCTCAGTTCTACCCATACAGATTCCACATCATCAGAGCTAATATCATTCCTTTCAATTGTGTTAATCCCCTCTTTAACCAGCAATGCTACCCCACCTCCTTTTCCTTTTTGCCTATCTTTCCTGAATATTGAATACCCCAGGATGTTGAGTTCCCAGCCTTGGCCACCCTGGAGCCATGTTTCCATAATCCCAATCATATCATATTTGTTAACCTCTATTTGCACATCTAATTCATCCACCTTATTACGAATGCTACTCGCATTAAGACACAAAGCATTCAGGCTTGTTTTTTTAATGCTCTTAGATCTTTTAGAAATATTATTTACTGTGGCCATGTTTGATTTAAACCCTTGATTTCTCTGCCTGCCACTTTTGTTTTTCTCCTTCCTGTCTTTTGCTTTTATCCTTGTTTCCCTTTCCTCTGTCTCCCCGCTCAGGTTCCCAACCCCCTGCCTTTTTAGGTTAAACCCTCCCCCAGAGCATTAGCAAACACTCCCCCTAGGACATCGGTCCCAGCCCTGCCCAGGTGCAAACCGTCCATTTTGTACTGGTCCCACCTCCCCCAGAACCGGTTCCAATGTCCCAGGAATTTGAATCCCTCCCACTTGCACCATTCCTCTAGCCACGTATTCATCTGAAATATCTTTCTATTTCTACTCTGACTAGCACTTGGCACTGGTAGCAATCCTGAGATTATTACCTTTGAGGTCCTATTTTTTAATTTACCTTCTAACTCCCTATATTCAACTTTTAGGACCTCATCCCGGTTTTTACCTATATCGTTGGTACCTATATGCAGCACGACAACTGGCTGTTCACCCTCCCCTTCCAAAATGTTCTGTAGCCGCTCTGAGACATCCTTGACCCTTGCATCGGGGAGGCAACACACCATCCTGGAGTCTCGTTTGTGGTCGCAGAAATGCCTATCTATTCCCCTTACAATAGAATCCCCTATTACTATAGCTCTCCCCCTCTTTTTCCTCCCGTCCTGTGCAGCAGAACCACCTCTGGTGCCAGGAAGTTGGCTGCTGCTGCCTTCCCCTGGTAAGCCATCCCCCCCATCAGTATCCAAAGCGGTATATCTGTTTGAGAGAGGGATGGCCACAGGGGACCCCTGCACTACCTGCCTGCACCTACTACTCTGCCTGTTGGTCACCCATTCCCTTTCTGCCTGTGCCACCATTACCTGCGGTGTGACCAACTGATTAAACGTGCTATTCCCGACGTCCTCAGCATCGCGAATGGTCCAGTATGTATCCAATCGCAGCTCCAGCACCGCAATGTGGTCTGTCAGTAGCTGCAGCTGGACACACTTCCTGCACACATGGTTGTCAGGGACAGAGGAAGTGTCACTGAGCTCCCACATAGCGCAGGAGGAGCATACCATGGTACCGGGCTGTCCTGCTATGACTTATGCTTTAATTAATTCAAATTAAATTAAACAAATCAATCCCACCAATTTCACTACAGTTAAATGGTATATTTAAGGGCCCTGGTTTACAGTCCCCGCTACAACACAGAGACCCTAGAAAGAATAAACCTTAAAGGTAAAGTTTAAAAAAGAGAGAAATACTCATCAGCCAATCACTTACCTGCTTTCTGGTGATGTCACACTTCGATTACTTTTTACTTCTCTCCCTCTGAGATTGGTAAGCCTACCTGCGCCTCGGGCTCACCTTTTATACCTCACCGCCGCCGCCGCCGAGATTCCCGCCACTGCCGCCCTGAGGCCTACCTGCGCCTTGGACTCACCTTTTATAGCTCGCCGCCGCCGCCGCCGAGATTCCCGCCGCTGCCACTCTGAGGCCTACCCGCGCCTCAGGCTCACCTTTTATAGCTCGTCACCGCCGCCGAGATTCCGCCGCTGCTGCTCTGAGGCCTACCATGGAACAATGCAAGAGGCTGAGGATGGTGAGATCTGAGTGGAAATGGAGCAGTGAATTAAAATGACAGGCCACTGGGAGCTCATTATCCCCCTTATGGACTGAACGGAGGTGTTCCACAAAGCGGTCACCCAATCTACGTTTGGTCTCCCCAGTGTAGAGAAGACCACATTGTGAACAGCGAATACATTATACTAAATTGCAAGAAGTACAAGTAAATCGCTGTTTCACCTGGAAGGGGTGTTTGGGGCCCTGGCCAGTGGGAAGGGGGGAGGTATAAGGGCATGTGTTGCATCTCCTGCGCTTGCACGGGAAGGTGCCGGGAAAAGGGGAAGGGGTGCTGGGGGTGGTAGAGGAGTGGACTAGGGTGTTGTGGAGGGAGCGGTCCCTACGGAATGCTGAAAGGGGAGGTGAGGGGAAGATGCGTTTGGTGGTGGGATCATGCTGGAAGTGGCGGAAATGGTGGAGGATGATCCGTTGAATGTGGAGGCTGGTGGGGTGAAAGGTGAGGACAAGGGTAACTCTATCGTGGTTCCGGGAGGGGAGGGCAGAAGTGCGGGAGATAGAATGGACACGGTCGAGGGCCATGTCAACCACAGTAGAGGGGAATCCTCGGTTGAGGAAAAAGGAAGACATGTCGGAAGCACTGGTATGGAAGGTGGCATCATCGGAGCATATGTGGCGGTGATGGAGAAACTGGGAGAATGGAATAGAGTCCTTACAGGAGGCGGGGTGGGAGGAAGTGCAGTCCAGGTAGCTGTGGGAGTCAGTGGGCTTGTAGTGAATGTTTATCAATAACCTATCCCCAGAGCTGGAGGTGGAGAAGTCGAGGAAGGGAAGGGAAGAGTCGGAGATGGACCATGTGAAGGTGAGGGAAGGGTGGAAATTGGAAGCAAAGTAAATGAAATTTTCTAGTTCAGGGTGAGAGCAGGAGACGGCACCGATACAGTCATCAATATACCAGAAAAAGAAGTGAGGGAGGGGACCCGAGTAGGACTGGATCAAAGAGTGTTCCACATATCCCATGAAAAGGCAGGCATAGCTAGGACCCATGCGGGTACCCATAGCAACACCTTTGATTTGGAGGAAATGAGTGGAGTCAATGGAGAAGTTGTTCAATGTGAGAACAAGTTCAGCCAGGCGGAGGAGGGTGGTGGTGGATGGGGACTGGTTGGTTCTCTGTTCAAGGAAGAAGCGGAGCGCCCTCAGGCCATCCTGGTGGAGGATGGAGGTGTAGAGGGATTGTACGTCCATAGCGAAAAGGAGGTGGTTGGGGCCAGGAAACTGGAAACTGTTAAAGTGGCGGAGGGTGTCGGAAGAGTCGCGGATGTAGGTGGGATGAGACTGTAAAAGGGGAGAAAAAATAGAGTCGAGATAGGAAGAGATAAGTTCCGTGGGGCAAGAACAGGCTGAAACGATGGGTCTACCAGGGCAGTCCTGTTTGTGGATCTTGGGAAGGAGGTAGAAGCGGGCTGTGCATTGTTGGGGAGCTATGAGGTTGGCGGCCGTGGGGGGAAGATCTCCAGAGGAGATGAGGTCAGTGACAGTCTTGGAAACGGTGGCTTGATGTTCGGTAGTGGGCTCATGGTCCAAGTGGAGGTAGGAGGAGATGTCGGAGAGTTGGCATTCATCTTCCGCTGGGTAGAAGTCGGTTCGCCAAACAACAACTGCACCACCCTTGTCGGCAGGTTTAATGACAATGTCAGGGTTGGATCTGAGAGAATGGAGTGCTGCAAGTTCAGAGGGAGGTAGGTTGGAGTGAGTGAGGGCAGCAGAGAAATGGTGACGGCCGATGTTACGGCAGCAGTTTGCAATGAAAAGATCTAGAGAGGATAAGATGCCAGAGGGAGGGGTCCAGGTAGAACGAGAATTCTGAAAGCGGGAGAAAGGGTCAGCTGTGCGGGGGGAAGACTCCTGGCCAAAGAAGTGGGCACGGAGGTGAAGGTGGCAGAATAAGAGCTCAGCATCATGCCGAGCTCGAAAATCATTGAGGTAGGGGCGTAAGGGGATGAAGCTCAGGCCTTTGCTGAGGACTGATCGTTCGGGGTCAGAGAGGGGAAGGTCAGAAGGGATAGTGAAATCGTTGCAGGGGGTGAGATTAGGAGAAGGGGGGTCAGAGGAAAGTGAATGGAAGAAGGTTCCAGAGGGGCGTTGGTGTTCAAGAGTTGATGAAGCTTGCAATCTTTGACATCAGAAAGGAAGAAGAAAAGTTTTTTGTTGAAGCATCAGATGAGTTGAAGGATGAAATGGAACTGTGGACCTGGACAGCTTTGAGATAGAGTGCGTCAGTGCTGCTGAAGCGAGAGGTCGAGAATGGTCATGTGGTACCGCATGGTGTTGAGCGTGGATCTCAAGATGCGGCGAGAGCAGTAGTTTGAGGAACGACGAATATCGTGGAGATATTTGTAACCCTGGGTGGATCTGAAACATGAAGGGTGGAAGTTTAATTGGAACCCACGTGGAATAAGTCAGAACCAGAGACAGTTGCTGAGGATAGAGATGTGGCTGTGAAACCGAGTCTTGGCAGATACCTGATCAAACACAAGAAGGGAAACTGAAAGCAATGAAGATGAACAAGGTTGAAGAGACAAACGGAAATCCCGTCGAAGAGAAGAGCAGAACTTCTTCAAGGTGGGCATTCCTAGAAGAGAGGTGGCAGTGAACCAAACACTAATACAATAGCAAAATACTGTGGATGTTGGAAATCTGAAAAACTCAGCAGGCCAGGCAGCATCCGTGGAGAGACAAACAGAGTTAACGTTTCAGGTCGAAGACCTTTCGTCAGAACTGGAAAAAAGCAGGAAATGGAAAGCAAATTTAGGGGCTGGGAAAAGGGGGAGGGGATGAAAGAGCAAAAGGGAAGGTCAGTGATAGGATAGAAAGCAGGAGAGATTAAGAGACATTGAGAGACATTAAGAGATATTCAAGGCGAGAGGAGGCGGTAATGGGACAGGTTAAGGAACAAAACATGTCTGACTAACCTGATTGAGTTTTTTGATGAAGTAACAGAGGGTTCATGAAGGTAATTTAGTAGATGTATATATAGACTTTGAAGAGGCATTTGATAAAGTACCAAGTAACAGACTTATTCGGAAAATAAAAGTATATGGGATTAAAGGGATGGTGGTAAATTGGGTACGTAATTGGCTAAGGGATAGGAGGCAGAGAGTAGCAGTGAACAGATGTTTTACTGATTGGAGAGAAGTTTGCAGTGGGGTCTCCCAGGAGTCGGTATTAGGAACATTGCTTTTCTTGTTATATAGAAATGCAATGGGTTTGGGTATGGGGAGTACAATTTTGAAGTTTGCAGATGGTACAAGACTTGACAATGTAATAAATAGTGAGCATGATAGTAGCAGGCTTCAGGAGGACATAGACAGACTGGTGGAATGGGCAGACACATGGAAGATCAAAATTAATGCGGATAAGTGTAAAGTGATGCACTTTGGGAGGAAAAATATGGAGATGCCGTATAATCTAAATGGTACTATATTGAGCAGGGGTGCAATAGCCTCCTGCTGATTACAACCTACCACCCTCCCTCAGCTGATGAATCAGTACGCCTCCATGTTGAACACCACTTGGAAGAAGCACTGAGAGTAGCAAGGGCACAGAATGTACTCTTGTGGGGACTTCAATCAATGTCCATCACCAAGAGTGGCTCGGTAGCACCACTACTGACCGAGCTGGCCGAGTCCTGAAGGATATAGCTGCCAGACTGGGCCTGCGGCAGGTGGTGAGAGAACCAACACGAGGGAAAAACCTACTTGACCTCATCCTCACCAAACTACCTGTCGCAGATGCATCTGACCATGACAGTATTGGAAGCAGTGACAACACCACAGTCATTGTTGAGATGAAGTCCTGTCTTCACACTGAGAACACCCTCCATCATGTTGTGTGGCACTACCACTGTGCTAAATGGGATAGATTCAGAAAAGATCTAGCAGCTCAAAACTGGGTATCCATGAGGCGCTGTGGGCCATCAGCAGCAGCAAAATTGTATTCCACCCAATCTGTAACCTCATGACCTGGCATATCCCTCACTCTACCATTACCATCAAGCCAGGGGGCCAACTGTGGTTCAACAAGGAGTGTAGAAGAGCATGCCAGGAGCAACACCAGGCATACCTAAAATGAGGTGCCAACCTGGGCAAGCTGCAACACAGGACTACATGCATGCTAAACAGCAGAAGCAGCGTGCTATAGACAGAGCTAAGCGATCCCACAATCAACGGATCAGATCAAAGCTCTGCAGTCCTGCTAGATCTAGTCATGAATGGTGGTGGACAATTAAACAACTAATGGGAGGAGGAGGCTCCATGAACATCTCCATCCTCAATGATGGAGAAGCCCAGCACGCGAGTGCAAAAGGCAAGGCTTAAGCATTTTCAATCATCTTCAGACAGAAGTGCCGAGTGGATGATCCATCTCGGCTTCCTACTGGCGTCCCCACCATCACAGCAGCCAGTCATCAGCTAATTCGATTCACTCCATGTGATATCAAGAAATGGCTGAACGCACTGGATACAGCAAAAGCTATGGGACCCGACAACATCCCGGCTGTCGTGCTGAAGACTTGTGCTCTAGAACTAGCCGCGCTTCTAGCCAAGCTGTTCCAGTACAGCTACAACACTGCCATCTACCCGACAATGTGGAAAATTGCCCAGGCATGTCCTGTCCACAAAAAGCAGTACAAATCCAATCCAGCCAATTACCGCCCCATTAGTCTACTCTCAATCATCAGCAAAGTGATGGAAGGTGTTGTCGACAGTGCTATTAAGTGGCACTTACTCACCAATAACCTGCTCACTGATGCCCAGTTTGGGTTCCGCCAAGACCACTCAACTCCAGACCTCATTACAACCTTGGTCCAAACACGGACAAATGAGCTTAATTCCAGAGGTGAGAGTGACTGCCCTTGACATCAAGGCAGCATTTGACCAAGTGTAGCATCAAGCAGCCCTAGTAATATTAAAGTCAATGTGAATGAGGGGAAATACTTTCCACTGGCTGGAGTCATACCTAGCACAAAGGTTGTGGTTGTTGGAGGCCAATCAGCTCAGCCCCAGAACATCACTGAATGAGTTCCTCAGGGCAGTGTCCTACGGGATTCATCAGAAGCATGTATGACCGAGCTCACAAGCCTTTCAGTTCTTACATTGAGCAGATGGAGATGTTTTTTTGGGCCAATAACATTATTGAGACTGAAGATGCAGATGAGAATGTTCAAGCTCAACATAAAGTAATTTGTGAACGGAAGAAAGCATTTTTTCTAATGGAGTGTAGTGTATCTACCTTTAAGGGGAGAACTACTTGTTACAGCTCCTGTATACTGTAGTACCAGCAGTGACCACACCTGTATATAAACCCTGAGTAGGGATCTGTACGTTTAGTTTTAGAGTAACCCTCATCCAGTAAATACCTGTTGATTGTTCCTGCAGTCTCGTGTCTAGTTATTGAAGGACACACAACATCAAAAATACACGGATCTAACAGTAGCGATGAGGCAGATTCGAACCTACCTGCAACTCTGCATTACCTCCCAGGGATTCGCTCCTGGAGAACAGTGGAAGAAAGTTGAGGCCAGAAGCACGGGCGTCGACCACGAGCAACCGCCCAGTCATCCAGCAGAGATTTGAGCATCGCAGGGGAGGCTGTTGAGAGCTGGGCTTGGTTCTCCAGTCAAGGTGGTCCAGCGAAACGGGCTGGCAACAGGTACGGCGCAGACCCTTCCTGGACAGCGGCGGCTAGAGCCGACCGACGGCACAGAAAAGGCCAAGCAGCATCGACAGGAGAAGAGAGAGGGTAGAGCGCACAGGGTGCAGCCGATGTTCAGGACCGAGCGGCGTCGACGGGAGAAGAGAGAGGGTAGAATGTGCAGAGCGCAGCCAGTCTTCAAGGGACGAGCAGCATCAGCGGGGAAGAAAGGGAAACGCGCAGAGCACAGCCGGTGTTCAAGGGCTGAGTAGCCGCAGCGGAGAAGAAGGGAGAGCGCAGGAAAACGCCATTTTGAGCCGCAAGAAGAAGGGAAAGCACGGGACAATGCCATTTTGAGCCAGTCTAACCACACCCAGGGATGCCGAAGAGTGGCAGTTATCACAGCGTTCGACAATGAAGTCGAAGATTGGACGACATATGTCGAACGCATAGAAGTGTACTGCAAGGCGAATGAAGTACCAGATGAGAGGAAAGCGCTGGTATTGTTGAATTCCATGGGTGCAAAAGCATATGGCTTACTGCAAAACCTAGTAACCCCAGAGAAGCCAGCGGACAAGGATTTTGGAAACATAGTGTCAATCCTACAGAACCACTTAAACCCCACACCGCTGCTGATAGCAGAAAGATTTAAGTTTCACAAAAGGAACCAGCATAAAGATGAAAGTAATGCTGAGTATTTAACGGAACTGCACAAGCTATCGAAACACTGCCAGTTTGGAACGGGACTAGCAGATACTTTAAGGGACAAGTTTGTGTGTGGGCTTCAAAGTGAAGGAACCCAGAAAAGGCTTCTATCAGAAAAGTGATACAGACTCCGGAAGCAAGGAGCTGGGTTATCTGAAACTACATAAGGTGATCCAAACGGAGGATCATCAAACTATCTGGGTCACGCTCAAGATAGGCGGAGTCCAAGTGAAAATGGAATTGGACACAGGATCAGCCCTAACAGTCATAAACCGAAGGGACTACAAGCGGCTATTCTCACATATACCCTTGAGAGATACAGAGATTGTCTTGAAGACGTACATGGGGCAAAAAGTCTAGCCCAAAGGAAAAATAAGGGTGGACGTGGTATATAACGGTAAGGAAACACCAAAAATGGACCTATATGTATTGTCAGATGGAGGACCACCACTACTAGGACGTGAATGGATCCGGAAGATACAGCTAGATTGGCATTCTATACAAGCACTGACTGTAGATGCCAAAAAGGATGATGACGCCACGCCTGGTCAACTGTCAAAAATGCTAACTGACGCACAAGAAGTGTTCCAGGAGGGACTTGGAACACTAAAAGGCATAACAGCGACAATCAAAATAGAGGAAAATGCAAGTCCAAAGATTTTTAAGGCCAGACCGGTGCCTTATGCGATCCGCCCAGCCGTCGAAGCAGAGCTGGAAGGTTTGGAACGTTCAGGAGTACTGTCCAAAGTGGACTGGAGCAAATGGGCCACATCGATCGTTCCTGTAATGAAGAGGTCGTTGAGTAATACGCCTGGGGAACCAAAGAAAGTTCGCATCTGTGGGGACTTTAAGGTGACAGTGAACCCAGTCCTTCACACGGTACAATATCCGCTTCCGCGGATTGAAGATATTTTCGCCTCGCTATCTGGAGGGAAACGCTACACTAAGATTGATCTGGCCCAGGCGTACCTGCAAATGGAGGTAGAAGAAGCCTCAAAACAGTACCTCACGATCAACACTCATAAAGGTCTCTACCAATACAACCGGCTGGTTTTTGGGGTAGCATCAGCTCCGGCTATTTGGCAAAGGGCAATGGATCAAGTCCTGCAAGGGATTCCAGGGACCCAGTGTTATTTGGATGACATCCTGGTCACGGGCGAAAATGACAGTGCTCACCTTGCCAACCTGGAGTAGGTGCTCACTAGATTGAAGGAATATGGGCTCCGAGCAAATCGCCACAAATGCGAGTTTTTCCAGAAGCAGATCTCGTATTGTGGCCACGTTATTGATGAAGAGGGGTTACATAAGTCCCCTGAAAAGATTGAGCCAGTAGTCAAGGCTCCAGCACCGGAAAATGTGTCACAACTGAGGTCGTTCCTCGGGCTGGTGAACTACTACCATAAGTTCTTGCCGAATTTGTCTACAGTACTACACCCACTGAACACCCTACTGCAAACGGGGGTACCATGGAAGTGGAATGACGAATGTAAACGAGCTTTCCAGAAGTGCAAAGAATTGATCACATCAAAAGAGGTGTTGGCTCATTTCAACCCAGCACTACCAATTCGGTTGGCGTGTGATGCATCACCCTATGGCATTGGAGCGGTGCTGTCGCACAAGTTCCCGGACGGCTCGGAGAGGCCGGTAGCCTTTATGTCTCGGTCACTAACCTCAGCCGAGCGTAACTATGCCCAGATTGACGGGGAGGCCCTCAGCCTAGTGTGGGGAGTGAAAAAGTTCAACCACTATCTGCACGGTCAGAAGTTCACCTTGCTGACGGACCACCAACCACTTGTCTCCATCTTAATCCAAAGAAGGGCGTGCCGGTGATGACTGCGCAACGGCTACAAAGATGGTCCCTTTTCCTAGGGGCGAACCAATATGAAATCGAGTATAAGGGCACGAAACAGCATGGAAACGCTGATGGGCTATCTCGCCTGCCACTGCCTACTGCGGAGGAAGCACCAGCAGTGGACCCTGTCGAAATATTTCATTCAACTATAATTGAACGCTTGCCAGTAACTAATGCTGATATAGAGAAGGAGACCCGAAATGACCCGACACTGTCCCGGGTATATGACTTGACGGTGAAGGGATGGCCAACACATGGCGACTCACTGTTGCCAGTATTCTCATCCAGAAGAGAACAGCTGTCAGTATGCCAGGGGACCTTGATGTGTGGATCCCGAGTGGTAATTCCACCCAAGTTAAGGGAGAATGCTCAATGAGCTTCACGAAGGCCATCTGGGAGGGGTGAAAATGAAAAGCCTTGCTAGGGCTTATGTGTGGTGACCGGGGATTGATCAGCAAATCGAGGACCTGACAAAGAGCTGCTCAGGATGCCAGAAGGTCCAAAATGCACCACCACATGCCCCTCTACACCCATGGGAGTGGCCCTCATCTCCATGGCAATGGGTGCATATTGATTTTGCTGGTCCATTCATGGACTCAATGTTTCTAATAGCCATGGATGCGCACTCAAAATGGCCTGAGGTGATCAAAATGTCGTCCACCACCACGGAGAAAACTATTGCAGACCTACGGACCATATTTGCCAGGAAAGACTTGCCAGAGCAGATTAGCTCTGATAACGGACCACAGTTTGTGTCCGAAGAGTTTCGAAGATTCATGAAAAGGAATGGGGTAAGGCTTACACATCCGCCCCGTATTATCCAGCCACAAATGGATTGGCTGAGAGGTTCGTACAAACCTTTAAGAAAGCAGTAAAGGCCATGTGCGATGACGACATTCCACTGCAGCATAAGGTGGACAATTTCCTGTTAGCCTACAGAAATGCGACACATGCAGTCACCAACCAGACACCGGCCATGATGTTCTTTAACCGAAGGTTGAGATCTCATCTGGATTTGCTCAGACCAAATGTACGAAGAGATGTTGAGAATAAGCAATTCCAGCACATCAATGAGAAGCCGACAAGGAGCTTCAATGTAGGGCAACCAGTCTTGGCCCGCGACTACCGAACAGAGAAATGGCAACCAGGAACGATATGCACACGGCAGGGGCCACTAATGTACACAGCGGATGTTGGGGAGAACATTGTGAGACGCCATGTCGACCAGATGCTAGAGTCACAGGAACGAGTCAACCCCGTGTCTCGTGCACCTGGTGATGAACCCGACATACAGGTAGCATCTACCCCAGAAACAGTAGCATCGGAAGCTGATGAACCAACTGACGACAGGGGGCCTCCGCACCAAGACCAAGACACTCAGGAAAGGCGCTATCCAGAAAGGATCAGGAAGCCGCCCCAAAGACTGAATTTATAACTGGACTATTTTCAGTTAATGTGCATGTTAAAAGTGTTAATTGTTAAATGAATGTTATGGTACAGTCAATCTAAAAGGGGAGGAATTGTAGTGTATGTACCTTTAAGGGGAGAACTACTTTTTACAGCTCCTGTATACTGTAGTACCGGCAGTGACCACACCTGTATATAAACCCTGAGTAGGGATCTGTACGTTTAGTTTTAGAGTAACCCTCATCCAGTAAATACCTGTTGATTGTTCCTGCAGTCTTGTATCTAGTTATTGAAGGACACACAACATCAGAAATACACGGATCTAACAGAGATCGGGCCAGATGTCTACAGAATGTTGACAAACCTACTCACGCCAGGGAGAGTGAAGGATGCGTCGTCTGAAGATATTGTCGAGAAACTCGAGGGCCATTTCAAACCAAAACCATTAGAAATAGCAGAGAGCTATAGGTTTGGCACCAAAATCAAAAACAAAGTGAAACCATCAGTGAGTACACTGTAGCTCTTAAGAACGTGTCATTCCATTGTAACTTCGGCACATTTTTGGATCGTGCGTTCCGAGATAATTTTGTGTGTGGGCTGGTGGATGAGCACACACGGACCAAGTGACTGAACACTCCGAACCTAACATTTGGCATAGCATGTAAAATTTCCCTAACTATGGAGGTGGTGTCTAAGAATGCTGGGGAGCTCCGTCCAACTCAAGTGACTAATGCAACTGAGGTCTACAGTCACAAAGCCACTGCCAAACCTAAAGCTCTGAGACCGAGTCAAAAGCTTGTTGGTGAGAGTAGTTCAGTGAATTGTTATCACTGCAGTGGAAATCACTCACCACAGACCTGCCAATACAGAAATGTGAAGTGTTTTCACTGCCAGAAGCAAGGCCATATTTCAACAGCTTGCAGAGCTAGATCTAAAGCTGGAAGTAAGAACCATTCTAGTGGCAATGCAAAGCAACGACAACAAAAGGGAGTTTACAATATTGAAATGAACACACCTGATGTTGAAGAACTAGGTATCTACAGTATGCCATTAATGGCAACACTAACAGTCGTGAGAAAGACTTTCGTACAAAAATTTTGATCAATGACCAATATATTGATATGTGTATCGACACAGCGGTGGACTGCTCTATCATGAGTAAGGACACATATGAGAGTAAGTTTAATTAAGTACCACTTACAAAGAGTACCGTAGAGTTAAAAACCTACTCCAGAGAAATCCTAGAGACACGTGGACAAAAGGAATGTACAGTTCAACACAATGGCCAGTCAGTAAAGCTGCCTATTATTGTTGTAAGCTACAACAACAGGCCAACCCTCATGGGCAAAGGCTGGTTGAGAAAGTTAAAACTAGACTGGAAAAACATCTTCAGTGTAGATGCTTAAATGAAGTGACTCGACACAACACTGAACAAGTATAAAAGCATATTCACAGACAGTTATGAGGGCATCACTGGGTATGACGCACATATCCGCATCAAGTCTAACATGAAGCCTGTCTATTGTAAGGCAATGCCGGTCCCCTATGCACTGAAAAGTCAGGTGGAGGAAGAGCTAGCGATGCTCAGAGAGAACGGAGTGATAGTAAAAACTGACAAAAGTGAATGGGCTACCCCGATTGTGGTGGTGCCCAAAGCAGACAAAACTGTACACTTGTGCGGTGACTACAAAGTTACTATCAACCAAGTTGATGATGAGCAGTACCCGTTACCTACATCCCAAGATTTGTATGCAGCACTTTCTGGGTCAAAGGTTTTCTCCAAGTTTGATCTGTCACACGCTTACGCTCAGCTGAGTGTTGACAAAGAGAGTCAACAGTATCTCACCATCAAGAGACTGTACTTATACACCAAGCTGCTGTATGGTGTAAAGTCCTCCACCAAAATTTTCCAGGCTATGATGGATAAGATTTTACAAGGAGTTCCAAATTGCTTGTGCAGTCAAGACGATGTGCTGATCGCAACAAGCAGTGAGGAAGAAAATCTAGAAGTGTTAGAGTTAGTGCTTCAAAGGTTGAATTACCAAAATGTCAAATTGAAAAGGAGCAAATGTGCTTTTGTGCAGTCTAAGGTTGTGTACCTTAGTCTGAAAGTTGATGCAAATGGCTTGCAACCAGTGAAGGAAACGTTGATGCAGTCACCAATGCTCCAAAGCCACAAAACTTGTCTGAGTTAAAATCTTTCCTTGGAATGCTCCAGTACTACGCACGTTTCTTACCTGACTTAGTGACCATGTTAGCTCCATTGCATGAGCTGCTCCAGAAGGATGTCAAGTGAAAGTGGACAAAAACACATCAGGAAGCTTACGATGCTTGTAAGAGAAGTCTCTCTAGCGATGCACTACTTGTGCACTATGACACAGAGCGTGAGCTTAAGTTAGCGTGTGATGCTTCCAGCTATGTTGTGGGAGCTGTCAAAAGCCACTTAATGGATGACAGACAAGAGAAACCAATCACGTTTGCATTGCGTACCCTCACAAAGAGCGAAAGAAATTACACGCAAATTGAAAAGGAAGCACTCACCATAGTGTTTAGAATCATGAAATTCCAACAGTTCGTCATCCGCAGAAAATTTACCCTGATAACAAACTGCTCATAGCAATATTGGGGCCCAAATCTGCCATCCCTACAATGGCCGCATCAAGAATGCAACGTTGGGCAGTGTTGTTGTCACAATATGACTACACGATTGAATATCGCACTTCAAAGCAAAACGCAATCGCAGATGCCTTGTCCTGTTTGCCACATGAGGACTTGTGTGTTGGGAGTGAAGGGGAGATTTTCACGCTAGGTGCAATTGTCAGATGACTCAGTACTGAAAAGAGTGTATGAAAACACCTTGAGTGGATGGACTGATCAGTGTATGGACACAGCATTGAAACCATTCCATAACCGTCGTACTGAATTGTCTTGTGAGCGAGGTTGTATCAAGTGGGGAAACAGAGTGGTGGTAACTTCATACTGAACATCCAGGGATCGTCAGTATGAAATCAATTGCAAGAAGCTTTGTTTCCTGGCCTGGATTGGACAGTGATTTTGAATCACTTGTCAGCAAATGCAGCGTTTGCCAAAATTGCAGAAACAAACCACCCAAAACTCCACTACAACCCTGGTCTTGGCCAAGTAGACCTTTTCAGAGAATACATGTAGACTTCTGTGAGAAAGCAAATGATTATTTCCTGGTACTTGTAGATAATCACTCAAAGTGGATTGAAGTGAAACACATGGAGGAGGAGGAGCTCGGGAGAAAACCCGGCGACCAGCGAGGCCCGAGACCAGTCGGGAGCAGTGTGGTGAGACCGGTATAAAAACCGGAGAGAGGCGAGGCCCGAGACCAGTCGGGACCAGCGGGAGCAGCGAGGAGGAGCTCAGGAGAAAACTCGGCGACCAGCGAGGCCCGAGACCAGTCGGGAGCAGTGTGGTGAGACCGGTATAAAAACCGGAGAGAGGCGAGGCCCGAGACCAGTCGGGACCAGCGGGAGCAGTGAGGAGGAGCTCGGGAGAAAACCCGGCGACCAGCGAGGCCCGAGACCAGTCGGGAGCAGTGTGGTGAGACCGGTATAAAAACCGGAGAGAGGCGAGGCCCGAGACCAGTCGGGACCAGCGGGAGCAGCGAGGAGGAGCTCGGGAGAAAACCCGGCGACCAGCGAGGCCCGAGACCAGTCGGGAGCAGTGTGGTGAGACCGGTATAAAAACCGGAGAGAGGCGAGGCCCGAGACCAGTCGGGACCAGTGGGAGCAGCGAGGAGGAGCTCGGGAGAAAACCCGGCGACCAGCGAGGCCCGAGACCAGTCGGGAGCAGTGTGGTGAGACCGGTATAAAAACCGGAGAGAGGCGAGGCTTACCAACTCAGCAGCGGGGAGAGAGGTAAAAAGTAATCAGTGTGTGACGTCACCAGGGAGCAGGTAGGTGATTGGTTGGTGAGTATTTCTCTTTTTTCAATACAAGCTTGAATTCTGTGGTGTAGTGGGGATAGTTGGTAAATAAAGCGCCCTAGAGCATACCTGTAACTGGGGTATTGAATAAATTTTTAAAGTAATTAAAGGGGTAAGTCATGGCAGGAGAGTTCAGACCCGTGCTCTGCTCCTCCTGCTCTATGTGGGAAGTCAGGGATGCTGCCAGTGTCCCTGATGACCATGTGTGCGGGAAATGCATCCAGCTGCAGCTACTTGTAGACCGCATTGCGGCGCTCGAGCTGCGGGTGGATGAATTTTGGAGCATGCGCGATGCTGAAAGGCTCGTGGATAACACGTTTAGTGAGTTGTGCACGCCTCAGGGTAGGGCAGCACAGGGGGTGACCATCAGGCGGAGCAACAAAGGCAGGCAGGTAGTGCAGGGAACCCCTGCGGACATCCCCCTTTCAAACAAGTATACCGCTTTGGATACTGTTGAGGGGGATGACTCACCAGGGGAAGGCAGCAGCGGCCAACTTCCTGGCACTGGGGGTGCTCCTGCTGCCCAGGAAGGGGGGAAAAAGAGTGGGAGAGCAATAGTGGTAGGGGATTCTATAGTAAGGGGAACAGATAGGCGTTTCTGTGGCCGTAGACGTGAATCCAGGATGGTTTGTTGTCTCCCTGGTGCCAGGGTCAAGGATGTCACTGAGCGGCTGCAGGGCATTCTGGAGGGGGAGGGAGAACAGCCAGTGGTCGTGGTCCACATTGGTACCAACGACATAGGTAAAAAGAGGGATGAGGTCCTGCAGTAAGAATTTAGGGAGCTAGGTGAAGGATTAAGGAGCAGGACCTCAAAGGTTGTAATCTCTGGATTACTCCCGGTGCCACGTGCTAGTAAGTATAGGAATAGGAAGATAGAACAGATGAATGCGTGGCTAAAGGGATGGTGCAGGGGGGAGGGCTTTAGTTTCCTGGATCACTGGGTCTGCTTCTGGGAAAGGTGGGACTTGTACAAGTCGGACGGTTTACACCTGAACCAGGGGGGAACCAATATCCTTGCGGGGAGGTTTGCTAGCACTGCTGGGGAGGGTTTAAACTAACTTGGCAGGGGGTTGTGGTACAGAGTGGAGCTATAGTAGGGGGTGATTTACGGCCAAATACAGAGGGAAAAACAAGTCAGCTGGGAAGGCAGAGCAAATATGTGAAGGCAAAAGAGAATATGGCAGGGCTGGAAGGCATTTATTTTAATGCAAGGAGTCTTGCAAATAAGGTGGATGAACTGAAGTTGTTGTTGAACACATGGGAGTACGATATTGTTGCTATCACGGAGACATGGTTGAGGGAGGGTCAGGACTGGCAGCTCAATATTCCGGGGTATAGAATCTTCAGGCGAGACAGAGGGGGGTGTAAAAGGGGAGGGGGTGTTGCAATATTAATTAAGGAGTCAATTACTGCTGTAAGGAGGGATGATATATTAGCGGGTTCCTCTAATGAGGCCATATGGGTAGAACTTAAAAACAAAAAGGGGGCAAGCACTTTGCTGGGAGTGTACTATAGGCCCCCAAACAGTCAGGGGGAGATAGAGGAACAGATATGTAGGCAAATCTCAGAGAAGTGCGAAAATAATAGGGTAATAATAGTGGGGGATTTCAACTTCCCCAATATAAATTGGGACAGTCAGAGTGTGAAAGGCTTAGAGGGTGCAGAATTCTTAAAGTGCATCCAGGAGAGCTTTTTGAGCCAACATGTAGAAAGTCCTACAAGAGAGGGGGCGATACTGGACCTAATTCTGGGGAATGTAGCCGGGCAAGTGGTGGAAGTGTCAGTAGGAGAGCATTTTGGCGACAGTGACCATAATTCGGTGAGATTTAAGGTGGTCATGGAAAAAGACAAAGACGGCCCGGAAATAAGGGTTCTAAATTGGGGGAAGGCTGATTTTAATATGATAAGGCAGGATCTGGCCAAAGTGGACTGGGAGCAGCTGCTTATAGGAAAATCCACATCAAAACAGTGGGAGACTTTCAGAAGGGAAATAGAGAGAGTACAACGCCAACATGTTCCTGTAAAGGTCAAGGGTGGGACCAACAAGCAAAGGGAACCTTGGATGACAAGGGATATACAAAAATGCATTAGAAATAAAAGGGGGGCTTTTGGCAGTTACAAAAGACTAAAGACAGAAGAAGCCCTAGAGGAGTATAAAAAGTGCAGGGGCATACTTAAAAAAGAAATTAGGAGGGCGAGGAGGGGCCATGAAATAACACTGGCGAGCAAAATAAAGGAAAATCCTAAGATGTTTTATAAGTATATTAAGGGCAAGAGGATAACCAGGGAAAGGGTAGGGCCCATTAGGGACCAAAGTGGCAATCTGTGTGTAGAGCCAGAGGATGTAGGCGGGGTTTTAAATGAATTTTTTGCATCTGTGTTCACTATGGAGAAAGACGATGCAGACATAGAAATCGGGCAAGGGGACTGTGACATACTCGAAAATATTAGCATCGAGAGGGAGGAGGTGCTAGCGGTTTTAGCGGGCCAAAAAGTGGATAAATCCCCAGGCCCGGACGAGATGTATCCCAGGCTGCTGTGGGAGGCAAGGGAGGAGATTGCAGGGGCTCTGACACTAATTTTCAGAACCTCTCTGGCCACAGGGGATGTACCAGAGGACTGGAGAACAGCTAACGTAGTACCATTATTCAAGAAGGGTAGCAGGGATAAACCAGGGAATTACAGGCCAGTGAGTCTAACATCTGTGGTGGGGAAATTATTGGAAAAAATTCTGAGGGACAAAATTAATCTCCACTTGGAGAGGCAAGGATTAATCGGGGATAGTCAGCATGGCTTTGTCAAGGGTAAATCATGTCTAACAAATCTGATCGAATTTTTCGAGGGGGTGACTAGTGGGGTGGATGAGGGAAATGCTGTGGATGTGGTTTACATGGACTTCAGTAAAGCTTTTGACAAAGCCCCGCATAGGAGACTGGTCAAGAAGGTAAGAGCCCATGGGATCCAGGGTGCCTTGGCCCGTTGGATCCTAAACTGGCTGAGTGGCAGGAGGCAGAGGGTGATGGTCGAAGGTTGCTTTTGTGACTGGAAGCCTGTGTCCAGTGGGGTACCTCAGGGATCGGTGCTGGGTCCCTTATTGTTTGTGATCTACATAAATGATTTGGATGAGAATGTAAAAGGTATGATCAGTAAGTTCGCAGATGACACGAAAATTGGTGGGGTGGTAAATTGCGAGGAGGAAAGCCTCCGGCTACAGGACGATATAAACGGGTTGGTCAGATGGGCGGAAAAGTGGCAAATGGAATTTAACCCTGAAAAGTGCGAGGTGATGCATTTTGGACGGACAAATAAGGCAAGGGAATACACAATGAGTGGTAGGACCCTAGGAAGTACAGAGGGTCAGAGGGACCTTGGTGTACATGTACATAGATCCCTGAAGGCAGCGGAGCAGGTAGATAAGGTGGTTAAAAAGGCATATGGGATACTTGCCTTCATTAGCCGAGGCATAGAATATAAGAGCAGGGAGGTTATGATGGAGCTGTACAAAACGCTGGTGAGGCCACAGCTGGAGTACTGTGTGCAGTTCTGGTCGCCTCACTATAGGAAGGGTGTGATTGCTTTGGAGAAGGTGCAGAGAAGATTCACCAGGATGTTACCTGGGATGGAGCGCCTCAGCTATGAAGAGAGGCTGGACAGGCTGGAGTTGTTTTCCTTGGAGCAGAGAAGGCTGAGGGGGGACCTGATTGAGGTGTACAAAATAATGAGGGGCATAGATAGGGTAGATAAAGAGGAACTTTTCCCCTTAGTGGGGGGGTCAATAACAAGGGGGCATAGATTCAGGGTAAGGGGCAGGAGATTTAGAGGGGATTTGAGGAGGAACTTTTTCACCCAGAGGGTGGTTGGAATGTGGAACTCAATGCCTGAAAGGGTGGTGGAGGCAGGAACCCTCACAACATTCAAGAAGCATTTGGATGAGCACTTGAAATGCCATTGCATACAAGGCTATGGACCAAATGCTGGAAAATGGGATTAGACTGGACAGGGATGGATGGGCGGCGCAGACACGATGGGCCGAAGGGCCTCTTTCTGTGCTGTAAAACTCTATGACTCTATGACTCTATGACATGGGTTCAAATAATACAACTGAACACACCATAGCTGAGTTGAGGTCTAACTTTGCATGTCATGGCTTACCTGAAGAGTTTTGTTTCTGACAATGGCCCTCAGTTCTGTTCTGCTCTATTCCAAGAATTCATGAAATGGAATGGTGTCAAACACACTCTCGTTCCAACATATCATCCAACTTCCAATGGAGCAGCCGAAAGGTCAGTCAGAATAGTGAAAGAAGCACTGAAAAAGCAAGTGTTGCAGGGTTATTCGGGACTCAGCATGAAGCAATGTTTGGCAAATTTCTTGCTGAAGTACAGAACTACTCCGTACACTACAACTGGATATACCCCAGCAGAACTCTTGATGAAGAGGAGATTGAGAACACGATTGAGTCTCGTTCAACCAAATTTGGCCTCAAGGGTTGAACAGAAATAGTTGAGTCAGAAACGTTATTATGACGGCAATTGGCAAGGACGCAGTTTCAAACAAACGAGTGTGTTTGTGTTCTCAGTCCCCCTGTCAAGTCGAGTTGACACAAGTGGGATAAAGGAACCATAGTAGAGGTTGGTGGAACCAAGAGATATTTGGTTGAAATTGGTGACAACTTCTGAAGTGTTCATGTAGATCAAATGATCTCTGCTAGAGATGAACCAAGACGTGATCTTGAACCACTTGATCATGAACACATACATGAGTTTGACTCCGTTCAGACTTCAATAACTGAAGTACCAGGTTCAAACAAATCTGAGATAGAAACAGGATCATCTTTGAGTTCAGAACCAAAACAAAACAGCTGAAAATTGGTTCAACAGCAAAGCCTTCTGTAAAGAGATCAGGAAGGCTCTGCAAACCTGTCATTAAACTGGATTCGTAGTTCATTTAAAAGAAAAAAGCCAGGTGTTTTTTTATGTGGTACATGTACTGCTGGGAAAGGTAGGACTGTGGCGGAGCCACTAAGGGGTGCCAATCAATTGTATATAATTCCCTTTAATAATATGTTGGCTACAGCCTGAGCCTGTATCTTTGTTTTCACTGTTTA
The DNA here is from genome assembly GCF_052327205.1 of Somniosus microcephalus. Classification (NCBI taxonomy): domain Eukaryota; kingdom Metazoa; phylum Chordata; class Chondrichthyes; order Squaliformes; family Somniosidae; genus Somniosus; species Somniosus microcephalus. Next base: position 80,179,909 of record NC_140997.1, on the reverse strand, counting down.
CATGTACAGAGCGCGATCACTTTAATAGCGCGGGTAAACGCGATGACGTCATGCCGTTCATCACGTGATCCCCACCGGCGGGAAAAACGTGATGACGTCATGACGGCAGCCATGGGACCGCCCAAGCAGTCCTTGTGGAGCCTCCGAACTGACTAGACCTATATTCGATGTTCTCCTGTAGTTATCCGTTAAACTCTGTTCGTTTTCATTAAACCTCGTTTATTTGATCGCCTGAGTGGACCTCAGTCTTTTGGATAGGGACTAAACATTCCTACATTGGTGACCCCAACTTTTGCGAACGGTTTTCGCAGAAGTTACTGAACATGGAATCGAACGCCGTTGCTTTGAAGCTACCACAGTTCTGGGAGCAACAGCCAGCCGCGAGTTTCATCCAGGCTGAAGCCCAGTTCGTAATCAGGAACATCGTTGCAGATCAGACCCGTTACTATCATGTGGTCTCCGCCCTCGACAGCGCCACAGCCTCGCGGATCGTCAGCCTGCTTAGTAATCCACCAGAAGATCGCAAGTATGATACAATAAAGGCGCGGTTGTTACAGCGCGCCCGCCAGCAGCTCAATATGCCCGGCCTCGGGGACTCCAAGCCGTCCGAGCTCATGAGCCAAATGCTCACGCTCCTGGGCTCCAAACCGGAATGCTTCCTCTTCAGGGAGCTTTTCCTCAGCCAGCTACCGGAGCAAGTTCAGGCTGCCCTAGCCAGGTCGGAAGTCACCGACTGCGCAGAGCTGGCTGCTGATGCGGACAAGATCTTTGCGGTGACACAGCAGTACTGCACTGCCACGAGGCACCCATCCCTCACAGACGCCGCTCCAGCCCCTCAACCTGCGGGGTTGTGCTCCTACCATGCCCGTTTTGGCGCGAAAGCAAGATGCTGCCGCCCTCCCTGCAGTTTTTCGCTCAAAAAAAAACAGCAGCCAGCCTGTCGAAAGACGACCGGTTATAACGAGTGCCCTGCGGCTGCGATGGCAATCGGTAATTCGGGAAAACTCCTCTTCATCAACGACTCCCTATCTGGTCGACGTTTCTTTGCAACACCGGGGCGCAGTGTAGCATCCTACCCGTGTCAAATGTTGATCTAGAAGTCGGGGGGCACGGCCCCTCCCTCCAGGCGGCTAATGGCGGGGCCATTTGGACCTTCGGAAGTCGGCGGGTCCAGGTGTGCTTCGGCGGCCAGCGGTTTTACTGGGATTTCATCACGGCCAAAGTCTCTCAAGCCATCCTCGGGGCGGATTTTTTGTGCGCCTACAGACTCCTGGTGGATGTACGGCATCGCCGATTGATCAATGCAGCCACTTTTCACTCCACCCCGTGCTACCGCGGTAACACCGTAGCGCGCACTGTCTCCTGCACGTCCCCACCTCCGGATGACTTCACTCGCCTCCTCGGAGATTTCCCAGACCTGATCAGACCCACTTTCTCTTCCACGGCCACGAAACATGGTGTCGAACATCACATCACCACTACTGGCTCCCCAGTCTACGCACGGGCCCGGCGCCTCGAACCTGGCAAGCTCGCGGCTGCGAAAGCGGAGTTCGACATGATGGAGCGGCTAGGGATTATTCGCCAGTCGAATAGTCCCTGGTCTTCGCCTCTCCACATTGTTCCGAAACCTGGCAGCGGATGGCAGCCTTGCGGCGACTACCGATGCCTGAACGACGCCACTACTCCTGATCGGTACCCGATCCCTCATATTCAGGATTTCTCTGCACTTTTGGCGGGAAATACCATTTTTTCAAAAGTCGACCTTGTCCGTGGCTGCCACCAGGTCCCCGTACACCCGTAAGACGTCCCGAAAACTGCAATCATCACCCCATTCGGCCTGTTTGAATTTCTGCGGATGCTGTTTGGATTGAAGAAAGCTGCACAGGCTTTCCAGCGCTTGATGGACTCCGTGCTTTGGGACCTCAAGTTTCTATTTGTCTACCTCGACAACATCCTCATCGCCAGCCCTAATAAAGAGGAGCACATCTGCCATTTGCGCACCCTCTTTAGGCGCCTCAGTCAAGTGCCAGTTCGGCCTGCAGCAGATTGATTTTTTAGGCCATCGCATCACATCAGACGGCGCGATTCCCCTGCAAACGAAGGTGGGGGCAGTTACTTCGTTCCCGCGCCCGCAGTCCATCAAGTTCCTGCAGGAGTTCCTCGGGATGGTAAATTTTTATCACCAGTTCGTCCCTAATGCAGCTCTGCTCATGCAGCCCCTGTATGGGGCCCTCAAGGGCAAGTCCGGCAAGGATCCGATCAGCTGGATGGTCGACATGGACCGGGCATTCGTTGACACGAAAGGCGCTTTAGCCAACGCAATCATGCTCGCACACCCGCTGCCAGGTGCCACCATCGCCCTTACCACCGACGCATCAGACTATGCCATCGGCGCAGTGCAGGAACAGTGGGTGCATGGGACATGGCAACTGCTGGCGTTTTTCAGCCGTCAACTACGGCGAAACGAACGAAAGTTCAGCACGTTCGACCGGGAATTGCTGGCCCTTTTTCTGGCCATCCGCCATTTCTGGTTCTTGCTAGAGGGACGTCAGTTCACGGCTTTTGTGGACCATAAGCCATTAAAGGTTGCTATGGCCCAGACCGCCGAACCGTGGTCAGCTCAGCAACAACGTCAGTTGACGTTTATCTCAGAATTCACCACTGACATTCAGCATGTGTCCAGTAAGGACAACCTGGTGGCGGATTGCCTCTCCCGTGCGACCGTTCATGCAGTCCAGCTCGGTATCGACTATGCCCTCATGGCTGCGGATCGAGCCTCGGATCCAGAGGTCCAATCTTACAGAACCAACCCCTCTAGCCTCCAAGCGGCCCACGTCAAATTCCATGCCGCGGGCACTACGCTACTCTGCGACGTCTCCGTAGGAGATCCTCGCCCTATCGTTCCGGTTGCCTGGCGCCGAAAAGTTTTTGACGCCATCCACGGGTTGAAGGCCTCGCAATGGTTGATGTCATCCAAATTTGTGTGGCGGGGCATGCACATGGATGTTCACGACTGGGCCAACACCTGCGTGGTCTGCCAAAAGGCCAAGGTGCAGCGTCACGTCAAGGCTCCATTGGCCACTTTCGCCATTCCAGAACGTAGGTTTGATCATGTGCATGTGGACCTGGTGGGGCCATTTCCGCCTTCACACGGGTTTACTCATCTTCTTACAATGGTGGACCGCACCACTCGATGGCCGGAGGCGGTTCCTCTGTCTTCCACCACTTCCGCAGACATCGCCAATGCATTCATCTCCTCTTGGGTCGCCCGCTTCGGGGTACCGGTGGACACCTCGTCCGATCGTGGGCTGCAGTTTTCTTCGGAGCTCTGGAGCGCTGTGGCTCAGGGGCTCGGCGTCAAGCTACAACGCACCACTGCCTACCATCCACAGGCGAATGGCCTGTGTGAACAGTTCCACAGGTCGCTCAAAGCTGCACTGCGAACCAGCCTTCAAGGCGTGGGCTGGGTGGACAGGCTTCCATGGGTCCTTTTGGGTCTTCGTACGGCACCTAAAGAAGATCTTCAATCGTCCTCGGCGGAGCTCGTATATGGCCAGCCGCTACGTGTACCAGGGGATTTCCTTCCGTCTCCAACAGAGCCATGGTCCGCGTCCCAGCAGCTCATCAGCCACCAGGAGGTAGCCAGACGTTTTGCTCCAGTCCTTACATCGCATCATGGCTTGCAGAGCTTCCACGTCCCAGCTGAGCTGAAGAACGCCGACTATGTGCTTATCCGCCACGACGCGCATCGGGACCCGCTCAAACCCCCTTGCACTGGTCCTTTCCATGTGATAGAGCCGAGCGACAAATCTTTTTCGGTCGATGTCGGAGGTAAACCGGACCACATTTCGGTTGATCGGTTGAAGCTGGCTCACTTGGACCTTGACCCAGTCGAAATCGCACAACCGCCGAAACGTGGCTGACTGCCCACAGTCACCGTGCCGGATCAAACGCAACCGCGTGCCAGCTCGCCCGCCGTCCATCAGCTTCCACTTCAAGGCTACAGAAGTCGATCTGACAGGCTTGTCAGGCCTCCTCGCTGTTTTAATTTTGCTATTAAAGACAATTCTGGGGGGGCGCATGTGGCGGAGCCACTAAGGGACTCCAATCAATTGTATATAATTCCCTTTAATAATATGTTGGCTACAGCCTGAGTCTGTATCTTTGTTTTCACTGTTTACATGTACAGAGTGCGATCACTTAATTGCACGGGTAAACGCGATGACGTCACGTCGTTCATCACATGATCCCCCACCGGCGGGAAAAACGTCATGACGTCATGACGTCAGCCACGGGACCGCCCTAGCAGTCCTCGTGGAGCCTCCGAACTGACTAGACCTATATTCGATGTTCTCCTGTAGTTATCCGTTAAACTCTGTTAGTTTTCATTAAACCTCGTTTATTTGATCGCCTGAGTGGGCCTCAGTCTTTTGGGTAGGAACTAGACATTCCTACAGGACCATAGTTTTGTTGTATTTCAGAGGGGCAGACATACATTTTTTAAGGGGAAAAGCAGTGTAATATATTATCACATGGTTTGTCACATAGCTTGGTATGAGCATGCTCAGTTCGCTCTGGCCTAATAAACAAACACATGGACTAGTAACTCATCCTGTCTATGTCCTTCATTTGTTCCACCCGTACATGTTACACAAATCAACTTGAGGGGAAAGGAGGAGAAATTATTTCACGCAGAGGATTGTTATGATCTGGAGTGCATTACCTGAAAGGCTGGTGGAAGCAGATTCCATAGGAACTTTCAGAAGGCAATTGGACATGTAGTTGAAGAGGACTCATTTTCAGGGTTATAGGGAGAAAACTAGGATGTAAATTGCACAGTGAGATGGCATGATGGGCCGAATGGGCTCCTTCTCTGCTGTAAGATTCTATGATTAAAATAAATAAGTAAATGGTAATTGAGAAAATAACTTAAGCTAGATAAATCTCCAGGACCTGATGGTTTCCACCCCAAAGTATTAAAAGTATTGAGGATGTAACTAGTGGAGTAGACAAAGGGGAACCGATAGATGTGGTGCATTTGGATTTTCAGAAGGCCTTCGATAAGGTCCCACACAAGAGGTTGGTGAACAAAATTAGGGCACATGGAGTTGGGGGTAATATACTAGCATGGATGAGAATTGGTTAACAGGCAGAAAACAAAGAGTAGGGATAAACTGGTCTTTTTCAGGATGACAGGCTGTGACTAGTGGGGTACCGCAAGGATCGGTGCTTGGGCCCCAGCTATTCACAATCTATATTAATGATCTGGATGAGGGGACTAAATGTAACATTTCCAAATTTGGTGATGATACAAAGCTAGGTGGCAGTGTCAGTTGTGAAGTGGATGTGAAGAGGCTTCAAGGGGATCTCGACAGGCTCAGTGAGTGGGCAAGAACATGGCAGATGGAATATAATGTGGATAAATGTGAAGTTATCCACTTTGGTAGAAAAATCAGAAAGGCAGAGTATTTCCTAAATGGTGAAAGATTGGGGAATGCAGATGCTCAAAGGGACCTGGGTGTCCTTGTACATGAGTCACTGAAAGTGAATGTGCAGGTGCAGCAAGCCATTAGGAAGGCAAATGTTATGCTGGCCTTCATTACAAGAGGATTTGAGTACAGGAGTAAAGGAGTCTTACTCCAATTATATAGGGCCTTGGTGAGACCACACCTGGAGTACTGTGTACACTTTTGATCTCCTTACCTAAAGAAGGATATACTTGCCATAGAGGGAGTGCAATGAAGGTTCAGGAGATTGATTCCTGAGATGGCGGGACTGTCTTATGAGAAAAGATTGAGTAAACAAGGCCTGTGTTCGCTTGAATTCAGAAGAATGAGAGGAGATCTCATTGAAGTATACAACATTATTACAGAGCTTGATAGGGTGGATGCTGGGAGAATGTTTCCCTTGGATGGGGAGTCTAGAACCAGGGGCCACAGCCTCAGGATAAAGGGTAGGCCACTCAGGACTGAGATGAGAAGAAATTTCTTCACACAGAGTGTGGTGAATTTTTGGAATTCTCTACCCCAGAGGGCTGTGGAGGCTCAGTCATTGGGTATATTCAAAACAGAAGTCAATAGATTTCTGACCAGTAATGGCATCAAGGGATATGGCGATAGGGCCGGTGAATGGAGTTGAGGCAGAAGATCAGCCATGATCTCGTTGAATGGTGGAGCAGGCTCGAAGGGCCAAATGGCTCATATTTCTTATGTTCTTATGTAAAAGATATAGGTGAGGAAGTTGTAGATTGGTTAGTCATCATTTTCCAAAGTTCTCTACATTCAGGAATTGTACCTAAGAATTTTAAGGGCTCCAATGCTCATCAGTGGGCGTGATGCCCACCTGCATGACGTAATTTCCCATCGTCTTTTAAAGCGCCAGCACAGGAATCAAATGGCGGAGGCAGTTTGGAGTGTTTGACTGTGAGCGAAGAACCAGGAAGTGAGAGATGACGGCAAGAAGAGGAAAGGCTGCTCCCAGGTTCACAGATGCTTCTCTGCCTGTTCTGCTGGGTGCAGCAATGGCTAGGAGGGAGGTGCTGTTTCCTGCCAGTGGGAAAAATAAAACCTGCTGTCATTACGAAGAAGACCTGGGTGGAGGTGGCCAAAGAAGTGAGCAGCAGGAGTGTGCACACAACAGTTCAATGACCTGACTAGATCAGGAAAGGTGAGCATATGACTATGTTCACCCAATTCTTGCAGTGCACCCATCTCTCTTCGTCTAGTCAGTCCCTCTCCACTCACACCACTCCTCACCCCCACATTACTCTCATCATGACCAGTTGGATGGGCTCAATGCACCTCCTCTCATCCTCACTCCCTTCATATGCTCAACTCCTGTTTACTTCCTCCACCATTGCCAGTGACTGCAATCCTTGTCTCCTCTTGTATGATCTCATTCACCTCCAGCTACTCTCATGACACATCCTGAAATTGCACCGTGACCATGATCCTCAAAGGCATGCCACTCTTACTCTTTATGCATATACCTGATTCTCACCTTCACCGTTTGCAGTGCGTCCATCAGATGTACACATTGCTCAGAGCCACTCATAGTTATGTTGTGTCAGCCTTGCAGGAGAAGGGAGTGCAGAATGATAGGGAGAGCCAAAAATGCGAAACCCCATGCTCACTCGTTCTGGCTGCTGTCATCACAGGGATCATGTCAGCTTCCACGTCTACATTGATGACATTACCTCACCACCACCCCTCTCAGCCCCTCCATTGCCCCTGATTTGTCACACTGCTTGTCCGACATCCAGTACTGGATGAGCAGAAATTTCCTCCAACTAAATATTGGGCAGGCTGAAGCCATTGTCATTGGTTCCGGCCACAAAGTCCGTTCCCTAGCCACCAATTCCATCCCTCTCCCTGGCAACTGTCTGAGGCTGAACTGGACTGTTTGCAACCTTGGTGTCTTATTTGACTCTGAGATGAGCTACCGACCACATATCTGTGCCATCACTAAGACTGCCTATTTCCATCTCCTTAACATTGCCCAACTACACCCAACCTCAGCTCATCCACTGCTGAAACCCTCAATGATGCCTTTGTTACCTCTAGACTTGACTATTCCAACACACTCCTGGCTGGCCTCCCTCATTCTACCATCCGTAAACTTGAAGTCATCCAAAACTCTGCTGCCCGTGTCCTAACTTGCACCAAGTCCTGCTCACCCATTACCTCTGTGCTCACTGACCTACATTGGTTACCGGTTAAGCAACACCTCGATTTTAAAATTCACATCCTTGTTTTCAAATCCCTCCATGGCCGCATCCATCCCTATCTCTGTAATCTCCTCCAGCCCCATAACCCCCCCGAGATATCAACACTCTTCCAATTCAGAATATGGAGAAAGTCAACATATATGAGCTTAATTAGCCACAAATGCATTCATTCAAATATGAAGGTTTGTGTAGTATCATTCATATTTTTTAAAAATACCAACACTTATGGCTTCATCTCCTATATTTTTCTATCAACAACAACAACAACTTGTATTTATATAGCACCTTTAACGTAGTAAAACATCCCAAGGCGCTTCACAGGAGTATTATATGACAACAAATTTGACACCGAGCCACATAAGGAGAAATTAGGGCAGGTGACCAAAAGCTTGGTCAAAAAGGTAGGTTTTAAGGAGCGTCTTAAAGGAGGAAAGAGAGGTAGCGAGGCGGAGAGGTTTAGGCAGGGAATTCCAGAGCTTAGGGCCTAGGCAACAGAAGGTACGGCCACCAAAGGTTGAGTGATTATAATCAGGGATCCTCAAGAGGGAAGAGTTAGAGGAGCGCAGATATCTCAGGGGTTTGTGGGGCTGGAGGAGATTACAGAGATAGGGAGGGACGAAGCCATGGAGGGATTTGAAAACAAGGATTACAATTTTGAAATCGAGGTGCTACTTAACTGGGAGCCAATGTAGGTCAGTGAGCACAGGAGTGATGGGTGAACGGGACTTGGTGCGAGTTAGGACACAGGCAACCAAGTTTTGAATGACCTCAAGTTTACGTAGGGTAGAACGTGGGAAGCCAGCCAGGAGGGCGTTGGAATAGTCAAGTCTAGAAGTAACAAAGGCATGGATGAGGGTTTCAGCAGTGGATGAGCTGAGGCAAGGGCGGAGTCGGGCGATGTTACGGAGGTGGAAATAGACGGTCTAAGTTATGGCACAGATATGTGGTCGGAAGCTCATTTTAGCTCATATCCTCGCTTTATATAGAGCCAGATTTGTCAACTATAAAAACAAAATAAACAACACAAAAAAAACCAGAAGCCATAGACACAGCAGTGAGCACACTTCAAAGGACAAGGACAGTGGAAAGCAAAACTGTTAGATTCTTCAATATAATAGTTCGGGTGTGGCATTTGGCCATAAAACAAAACAATAGTCACTCTCTCCTACAGTATGCAAATTTGATTGTAGTGTAGGAATGGTCAAATTCCTATCTAGAGATTGAGTTCGACGCAGGCAATCAATCAAAAAGGTTTTTAATGTCAAACTAACGAGTTTAAACAGATTGATGCAAGAGAACTATGAATACAGGTCTTAACAGGTCGGAGGCTTCACGAGGACTGTTTGGGCGGTCCCGTGGGTGGCGTCATGACGTCATCACGTTTTTCCTGCGTTTGGGTGATCACGTGGTTAGCGGCATGATGCCATCGCGTTTGCCCGCGGCGCGCACTGTACATGCAAACAGTATATACAATGGTACAGATTTAGTCTGTAGCTAACACATCGTTAAAGGGAATTATGTACAGTTGTTCAGAGTCCCTCAGTGGCTCTGCCACATGCGCCCCCCCAGAATTGTCTTTAACGGAATTAGTCAAATGGTGAGGGGGTCTGACAAGCCTGTCAGAACGACTCCTGTATTCCCGAAGCGGAAGCTGTTGGACGGCGGGCGGACTGGCGGGTGGTTGCACTTGTTCTGGCGAGACGACGGTGGGCAGCCGACCTCGTCTTGGTGGCTGTGCGGTCTCGACGGGACGGTCAAGGTCCAAGTGGCCGGCTTCAAACGGTCGACCGAAATGTGGTCCGGTTTACCACCGGCATCCACCTTGAAGGTTTTGTCCCCTGCCTCTAACACGCGGAAAGGACCAGTGTATGGGGGCTTGAGCGGATTCCGGTGAGCATCGTGACGGATGAACACGTAGTCGGCTTGTTTCAGCTCCACTGGAACGTGTGAGCCCTGAAACCCGTGATGCGATGTGGGAACCGGCGCGAAACATCTGGCTGCTTCCTGGTGACTGATAAGCTGGCGTGAGGCAGACCATGGCTCCGTTGGTGTGGGCAAGAAATCCCCTGGCACTCGCAGCGGCTGACCATAAACGAGCTCTGCCGCGGAAGAGTGAAGATCTTCCTTGGGGCCTCTCCATGACTGTCGGCTTCGGCTCCCTTCCCTCAGGCTCCGCCCCTTTGGGATTTGGGTCTGTGGCAGACGACTCCTCCCTACCTGTCCCTACAGGTGGAGGATCTCTGCCCCCAAGTTCTACCTCCCCTAAGCTTGAGTCGAGGGCGGGACCTCCGTCCTCCGACTCCACCTCCTCCAGAATCGTGTCAAGGGCGGGGTATAGCTGTTCGGGCTCTTCCCCGTCCGAGTCCCAGGCCAATGGGGAAACCTCCCAGGTGGGCGGGATAGCTCCTCCCCTCAAGCAGGCTGCAGTTCCAGCCTGTGTGGTCTGTGACTCTTTGCACGCCTCAGGCTGAGGATTTTTACTCTCAGACCTGGCTTCGGTTGTTGGCTCTTTTGCACTCGGCTTAAATAGTTTGCACTGATTTATGCGAAACCATTTAGTGCGCCGGGGCACCTCCACTACGCAAGTGGCGGGGACCGGTGGATCTTGTACCGGTTCCCGTCTGGCCTTGTCTATGGCCCTCTCTCCAGCGCGGATGGTCAGACCTAGGAATTTTACTTCCTGCTGGCCGATCCATGCCTTCTTTGATTTCACCTTGAAACCCCCTTTTCCTTTCTCACCCGTACTCATTCCCCAGAGACAGTGATTTCTAAGATCCACGAGAATCCCGTGTTCTACAAAGAAATCGGACCCAAGGATCCCTTTTCCCCCCTCCATCTCCCACTTCATCAGTACACACTTCCACGTGGTGCGGAGTGGTCCTAAATGAATGGAGAGAGGAATGGAGAATGCGCCAGCCTGTTCTTTGCACATGAAGCCCGACAGACCATATGGAACCCCGGTGGACAGAGGTGAGGTGGTAGGGTTAGTTGCGTGGATCACGGAGCACGATGCCCCCGTATCCACCGGATAGGTCCCTTTTACCTCTTCTACCTCCATCTCCATGAGGGGTCGCCTCCATAAATCATATCGCAACGGACACACGAAAACGGGCTGCGCGGGCTCCTGTCCTTTGGGTGAAACAATCGGGGCTGCGGGACTGACAGGACCGGTGCTGACTGCTACCCTCCCCTGCGAGATCACAAGAGACCGCATTGCCTCTATAATTGACTCTATTGCAGCGGGATCCATAGCTGCACCAGTTCCCTTTTCTGGGGCAGCGGTCTGGGCTTGGGCTTGGGCTGCAGGAGATCTTCCCTTATTATCCTTCCACGGATTTTTACAGTCCCTACGCCAATGTCCATCCTTCCCACACCCGTAGCAATTGAGCTTGGCTTGGGGAGGGCGATTCCCCTCCTGATGCCACTCCTTTTTGCTTGGGGCTGCGGGTTTTGCCTCATGCACTTTTCCCTTATAGGGAGGTGCCTCCTGACTCCTGCAATTCTTGTATGCAATGGTGAGCTGTCGGAGCACTGTCTCCTCTGTGGTACCGGGACCTTGGGGGTCAAACCAAGATTTGGCTTGGGCCTGTATCTGTGGTGAGCTGTTGGCAACCAGGCAGCGGAGCCAATGAACCCGCTGGACGTTGTTCATTTCGGCCCGTTCCGGCATGCCCGGACTGCTGCGCCGATACACTGGCCACAGCCTTTCTGCGAAAACTCGTGGGGGTTCTCCAGTTAGCTGCACAGTCCCTTCCACATGGAAGAACGGATTGCCGTTGTCTACTCCCATAACCTCCAGGACCTCATCCCTGAGTTCCACATGCCATTTCCGTCCCCTCTTACTCCCATCTGAGAGGCAGTGAAGGATTGTGCTATCCAGGGAGAACAGCAACATCTTCGCCTGTTCAAGATCATCACAATCATTGACGGCGGCTGTCTCCTCTATCTCCCTGAAATGGACTGAGGGATCTCCCTTCTCGGTGAGTTTTGGGAGGTGGCTCACCATTGCTCTGAGTTGTTGGTCACCGTGGGGCAGCACAATCTGGTTCATGTGGGGTCCGTCCGCGCCATTTGCGTTGGTGGAACCGTACCTCTGGTGCCGAGTAGGACACATTGGTGCCGGCTCCGGCTTTGCTACCAGGGTTTGTTCTTCCTCCGGTTCTACCTCGGCTTCCTCCCCTTCTACCACCCCCCCTTCGGGCCAAACCTCACTATGGCTCGGCGGTGCTGAGGGTTCAGTGGCTGGTGCCACAACTACTTCATGTGGAATCAGTCTTTTGGATTCCTTCAGGGATCTACTTGACTCGCTTTTGGGCTTACGAGGCATACCATGCCTTTTGCCTTTGCCAGGGCTGTTCTTAGGTCTTCTAACGCCTTCTGGCAGGGGCCGTGGTCTGCGCTCTCAAACCTGTTCTCAATGGCCAGCTTGTAAGCTGCCTTGACCTCTACTACTCTCTCCTCCTGCGCTCTTAGCTGTTGTGCGAGGCGGGCGCTTTTCTCCCGTACCCTCGCTTCATGCAACTTTGCCTCAGTAACCTGACATTCCAGGTACTCTATTTTAGCCTGATGTTGGCTGGCTACAGTTTGGCATTCCTGATTCAGCGCGTGAAGCGCTGCAATGAGTTTTTCCCCACCCATGGCCTTTTCCTCTCTCTCTGAAGCCTGGGTTTTGATCCTGGCTGCCTGCGCTGCAACGACCTTGTCCAAAATCTGGACATGTCTTTTGTAGCTCACCAGCCACATTGCCTTCTCGACTGACTTCTTATGTTCTTTGCTCTCTGTCCACCTGATGGCTGTGTCTACCGGACGCTCATCCTGTAAGAGATCAGAAATCCACTGCTTAGTGAGATTTACCTTGCCAAAAACATAATCCACTATCCTCTCATCCATAACATTTTGTCCATTTAAACCTGGGCCTAATACATTGCAATCCTGCTGCCAATGTCCTGCCGTGGTCGCCATTTTCTGTAAGGGGTTTTTAGATTGCAGTGGTTTCTCTCTCTAGAGGCCTCTCTCTCTTGCACAGTAAAACCTTGAGTGGTTCGACCCACTCGCCCCTTAGGTTCTATACACTGGAATTTGAGGCAGGAACTACAATGCAGAGAATACTCTATAGATCAGGTTTAATGAAAACGAAATGAAATTTTATTGCATAAAGGAACAAAATTGAATGCAAGCCAATAAGGTACATGGGAGGGAAAAACAAATCATAATACAGGACTAACCAACGTATATACAGGCATGTTATACTTCTGATGTCTTAAACGGTGCTTGATGTTCCCCCTATGAATATGAAACTGTTTCCCTTTGTCTGGGTAAACATTTTGATGGCCTTTATCTACAGGCCGATCTGATCAGATCTGCATCCAATCTATATGTATGGGGCTCTGTCTGGCTTCGTTTTCCCTGAAACTGCCTTCCAGAACCTACTGTGGGCTGAATCCACAAACGCTGCCTGGGGACTGCAGGAACCATTTTAATGTGTCCCAAAGGCTGGTCACGGGGTCTGGTGGCCATTTTGTGTGTCCCTTTTTCTGGGCTTCGTTTAAAACAGTCTTCAAAAGTTAAAGCCTTTTCTGCCAATAGACCCTTATAGGACAATGTTCAATTTTGCTAATTCTACAACCAGGAGGCCGTTGGCGCACAGAAAATCTGCACCGAGAATGGCTTGCGAAACCTTGGCCGTAACGAACTCCCAGAAAAACCGCTGGCCGCCGAAGCACACCTGGACCTGCCGTCTGCCGAAGGTCTGAATAGCTCCGCCATTAGCTGCTTTGAGGGGGAGGCCGTGCCTCCCAGCCTGTACATCAAGAGCTGACGCGGGTAGAATGCTGCACTGCGCTCCAGCGTCGCACAGGAACCGACGACTGGAGAGGGTGTCTGTGATGAAGAGCAGCTTGCCTGCATTTCCGATTGCCATCGCGGCCACGGGGCACCCGTTAGGCCCATTCTTCATTGGACGGAGTTGATTTTTTTTTTTGAGAGTAGCTGCAGGGAGGGCGGCAACATCTCGCCTTCATGCCAAACCGCGCATGGTAGAAGCACAGCCCCGCGGGCTGAGGAGCTGGGGCGGCATCTGTGGAGGATGGGCGCCTCGTGGCAGCGCAGTTTTGTTGCATAACTGCGAATATTTTGTCTGCCTCGGCAGCGAGCGCTGCGCAGTCTTTGACCTCAGATCTCGCCAAGGCCGCTTGCACTTGCTCTGGTAATTGGCTGAGGAATAACTCTCTGAAGAGAAAGCATTCCGATTCGGAGCCAAGGAGTGTGAGCATTTGGCTCATCAGCTCAGAAGGTTTGGAGTCCCCGAGCCCAGGCATAGCGAGCAGCCGACGGGCGCGCTCTGATTTTGTGAGCCCGAAAACCTGTAGCAACTGCGCCTTGAGGGTCTCATACTTGCTGTCAGTTGGGGGATTCCTGAGAAGACTGACGATCCGCGAGGTGGTAGAGCCGTCGAGTGCGGAGACCATGTATAAGTATCGGGTCTGATCCTCAACGATGCCTCTCAGGGTGAACTGGGCTTCGACTTGGATGAACCATGAGGTTGCTTGTTGCTCCCAGGACTGCGGCAGCTTCAACGAAATGGCATTCGCCTACATGCTGTGTTCCTTTTGTGAAATCCATTCACAAAAGTCCGGGTCACCAATGTAGGAATGGTCAAATTCCTATCTAGAGATTGAGTTCGACGCAGGCAATCAATCAAAAACGTTTTTAATGTCAAACTAACGAGTTTAAACAGATTGATGCAAGAGAACTATGAATACAGGTCTTAACAGGTCAGAGGCTCCACGAGAACTGCCTGGGCGGTCTCGTGGATGGCGTCATGACGTCATCACGTTTTTCCCACATTTGGTTGATCACGTGATTAGCGGCATGACGTCATCGCGTTTGCCCGTGCTGTTAAAGGGGCCGCGCACTGTACATGCAAACAGTATATACAATGGTACAGATTTAGTCTGTAGCTAACACATCATTAAAGGGAATTATGTACAGTTGTTCAGAGTCCCTCAGTGGCTCTGCCACAGTAGAATGTTTCTTCCACAAAGAGAGGTAATGATATGGCTCTCTCAAACATTTGGTGTGCTGTTGACACCCAGATGAAAAAATTTGTGGAGATTCTTTTCCCATTAAATTATTCAATGAAAAGCTAATTGTGTGGTTTTTAATTCATCCTTTGTAGTTCAATGCTCCATCAATCATTTTCATTAGTTATGTTTTGCAGACTTTCTGGAGGCTGTACTGCAAATCCTGCCAGCACAAATTCTTCTAAATTTACATCTGCTTTGCTTGCATCAGCTGTAAACATGCAGCAAATACAATTAGAACCCAGTTTTGCACACATTCTGAACAACAGCTGGTAGAAGTGACAGAGGGGAAGTATCAGTAACGACCTACGTTTCATTGCCAAAAAGAACTTTTTGGTGTCCATATCTGAATTGGTGGCTGTTTATATTTTTAAGTGTGGTAAATGCAAACAAGTTAGTGTACCAAAAGTCATTCTCCTCAAAAATGGTGCATGTAAGCAAATGAGGGCAAAAGCTGTTATCCTAATAATTCCCCCGTTCACGCCAAATTGCACTGGACTTAACTTAAGCCTGTAGAAAAAAGGGATCTGACACCCACATGGCTTGTCAAACCAGACACAGGCTTCAGCACACAGGCTTTAATGCTCCACAAACTTTTTCTGAAACGTCAGCTTTGGCTGGAACAATTAGAAAATTATTTCCTCAGCTGTGCTGTTCAGAACGGATTGTGTGAACTCCAGCCCGAATTTCAACCCAGCCTGCCCGGAGTGTACGGGGTGCGTGACATTCATCTCACATCCCCAATTGGTGTCTCACATCCCCAATTGATGCCTCACATCCCCAATTGCTGTATACAAGCGGTTTGCAGCTGGATCTTTGCTGTCTGGCATTCCAGGAGATACTCCAGCTACCAGATCACTGCCTTCATACTTATTTTGCCTTGCTTTAACCTCAGAAACCTTTCTCCAATTATCATGCGCTATTAGTTCTAGTCAGTAGTTTCGGGGAGTACCGCCACTCAGAAGACAGCGGGTGAGGAGGGCTGATTGTAGGAGGCTATACCCAGCAAACAGGCTGAGTAGCAGTGTCTCTGGAGGCTTCGCTTCACCAGGCAGGCTGTCTCAGACATCTGCAACCTGCTGTAAAGCGGGGACCTGCTAGACTAGAGGGCCATGCTTTGCCGGTGGCTGTCAAAGTCACCACAGCCCTCAACATTTTTCACCACCAGCTCTTTCCAGTCGGCCACAGGTGTAGGGACAAAAGGCCAGGGCCGACATTACCTTCCCCACTGACCTCTACAGTCAGCAGGAGCGCACTTGGGGATTTGCAGCAGTGGCTGGCTTCCCCTGTGCAGGGTGTCATTGACTGCACACATGTTGCCCTCAGGGCACCAGAACACCAGCGAGCAGTATTAAATAAGTAGAAAAGAGGTAGGTGTAAAATTGAAACTAAAGAAAAAGGCAGACACTAAGTACATAGAAAATAAAGGAAAGGATGATAAAAGGGAATACAAAGACATTAGGAAAGAAGTCAAAACAACAATTAGGAAGGTAAAGAGGAATTACAAAACTAAATTATCAAGGGATATAAAAAGAAATAGTAAAGTACTCTACAGACATAGAAATAACAAAAGGAAAATCAGTTTAAAATCTGTTACATCTCTCACTTTTTCCCGTTCTGACAAAAGGTTATCGACCTGAAACGTTAACTCTGTTTCTCGCTCCACAGATGCTGCCTGACCTGCTGAGTATTTCCAGCATTTTCTGTTGTTGTTTCAGATTTCAAGCATCCGCATTATTTTGCTATTGTATTAGTGTTTGGTTCACTGCCACTTCTCTTCCAGGAATGCCCACCTTGAAGAAGTTCTGCTCTTCTCTCCGACAAGATTTCCGTTTGTCTCTTTTACCTTGTTCATCTTCATTGCTTTCTGTTTCCCTTCTCGTGTTTGATCAGAGCTCGCTTTCACAGCCACATCTCTTTCCTCAGCAAATGTCTCCGGCTCTGACTTACTCCACGTGAATTCCAACTGAAATTCCATCCTTCATGTTTTGGATCCACCCAGGATTACAGATATCTCCGAGGTATTCAGTGTTCCTCGAACCACTGCTCTCGCCGCATCCTGAGATCCACGCTCAACACAATGCATCGCCACATGAGCACTCTCGACCTCTCTCTTCAGCAGCACCAACGCACTCTATCTCAAAGCTGTCCTGGTCCGCAGTTCAATTTCATCCTTCGCCTCATCCGACGCTTCAACAAAAAACTTTTTTTCTTCCTTTCAGATGTCAAGGATCGCAAGCTTCAACAACTCTTGGACACCGACACCCCTCCGGAACCTTCTTCCCCTTCACTTTCCTCTGACCCCATCCCTTCTCCCAATCCCACCCCCTGCTGCGTTTTCACTATCCCCTCTGACCTTCCACTCTCTGACCCTGAACGATCAGTCCTCAGCAAAGGCCTGAGCTTCATCCCCTTACGCCCCCACCTCAATGAATTTCGAGTTCGGCACAACGCTGAGCTCTCTTTCCGTCGCCTTCATCTCCGTGCCCACTTCTTTGTCCAGGAGTCTTCCCCCCACACAGCTGACCCTTTCTCCTGTTATCAGAATTCTCGTTCTACCTGGACCCCTCCCTCTGGCCTCTTACCCTCTCTAGATCTTTTCATTGTGAACTGCCAGTGTGACATCGGCCGTCTCAATTTCTCTGCTCCCCTCACTCACTCCAGCCTACCTCCCTCTGAACTTGCAGCACTCCGTTCTCTCCGATCCAACCCCAACATTGTCATTAAACCGGCTGATAAGGGTGGCGCTGTTGTTTGGCGAACCGACCTCTACCGTGCGGAGGCTGAACAGTAACTCTCTGACACCTCCTCCTACCTCCCCTGGACCATGACCCCACTACCGAACATGAAGCCATTGTTTCCAAGACTGTCACTGACCTCATCTCCTCTGGAGATCTTCCCTCCGCAACCGCCAACCTCATAGTTCCCCAAACCCGCACAGCCCGCTTCAACCTCCTTCCCAAGATCAACAAACAGGACTGTCCTGGTAGACCCATCATTTCAGCCTGTTCTTGCCCCACGAAACTGATTTCTTCCTATCTCGACTCTATTTTTTCACCCCTTGTTTATTTTCTTCCCACCTACATCCACGACTCTTCCGATGCCCTCTGCCACTTTAACAGTTCCAGTTATCTGGCCCCAACCGTCTCATTTTCAACATGGATGTCCAATCTCTCTACACCTCCATCCCCCACCAGGACGGCCTGAGGGTGCTCCGCTTCTTCCTTGAACAGAGGCCCAACCAGTCCCCATCCACCCTCCTCTGCCTGGCTGAACTTGTTGTCACATTGAACAACTTCTCCTTTGACTCCACTCACTTCCTCCAAATTGAAGGTGTTGCTATTGGAACCCGCATGTGTCCCAGCTATGCCTGCCTTTTCGTGGGTTATGTGGAACATTCTTTGTTCCAGTCCCACTCAGGTCCCCTCCCTCACCTCTTTTTCTGGTACATTGATGACTGTATTGGTGCTGTTTCCTGCTCTCACTCTGAACTAGAAAATTTCATTCACTTTGCGTCCAATTTCCACCCTTCCCTCACATTCACATGGTCCATCTCTGACTCTTCCCTTCCCTTCCTCAACTTCTCTGTCTCCATTTCTGGGGATAGGCTATCGACAATTATCCACTACAAGCCCACTGACTCCCACAGCTACCTGGGCTACACTTCCTCCCACCCCACTTCCTGTAGGGACTCTATTCCATTCTCCCAGTTTCTCCATCTCCGTCGCATCTGCTCTGACGATGCCACCTTCCATACTAATGCTTCTGATATGTGTTCTTTATTCCTCAACCGAGGATTCCCGTCTACCCTGGTTGACATGGCCCTCGACCATTCCATTTCCCACACATTTGCTCTCACCCCTTCCCCTCCTTCCCAGAACCACGATAGGGTTCCCCTTGTCCCCACCTTTCACCCCACCAGCCTCCACATTCAATGGATCATCCTCCGCCATTTCCGTCACCTCCAGCATGATCCCACCACCAAACAAATCTTCCCCTCTTCTCCCCTTTCAGCATTCCGAAGGGATCGCTCCCTCCACAACACCCTGGTCCACTCCTCTATCACCCCCAACACCCCTTCCCCTTCCCACGGCACCTTCCCGTGCAAGCGCAGGAGATGCAATACCTGCCCTTTTACCTCCTCCCTTCCCACTGTCCAGAGCCCCAAACACTCCTTCCAGGTGAAACAGCGATTTATTGTGCTTCTTGCAATTTAGTATACTGTATTCGCAGCTCACAATGCGGTCTCCTCTACATTGGGGAGACCAAACGCAGATTGGATGACCGCTTTGCGGAACACCACCGTTCAGTCCGTAAGTGTGACCCTGAGCTTCTGGTCGCCTGTCACTTAAATTCTCCACTCCACTCCCACCCTGACCTTTCCATCCTCAGCCTCTTACACTGTTCCAATGAAGCTCACCGTAAGCTCGAGGAACAGCACCTCATCTTCCAATTAGGCACTTTACAGCCCTCTGGACTCAACTTCGAGTTCAACAATTTCAGACTACAACCTCGGCCCCTATGTTTTCTTTTCTTTCTCACATGACAGTTGTTGATGATCCTGCCATTGCCATTTACACCTCCTCAAGAGTCATCTTTTGTTTCTTAACTTGTCCCATTACCATCTCCTTATGTCTTGCACCATCATCCCTTTTGTCTTTTAATCCTTCCTGCCTTCCACCCTATCACAGACCTTTCCATTTGTTCTTTCCTCCCCTCCCGCCTTTCCCTGCCCCTGCACTTGCTTAAAATCTGTTACTTCTCCAACTTTTTCCAGAAGGCTCATCGACCTGAAACGTTAACTCTGTTTCTCTTTCCACAGATGCTGCCTGACCTGCTGAGTATTTCCAGCATTTTCTGTTTTTATTTGAAAAGGAAAATCAGGATAGGGGTAGGGCCATGAAGGGATGTACAAATTAAACAGAGCCGGGGTTAAAAGTCGTTACTCAGACTGGCAGAAGGCGGGAATTACTGTTCCACAGGGATCGGTGCTGCGACCACTGTTGTTCACCATTTACATAAATGATTTGGACTCGGTAATCAGAAGTACAATTTTAAAATTTGCGGATGACAGCAAATTGGGGGTATAGTCAATACTGAGGAAGACTGCGATAAAATACAGGAATTGGTTAATAAACTTGCAGGTTCAGCATGTAAATGGCAAACAAATTTCAATATAGATAAGGAGGCCACATTGTCCTTGGAAAATACATGGAGCACAGGAATCTAGGGATACAGATTCACAAATCATTAAAAGTAGTGACGCAAATTAATAAGGCCATCAAAAATGTAAAACAGAGCACTGATATACAGAATTGAAAAGATGAGAAGCTATGTTGACCTTATATAGAACCTTGTTTAGACCACACTTAGAATACTGTGCAAAGCTCTGGACTCCATAATATTACAAAAAGGATATAGAGGCACTGAAAAAAGTGCAAAAAAGATTTGCAAGAATAATACCAGAACTGAGAGATTATAACTAACAGGAAATACTGAAGAGGCTGGGGCCCTTTCTCTAGAAAAATGAAGGCCACCTAATAGAGGTCTTTAAGATTATGAAGGGGTTTGATAGGGTAGATGTAGAGAAGATATTTCCATTTGTGGGGGAGACCAGAACTGGGGCCATAAATTTTAAATAGGCACTAATAAATCCAATAGGTAATTCAGGAGAAACCTCTTCACCCAGAGAGTGTTTAAATGTGGAACTCACTACCACTTTGAGTAGCTGAGGTGATTAGCATAGATGAATTTAAGTACTAGATAAGTACATGAGAGAGAAAGGAATAGAAGGATATGCTGGGAGGATTAGATGATGTAGAGTGGGAGGAGGCTCATGTGGAGCATAAACACCAGCATTGACCAGTTGGATTGTATGGCCTGTTTCATTGCTGTAAATTTTATGTAATTCCATGTAATGCCACCCCATCAATGGGCAGCTAGTGGCTGATCACCGAAATAGGATCATGCAAGTTTCTTCAATGTACCCAGGCAGCTGTCATGAGACATGAGACACTGAATCATCCACCCAATATTTGACCCTTCCAGGAATGTGGCAGGATGGCTGCAGAGGACAAGGGATACCCACTACACACATGGTTCATGACACCCCTCCACAACCCCACAGCTCCCGAGCAACAGTGATATAATAGAAGCCATGGCACCACCAGGAAGATAAGGGTCTATCAGGTCTGGGGGTTCCCTACAATATGCCCCATGAAGAGTCTCCCGCTTGGTCATTTTTGTGCTGTAAACTTCACAGCCTTGCCTGTGGAGGAGTTAGAGGAGGAGCAGCAGCAGGCTTCATCAGACAAGGAACACGAGGGGAAGAGGTGGAAGCAGCAAAATAAGGAAAACCACCTCAGTGTCTTGCAGCAAGAGATATGAGGGATCAGCTCATTGCTCAGTGATTCGAGTGAGCTGCTCAGACAATTCAAATATCAATGAAATACAGAGAATACTGGGAAAAAATAGCTCCAAGTGTCTCAGTGGACCCTTTAGAAGATGCCAAGTGAGGCACAGAGGGAAGCTGTAGGCTTATCCAAGAGGGAGTCAAGTCTTGGACGGCAACAGTAGAAAGGTTGAATAAGGGTGAAGGGTTGGGGTAGGGATTTGGGCGGGGGCAGAGTACCCGAGAAGGGAGAAATGAAAGGAGGCATGATGACAGGAGAGAGGGGCCTTGGAGGGGTAAAGAGAAAAGAAGAAAAAAAGGGAGATATAGAAGTTATGCACTTGAAGTGCCATAACCTACAAGGCTATGGACCAAGAGCTGGAAAGTGGGATTTGGCTGGATAGCTCTTTTTTGTCCGGCACAGGCACGATGGGCCAAATGGCCTCCTTCTGTGCCATAAATTCCTTTGATTCGATAATTCTCGGTGATGGACTTGGGCCTGAGCGTCAACCAAAATGCACACACAAATGGACACAGTGAAACTCAAGTTACATAGTGGTGAAGTTGGAGGTCACTGTAAGCTCCAGAAGCTGCAGAGAAATGGACTTCGGTCCAGGAGAGTGAATTTCTGTCCAGGACCCACACTCTAGCAAAATAAAGCTGAAAAAGCAGGAGGACAGTCACAAGCAGGTAACAGCAGTGGTGGAGGTGGGCTGTAAACTAGAGAAAGTTACCTTAAAATTTTGGTAATTGAGTAACAGATCAGAATCACACCAACTGAGTCTTACTGTGTAGTCCAGTGTATATTCAGTAGGATGATACCATGGTTGAGCCATTACAGTTATGAGGAGAAACTTAAGGTACTGGGACTATTTCCATGAGAGCATAGAGGGCTAAGAGGAGATTTAAGAAGGCTTTTAAAATCATAAAGAGTTACGCTAGAGTGAAAAGATTAAAATTATTTCCTCTGGTTGGGGAGTCAGTGACAAGGGGTGATTAATTTAAAATTATCACCGAGATTAAGGAGAAAAATGCGATTTGCCCAGAGCATGGAATACTTCAACTACACTTTCCTGCCTTTTGCTAGATTGTGCATTGATTCAAGATTGATATCTTTTGACGGGTGCTGCCAGGTGATTTATGTTTCTTGTGGGTGCACACTTACACCTTTTCCTGACCCCAATTGGTAATGCAGTTTCAGCTGCTTCGACTTTATTCTCTCAGTAACATTACTCATACCCAATTAAGTTACAGGTCCCCATAATATTACCACTTCATCTCAGTCGTGAGCCCTAGAAGAACCTAACCATTCAATAAGCTATTAGTGTTGTATATTCTCATTAAACACAGATCAGTTGTTCTCTCACAGTTGATACTTTTACTTCAATTAATCAGTCTTTCTTTGAACTTGCTTAAAATTATCACCAATATCCTTCATGTTGTCAGTAGTCAGCACCTCCTGGATCTTTGATCACAACTATCGTGGATGTATCCACTGTATTTGTCCTTCTATCAAACCTAGCTTGGGTTCCCCAGTTTAGTTCTGTATCGTGTCTACTCCACATAGCACTTCCAGTCCCTGCTCTCCCGAGAAGACTTCCAATTATACCAGGTGTGTCTCACCTTTCACAGTGTTTAGGAGAACATAGCAGGTGGTTTAGCAATGGGTGTTATACATGCAACTGGTACTCTTTTAACATTTTAAATAATTCATACTGTAAGTCCTGAGATACAATGGGGTCTCTGCACTAGTCACAGGACTGTACATCCCATTCATAGAATCATAGAATCATACAACTTAGAAGGAGGCCAGGTGGCCCATCGTGCTCTCTGAAACAGCTACCGATTAGTCCCACTCCGCTGCTCTTTCCCCAAAGCCCTGCACATTTTTCCCCTTCAAGTATTTTTCCAATTCCCTTTTGAAAGTTATTATTGAATCTGCCTCCACCACCCTTTCAGGCATTTCAGATCATAACAACTTGCTGAGTTAAAAAAAATCTCCTCATCTCCCTCCTGACTTTTTTGCTAATTATCTTAAATCTGTGTCTGGTTATCAACCCTTTTGACAGTGGAAACAGTTTCTCACTAACTGCTCTATCAAAACCCCTCATAATTTTGAATACCTCTACCCTTAACCTTCTTTGCTCTATGGAGAACAATCCCAGCTTCTCTAGTCTCTCCACGTCACTAAATTCCCTCATCCCTGATACCATTCTGGTAAATCTCCACTGCACCTTCACAGAATCACAGAATCACAGAAACCCCACAGTGCAGATAGAGGCCATTTCGGCCCATCGAGCCTGCACCGACACATATCCCACCCAATCCCCGTAACCCCTACACCAACACATATCCCACCCTATCCCCCTAACCCCACGTATTTAATCCCCCTAACACTAAGGGTCAATTTATCATAGCCAATCAACCTAACCCGCACATCTTTGGACTGTGGGAGGAAACCGGAGCACCCGGAGGAAACCCATGCAAACACGGGGAGAATGTGCAAACTCCACACAGACAGTCACCTGAGGCCGGATTCGAACCCGGGTCCCTGGCGCTGTGAGGCAACAGTGCTAACCACTATGCCACCATGCTAGACCTTCGCTAAGGCCTTGGCATTCTTTCTAAAAGTGCGGTTCCCATAATTGGAAACAATACTCCAGCTGAGGTCTAACCAGTGATTTATAAAGGTTTAGCATAACTTCCTTGCTTCTGTGATCTATGCCTCAGTTTCTAAAGCCAATGATCCCGTATGCTTTTTTTAACAGCTTTATCAACTTGTCCTGCCACTATCAAAGATATGTGTATGCGAGCCCCCAGGTCTCTCTGTTCATGCAGCCCTTTAAAATGTTACCATTTAGTTTATATTGCCTCTCCTCATTTTGCCTCCAAAATGCATCACTTCACACTGCTCTGCATTAAATTTTATCTGTCATGTGTCTGCCTATTTCACCAGACTATCTATGCCCTCCTCATTGTTTACTACATTTCCAAGCTTTGTGTCATCCGCAAACTTTGAAATTATGCCCACTATACCTGAGCCCAGGTCATTAATATGTATCAAAAAGAACAGTGGTCCTAATACCGATCCCTGCAGGACACCACTGTATACTTCCCTCCAGCCTGAAAAACAACTGTTCCCTACTACTCTGTGCTTTCTTTCTCTCAGCCAATTTTGTATCCACGCTGCCACTGCCCCTTTAACAAGTCTACAATGTGGTATTTATCAAACATCTTCTGAATCTCCAAATACACAACATCAACTGTACTACCCTCATCAACCCGCTCCATAAATTTTGACAATTATTCACAGCAGAATATGTAAATATCAAAAAACATTCCTAAAAAGAGCTGATGAAGACAGAATTTTAGCATGTCATTTCCACCAGCTGCTTAACAATTCCACCTATTGTAATATATTATCACATGGTTTATCACATGGTTTAGTATGAGCATGCTCAGTTCGCTCTGGCCTAGTAAAGCATGCTCACGGACTAGCAACTCATCCTGTCTCTGTCCTTCATTTGTTCTACCCACATATATTACATTTTGGTGATGAGGATGGGATCCCAAAGCCATTTTTAGGGATCATGGAAGAACACAGTGTTCACCCTTCGAGTGGACAAGTGTAAGGTGAATTTGTGACACCTAAACGGAATTTTTTTTGTGATGTTTTACCGTTAATGCTGATGCAGAATTGTCTGTGATTTGCCTTCACCTGTATGTATATACAGCAACAGCGGCGTTGATTCTCACAGGTACACAGGTAGCATGCTGAGTCACTGCAATGGGATTGGGACAATCATGGCCGCGTCTACGGGATTCATCGGAAGCCTTGTCATGTATGACCGAGCTCGCAAATCATTCAATTCTTACATTGAGCAGATGGAGATTTTTTTTAGGGCCAATAACATTATTGAGGCCGAAAGTGTGAAGGGATTATTACTAGTCCTAGCCCCTTTAGGGCTACCCTGGATCAGGCGTATTCCTCAGACGTTCACTTTCAACTAAAGTTAGAGGTAGCCGAATCCTAAAGACGCTTAATTGGGTCTAAAGGTCCAGACTATCTCTCCCTAAAGGAAAGGAGCAACCTGAAGATGTTACTGTCCTCCAGATAGCACTTTTAATAAGTTTAGCTAGATTGTAACATTCTGGATATTATGAGGGTCCGGAAAACTCCCTCAGAATTCTGCAACTCCTCACCAAGGAGCGTACAGAGATTGAGTTTGCGAGTTTGATACAGAAGTACTATGTGAGACAATTCTAAAAATATATAGATTTATTAAAGAACCAACATGTAATTACAGTAAGTATTTGAATCGCAACATTACCAGTTTCAAATACAAAAAGCTTTTACAATCTTATTATCAGAGATCCTTATTCTCAAATCTTAACTTCGATACATTTTTACATTTCTTAGTCTTATTCCAGGATATCCACCAAAATCAAATACCTTTGATACCCAGTCACAAAGAGTTGTAGACTTACAGAGCTTGCCTCTGAAGCCGAGAATCGCTTTGCCCCTTCAAGCGAATCTGTCTTCCCATTTGAAAGTTCAATTTTTATACCCTTTCTCAGTGGTATGTCCTTTGAAGTTTTCTGCTGATGTAAGCTAATTATCTCTAGTCATTTTTCTGTTGACGTCTGCTATTCTTACAGTCAGTTCAGCTGGTAGCATTACAGACTCATGTCGCTACTCTAGGTGTTTGAAGCTTATCATAAAAAATGGTGTGGAGCAGATGTTTCTATTTGATGTCATTCTTACCAAAGTCTTCTGTTTGTGTCTCTTTCCGAAGTGTAAATTAAAAACACCTCAATCGGGTGCACCATTGTCTTCTTAGTTACCTCAACTGGTTGTAACATAGACTCGTCTCTCCGTGTTTCATTTGATGTCATATTTACGAAGGCATATGTTTCTTTAATTTATGTGATTCTTTCCGAAGTGTTGGTTTAAGACACCTTAACAGGATATAGCATTGTGTTCTTTCCAAGGCTTCAGACTTTCAGGAACCTTTAGCCTTCTGTTTCAACAAGGCCATTGATTGAATGTCAACAACTTCTCTTATCCCAATAGCCTGTATGCTGTTCACAGCTTTAGATTGTTGAGGCTTCCAGATTTTCAAGCCCAGTTTGTCATGTTACAAAGACCAGAATATTTCATAGAATGGTGCATTTTTTTGAATATGGCTTATTCCTTCACAAGTGCAGATGAGAATGTTCAAACTCAAAATAAAGTAATTTGTGAATGTAAAAAAGCAATTTTTCTAATGGACATTGGGCCAGATGTCCACGGAACATTGACAAATTTACTCGCGCCAGGGAAAGCGAAGGATGTGTCGTTTGAAGGCATTGTAGAGAAACTCGAGGACCATTTTGACCCAAAATGATTAAAAATAGCAGAGGGCTATAAATTTGGTACCAGAAAACAAAAACAAAGTGAAACCATCAGTGCGTTTGTAGTAACCTGTCTTTGCATTGTAACTTCGGCACATTTTTGTATCGTGTGTTGCGAGATAAGTTTGTGTGCGGACTGGTGGATGAGCACACAGAGTCCAAGTTAATGAACACTCCGAACCTAACGTTTGACATCGCATGCAAAATTGCCCTATCTATGGAGATGGTGTCTAAAAATGCTAAGGAGCTCTGTCCAACTCAAGTGGCTAGTGCAGCTGAGGTCTACAGTCACAAAGCCACCGCTGAACCTAAAGCTGTGAGACCGAGTCAAAAGCATGTCAGTGAGAGCAGTTCAGTGAATTTTTATCACTGCAATGGAAATCACGCACCACAGACCTGCCAATACAGAAATGTGAAGTGTTTTCACTGCCAGAAGCAAGGCCATATTTCAACAGCTTGCAGAGCTAGATCGAAAGCAGGAAGTAAGAACCATTCTAGTGGCACTGCAAAGCAGCGACAACAAAAGGGAGGAATTCACAATATTGAAGAGAACACACCTGATACTGAAGAACTAGGCATCGACAGTATCTATGCCTCTAACGGCAACACTAACAGTCATGAGAAAGACTTCCGTACAAAACTTTTGATCAACGAGCAATATATTGATATATGTATCGACACAGCAGCGGACCGCTCTATCATGAGTAAGGACACATATGAGAGTAAGTTTAATCAAATACCACTTACAAAGAGTACCGTAGAGTTAAAAACCTACTCCGGAGAAATCCTAGAGACATGAGGACAAATGGAATGTACAGTTCAACACAATGGCTAGTCAGTAAAGCTGCCTATTATTGTAGCGAGCTACAACAACAGGCCAACCCTCATGGGCAAAGACTGGTTGAGAAAGCTAAAACTAGACTGGAAAAATGTCTTTAGTGTAGCTGCTTCAAAGAAGCGACTCGACACAACACTGAACAAGTATAAAAGCATGTTCTCAGACAGTTATGAGGGCATCACTGGGTATGATGCGCATATCCACATCAAGCCCAATGCGAAGCCTGTCTTTTGTAAGGCAAGGCCGGTCCCCTATGCATTGAAAAGTCAAGTGGAGGAAGAGCTAGAGAAACTGGGAGAGAACGGAGTGCTAGTAAAAACTGACAAAAGTGAATGGGCCACCCCGATTGTGGTAGTGCCCAAAGCAGACAAAATTGTACGCTTGTGCGGTGACTACAAAGTTACTATCAACCAAGCAGTTGACGATGAGCAGTGCCCGTTACCTACATCACAAGATTTGTATGCAGCGCTCTCTGGGTCAAAGGTTTTCTCCAAGCTTGACCTGTCTCACGCTTACACTTAGCTGAATGTTGACAAAGAGAGTTAACAATATCTCACCATCAACACACACAAGAGACTGTACTCATACACCAAACTGATGTATGGTGTAAAGTCTTCCCCCAAAATCTTCCAGGCTATGTTGGATAAGATTTTGCAAGGAGTTCCAAATTGCTTATGCAATCAAGATGATTTGCTGATTGCAACAAACAGCAAGGAAGAAAATCTAGAAGTGTTAGAGTTAATGCTTCAAAGGTTGAATTCCCACAATGTAAAATGGAAAAGGAGCAAATGTGCAGTGTTGTTGTCAGAATATGACTACACGATTTAATACTGCACTTCAAAGCAAAACACAATTGTAGATGCTTTGCCCTGGTTGCCACATGAAGACTCGTGTGTTGGGAGTGCAGGTGAGATTTTCAAGCTAGGCGCAGTTGACAAAGACATTCCCGTGAATGCAACTGAGATTGCAAATGAGACTCAAAAGGACTCAGCACGGAAAAAAGTGTATGAAAACATCTTGAATGGATGGACTGATCAGTGTCTGGGCACAGAGTTGAAACCATTCCATAATGTATTAAGAGGGGAAACAAAGTGGTGGTACCTACTTCTTGAGAGATAGAAATCTGGCCATACTTCATACTCAACATCCAGGGATCGTCAGTATGAAATGAATTGCAAGAAGCTTTGTTTACTGGCCTGGATTGGACAGTGATCTTCAATCACTTGTCAGCAAATGCAACATTTGCCAAAATTGCAGAAACAAACCACCCAAAACTCCACTACAACCCTGGTCATGGCCAAGGAGACCTTTTTAGAGAGTACATGTAGACTTCTGTGAGAAAGCAAATGATTAATTTCCTGTTACTTGTAGATAGTCACTCAAAGTGGATTGAAGTGAAACACATGGGTTCAAATACTTCAACTGAACGCACCATAGCTGAGTTGAGGTCTTACTTTACATGTCATGTTGTACCTGAAGAGCTTGATTCTGACAATGGCCCTCAGTTTCGTTCTGCTCTATTCCAAGAGTTCATGAAAAAGAATGGTATCAAACACACTCTTGTTCCACCATATCATCCAGCTTCAAACGGAGCAGCCAAAAGGTCAGTCAGAATAGTAAAAGAAGCTCTCAAAAAGCAAGTGTTGCAGGGTTGTTCGGGACTCAGCATGAAGCAACGTTTGGCAAATTTCTTGCTGATGTACAGAACTACTCTACACACTACAACTGGATTTATCCCAGCAGAACTCTTGATGAAGAGAAGATTGAGAACATGATTGAGTCTTGGTCAACTAAATTTGGCCTCAAGAGTCGAACAAAAACAGTTGAGTCAGAAACGTTATGACGGCAATCAGAAAGGACGCAGTTTTAGACAAAATTAGTGTGTTCGTGTTCTCAGTCCCCCAGGCAAGTCGAGTTCACACAAGTGGGATAAAGGAACCATAGTAGAGGTTGGTGGAACCAAGAGATATTTGGTTGAGATTGGTGACAACATCTGAACTGTTCATGTAGATCAAATGGTCTGCTAGAGATGAACCAAGATGTGATCTTGAATCACTTGATCATGAACACACACATGAGTTTGACTCCATTCAGACTTCAGTAACTGAAGTACCAGGTTCAAACAAGTCTGAGCTAGAAACAGGATCATCTTTGAGTTTGGAACCACAACAAAACAGCTGAAAATAGGTTCAACACCAAACCTTCTGTAAGGAGATTGGGAAGGCTCCACAAACCTGTTATTAAACTGAATTTGTAGTTCATTTGTAGCATTTGAAGTTGATTTAAAAGAAAAAAAGGCCAGGTGTTTTTGTTATGTGTTACATGTAATGCTGGGAAGGTGAAACCATAGATTTGTGGTATTTGAGAGGAGAATATGTGCATTTTTTTTAAAGGGCAAGCAGGGTAATGTGTTATCACATGGTTTGTCACATGGTTTAGTATGAGCATGCTCAGTTCACTCTGGCCTAATAAAGCAAACACATGGTCTAGCAACTCATCGTGTCTCTGTCCTTTATTTGTTCTACACAAGTATATTACACCTATCAAAACACATGACCGTGAACCGAACATTTGGGGATACTGCAGAATAACACCCAAATGGTTCTGTGAATCCTTTCCTCTCTTCACTAACTTAACCATTCCTATTTCATTTAAACAATATTTACTAACTGCCTTCCTTTACACTCAGCACCTCAACTTGAAAAATGTAGTCAGTGAAAATTTTGCAAATAGAGCAAAAGATTCAATATTGAATTCTTAATGACTGTGGGAATAGGAAAAAAGGGTTAATTACTGCTAGTGCTTTGTAAAACTATCTTAAATGACCGCGCCACAGGTACAATGTACAATACAAGTAGAGGGGTTTGAAAATCGAATAATAGGCATACTTAAGGGGAGAGAGGTCACAAACGGGAGGAGGAGAGAGGCTGCCATTGGGAGGGGAGGAAGGCTATAATTGGCGGGGGAGGGAGGCCGCGATTGGGAGGGGGAGGGTGGCCATGATTGGGAGGGGGAGGGAGGCCATGATTGGCGGGGGAGAGAGGCCATGATTGGCGGGGGAGGTAGGCCGCGATTGATGGGGGAGGGTGGCCGCGATTGGCGGGGGTGGGAGGCCGTGATTGGCGGGGGAGGGAGGCCGTGATTGGCGGGGGAGAGTAGACCGTGATTGGCGGGGGAGGGAGGCCGTGATTGGGAGGGGGAGGGAGGCCATGATTGGGAGGGAGAGGGAGGCCGTGATTGGCGGGGGAGGGTGGCCGTGATTGGGAGGGGGAGGAAGGCCATGATTGGCGGGGGAGGGAGGCCGTGATTGGCGGGGGAGGGTGGCCGTGATTGGCGGGGGAGGGTGGCCATGATTGGGAAGGGGAGGGAGGCCATGATTGGCGGGGGAGAGAGGCCATGATTGGCGGGGGAGGGAGGCCGTGATTGGGAGGGGGAGGGAGGCCACGATTGGCGGGGGAGGGAGGCCGTGATTGGGAGGGGGAGGGAGGCCACGATTGGCGGGGGAGGGAGGCAGTGATTGGCGGGGGAGGGGGGCCACGATTGGCGGGGGAGGGGGGCCGCAATTGGAGGGGGAGGGTGGCCGTGATTGGCGGGGGAGGGGGGCCGCGATTGGCGGGGGAGGGAGGCCGCGATTGGCGGGGGAGGGGAGCCGCGATTGGCGGGGGAGGGAGGCCACGATTGGCGGGGGAGGGGGGCCGCGATTGGCGGGGGAGGGAGGTCGTGATTGGCGGGGGAGGGGGGCCGTGATTGGCGCGGGAGGGTGGCCGTGATTGGCGGAGGAGGGAGGTCGCGATTGGGGGGGAGGGGGGCCGTGATTGGCGGGGGAGGGGGGCCGCGATTGGCGGGAGAGGGGGGCCGTGATTGGCGGGGGAGGGAGGCCATGATTGGCGGGGGAGGGAGGTCACGATTGAGGGGGGCCGCGATTGGCGGGGGAGGGAGGCCATGATTGGCGGGGGAAAGAGGCCATGATTGGCGGGGGAGGGAGGTCAGTAATCAGTAGGGCTGGAGATCAAGGCTGACAGCTTCCTTGAGGGGCAGGGGAAGCAACTACTGCCCTCCTGGCCCACAAGGAAAAAGGCATCTACCTTGTGGAGCCGGCAGCTCCTGCCGCCCTTTCACTGGTGGTTTCCCGACCCCTGGGGAACCCGTGTAGCAACAGTCAATTTTAAATCAGGCTGCCAAATGCACAGTGGGACCCTGATTTAAATATGTTAATAAAGGGTCCTGCCTCTCCATGGCGACATACTCGGGCTCCCCAATACCCAGCAGGCTCGTGCGTGTTGAGGACGTGTTGCCCATATTAAACTTTTCCCCGACCCTCTCTCACCCACCGTGGGATGGGGGAGAGGGGTGGTAATTTTAAGGCCCATTAGCTGATTACTTTATCATTACCATTATTCTAAAGGCAGAATTTTAGTTTGTTCATATCATTTGAAATGAACATAGTGTTTCCTAGCCCAGTCTCATGCACAGAAAAGGATATGAGATAAAACAGGACCATCTTACATCTGCCATGCTTTTAGGGGCACCACATTACATTGAAATGAATCCTCCAAAGGCATAATTTTGTTAATGCCTTGTATTTTAACTGAATTTTCTAATATACAGTCCCCACTCTTATGTTCATTAATAAATAGACATTCTTATTATGAACACAGCTAGCTTTTGCAAGTTAATTTATTGAGCACATGTGGACTAGGTACTGTATCTGTAGAGGCATCCATCTTGACTGCTGCCTTGTGGGTAACCTAGTGCCTCATGGGTAATGTAGTCTTAATATATATACAGCTGGGTAGTGTAGTCTTATACATACAGCTATATACAGCTCTATGGCTCCACCTAGTGTCCACTATAGAATGACATGTTATTGATCATTACATCCCCCTTTCTTTGAGGTTTAACAAAATCAATATCAATCAACTTTCAAGAAAACAATAAAGATAATATCAGTAACACTTTTGTTAGTGCTCTATAAACATAAACATTTTCAAAACAGTCAACATATTTTCAAAGCTTTACATTGTACTCAAAGATTAAGTCTATCAGGCTTTTTTATTTCACGTGTGGATCTTCTCAACACGGGTAAGTCTGATGTGTCTTCATGAGATTGTTCTGGCGGTGAATGACAAGATGCAGTTGCGGCATTGTCATCAATCTGCTCTTGAATAGTCTCTTGTGTTTTTAGGAGGGAATGGCGGTTCCTCCTGAGAATCTGTCCTTCCTCAGTTCTAACAGTGTATGACCATGGTCCTACTTCCTCAAGAACTGTAGCTTTCCTGTTCCATGCATCTGGATCCTCAATCCTGACAACATCATCCCTTGTCAATGGTTTTAGAGTTTTGGATGACTTGTCATAGTATGATTTCTGTTTCAGCTTTAACAGTTGAAGTCTCTGTCTCAGTTCCTCACTTTGCTGTTCTTTTGCACAGCAGGGTAGCGTGGTGCGCAACTTGCGACCCATTAGTAGTTCAGCAGGTGAAGAACCACAGTCTAAAGGTGAGGCTCGGTAGCTCAGCAGGGCGAGATAAGGATCAGACTTGCTTTCTGTCGCTTTCTTCAGTAGCTGCTTGAGAACTTGAACACCTTTCTCTGTCTTACCATTTGACTGAGCATACAAAGGACTGGATGTGATGTGCTGAAAGTCATAATGTGCTGCAAGCTATTGCCACTCCTTACAGTTGAAGCACGGACCATTGTCGCTAATGGCAATCCTGGGAATTCCGTGTCTGGCGAAGATGGATTTCACATGCATTATGGCACTGCTTGCTGTGGTGCTTGAGAGCAGCGCCATCTCAGGATAGTTAGAATAGTAGTCAATCACTATTAGATAGTCTTTACCATTTAAATGAAAAAGGTCCATACCAACCTTTTGCCATGGTGCTGTTGGTATGTCAGCTACTATCATTGGTTCCTTTGCTTGTTTGTTTTGGTGTTTCTGACATGTCTCACATTTGCCTATCATGTTCTCAATGTCCTTATTTATGCCAGGCCAATAAACAGTGTCTCTTGCCCTCCTTTTGTATTTTTCAATTCCGAGGTGTCCCTCGTGAATCCTTTTGAGCATGTCTTGACGTAGAGCCTGTGGAATGACTATTCTGTTCTGTTTTAGTAATAGTCCACTTGCGACACTCAATTCTGACCTTATGTGCAAATTTTTTGGACAGGAACCTTTTGGCCAACCATGATGAATGTTTTCTATTACTGTTTGTAAAACTGTATCTTTTACTGTTTCGTCTGCTATTTGCTTTGATTTTGTGTCTGACACGGGCAGCGCAGCAGTGACCATACTCACATGAACATCCATGTCTTCTTCAGTAGAGCTCACATGACTCATTGTGGGTGCTCGGGATAGTGCATCTGCTAACACTATGTATTTGCCTGGTGTGTAGATCAGTTCAAAATCATATCTTTGCAGCTTCATCATGAGTCGTTGAATCCTTGGAGACATCTCATTCAGGTTCTTTTTTATGATGGCAACCAGTGGGCTGTGGTCTGCCTCAACTGTGAAGGTGGGAAGTCCATATATGTAGCCATGAAACTTTTCTAGTCCAACTACCAAGCCTAGACATTCCTTTTCAATCTGGGCGTATCGACACTCAGTATCAGTCATAGACCTGGAGGCATAGGCAACAGGCTTCCAATCTTTACCCTCTGCTTGTAGCAAGACCGCACCTAGGCTATCTTTTGATGCATCCGTTGACACTTTGATTCTTTTTGTTGGGTCAAAGAAGGTGAGTACAGGTGTGGTTGTCAGCACTGTTTTGAGGTTTATCCACTCTTGTTCATGTCTTTCTGTCCATGCGAACTCATTTGTTTTATGTAGCAGGTCTCGCAGACAGGCTGTCTTGGCTGACAAGTTAGGAATGAACTTTCCAATGAAGTTTATCATCCCCATGATGCGTAGCACTCCTTTTTTGTCAGTGGGTCGGGGCATTTTGAGTATGGCGTTTACTTTTTCCATATCTGGCTCTATTCCTTTACCAGATAGATTATCTCCTAGGAAAGTGACTTCCTGGACGCCAAACTGACACTTGGCTTTGTTGAGCTTCAGTCCATTCCGGCGTATGCTCTGTAGCACTTTAGTCAGTCTCTCATTGTGTTCTTTCAGTGTGGAGCCCCAGATGATGATGTCATCAACATAGACCTGAACTCCTTCCAGACCTTGAATTATGTGTTCCATCGCTCTATGAAAGATTTCAGATGCAGATATTATCCCGAAAGGCATTCTGAGGAAACAATACCTGCCAAATGGTGTGTTGAAGGTACAGTGTTTGGTGCTCTCTTCATCCAGTTTTAGTTGCCAAAATCCTTGTGAGGCATCAAGCTTTGTAAAGTATCTGGCACCTGACATTTCACTGGTGATTTCTTCTCGCTTGGGAATCTGGTAGTGTTCACATTTTATGTTTGCATTTAAGTCCTTTGGATCCATGCATATTCTTAGATCATTGTTCTTTTTCTTTACACATATCATGCAGTTAACCCAGTCTGTTGGCTCTTCGACTTTCCTGATGACTCCTAGTGTGGTCATTCTGTCCAGTTCATTCTTGAGCCGGTCACGCAGGGGTGCTGGAACTCTTCGTGGAGCATGTACCACTGGCTGAGCATTCTCCTTTAGCTGGATCTTGTAAGTGAATGGTAGAACTCCAAATCCTTTGAACACATCCTGGAAATCATTCACTACAGAATCCACTGAGTCATCTGGTCTGCTTATGGCACAGTTTATATGGTAGACTCTCTTGACCAGTTCTAATTCCTCACAAGCTTTGTCACCCAGTAGTGAATCAAGTCTTTCAGCCACAACAGAAAACATGAGATGATGCACTTTGTCTTTGACTGTCACTTTGAGTCTGCATACACCTAAGCTATCTATTTTCTGTCCATTATAGTCCTTCAGTAGTACTGACTTTTTCTGTATTTTGGGCTTTTCTTTCATATTGTTAATGTCACTCATACTGATTAAGTTTGCTTTTGCCCCAGTGTCTCGTTTCAAGGTAACTAATGCTCCATTTACCTGCAGTGGGATCATCCATTTGTCCACTTTTACTGCATTAACTTTATGTTCAGCATTGTCCATTTCTGAGGGCTGCACATTTTCTGTATCCTTTTTGATATCGTCACATGACACCATTTGTACAAAAATGGTCTCACTTAAATCAGTGTCCTCAATTACATTAACTCGTTGCCCTTTCTTAGTTTTTACTTTTGAAAAGCATTGTTTGGCAAAGTGATTCTTTCCTTTACACTTTGTGCACATTTTTCCAAACGCTGGGCATTGTCTTAACTGGTGTTTGTAACCACAGCGTTTACAATTAAAAATTTCATCCTCCGATTGCTTTTCATTTCTGTTCTGCCCACGTTTCTTCCCCTTGTAGGACACAGCACCGACAGCAGCATTATCACTCATTACAATCGCATCATTATTGATTTCACTGAAAGTCTTCGCGTGCTTTCGAGCTAGCTCGCTGGCTTGGCATATTTTCACCGCATTTTCCAAATTTAGTTCGGTTTCTCTCAACAGACGTTCCCTGACTTTTTTATCATGAATACCAAACACAATCTGGTCACGAATCATGGATGCTTTGAGCTCAGAGAAATTACATGTCTGTGCTTTCAGTTTCAGATCAGTTATAAAGCTATCAAAAGTCTCATTTTGCTGCTGTGTCTGAGAACGGAAGATGTATCTTTCATAGGTCTCATTCTTTTTGGGAGAGCAATGTGCATCAAATTTTTTTAGCACATCTTCTAATTTTTCTCTGTTCTCCTCTGGATTAAATACAAATGTATTAAATACCTCTATCGCCTGTGGGCCTGCAACCGTAAGCAGCAACGCTATCTTCCTTGCGTCTGGCTTCGTACCGAATCCGATGGCTGCAATGTAGAGTTCGAATTGTTGTTTAAGAGTCTGCCAATTGTAGTCGAGATTTCCTGTGAGTTTCAAACGCTCTGGTGGCTTCAAATTCTCCATGTCGCTTTTCACAATTTTTAGCAGACCTTCACCATCCTGGTACCATCTTATGTTCATTAATAAATAGACACTCTTATTATGAACACAGCTAGCTTTTGCTAGTTACTTTATTGAGCACATGTGGACTAGGTACTGTATCTGTAGAGGCTTCCATCTTGACTGCTGCCTTGTGGGTAGCCTAGTGCCTCATGGGTAATGTAGTCTTAATATATATACAGCTGGGTAGTGTAGTCTTATACATACAGCTATATACAGCTCTACGGCTCCACCTAGTGTCCACTATAGAATGACATGTTATTGATCATTACACCCACCGCTTATAGTGAGCACATTGGTGTTACTGCCATTAGCCTGTTATACAGGTGTATCATCAATGGGACGTTCACACTCGCACTCTCACACGCCTGTTGTGGTCTTTGCTGCCATGTTTAAGCTATGCCCACAGCTCCCCAATGAGGAGAGCACATTTCACAAATGTGGTTCACTACAGGAGGTGCTTCGCTTCACAGAAGGTGAGATTATCTCCAATGTGAGCACGCATTGCCCTGTGTTTGACTAAATAAATACAAATTAAATAAATACGAATTATCTCATTGTACACCTCTGTGATTAGAAGATTGTTTTGTAGCATATTCTGATCTAGTTGCCATGAATTTGGTATTTTAATGATATGTGAGGGAAAATGTCCTTGCTTGCAGCAAAATCATACAAGCTGGGTTTATAATCTCACTACAAGCACCAAATGAAGATCTTCTCTGATAGTAAAAAGCTAAAGCTCCTGTCACAAAGGTTATATTAATTATACTTTTTGAGTCAAAATGATTTATAACACAATATGACATATTTAAAGCCAGCTATTAAATGAAAAATTCCTCACAGCTCTCATTGCTGTTAAATCTAAGAATACCCATTAGTTCATGATCTGAATGGAGTTGGGGCATTGTTTGCATTGAACTTATATCTTGATGGGGCCTCTGCTGTTCAATTATTGTTACGATGATATTCTAGTTTGTGTTTTCATTTATATTCAAATAAAATTATATCTTAGTCATAACCACAAAAAAGCTCCTGGAATTAAAGCATACCTTAAATTGGGACAACTTTCCATGGGTATCGGTGCAATTTGGTGATCATAAGGAAGCTGTTAAAAATTAAAACAGCAGAATGCAGTCAATGTTTTTGGACTGCTGCCCTCTCTTTTGTAGATGGTGTGTGGTACCTTCCATCTGTCAGCTCTCGTAGATTGCTAATGATATGCTTTATGACAGTAGCTGTGTGGGATGTTTGTCCACACATATTACCTTGTACGGTATTTGAGTGCATCCGTGAACAAATCTGGAGGTGTTCCGAGGAACTGTGGGATTAAAAGCACTGCAACAGTTGATATCATTATTATCAAGTGGCCAAAGGCTCTGGCATGGAATCTTCATTACACGATACTGCAGTGATATTTATTCATTTTTCAGACCATAATTATATAATGTAAGGGATAACCTGCAATTACGGTCTCTTGAGTAATGCTGATCAACTATTTCCTCTTCAAATTGATCAAAATGTATACTAGAAGATATTTTTTAACGATATTTGTAACACTGCAAGAGTCCACTGAAAATGCATTTTAAGGAGGAGTATCTTCAGTTCTGGCCATCTATTCATTTTGACCCACAGTGCAGCAGGAAGAGCTGCTTTTATGACCATGTTTACTCTATTAAAAAAAAACTGAGGAGATACTGTTCTTCATAATGAAAAACCCTTTAATTTAATCATTGGAACATTTATGTTTGAAACCTGTGCCTACTGAGATCGAATTAGCAGGAACAAAATAATCATGACGTGTAGGACCATAGCAAAGTAGGAACGGGAGGAGGCCATTCAGCCCCTCGAGTTTGCTCCATCATTCAATCAGATCATGGCTGATCTGTATCTTAACTCCATCTACCCGCCTTGGTTCAGTAACCCTTAATACTCTTGCCAAACAAAAATCTATCAATCTCAGTTTTTAAATTTTCAATTGACTCCCAGCCTCACAGCTTTTTCGGGGAGAGAGTTCCAGATTTCCAGTACCCTTTGTGTGAAGAAGTGCTTCCTGACATCACCCCGGAACGGCCTAGCTCTAATTTAAAGGTTATGCCCCCTCGATCTGGACTCCCCCCACCAGAATAAGTAGTTTCTCTCTATCTACCTTATTACAGGAAACTCTTTTTTATCTGGCACCAACGGGACCGGCGTTGTGCCGGTTTATCAAAAAGTCCGGATTACAGAGAGGTATAGTAAAAGGTATGAGAGCTCTGTACACAGCAACAAATCCAGGCTTCCCTGTTGCTTAGCAACAGGTGCAGGAACTCCGGCCACAAGATCCAAGCATCCCTGTTGCTTAGCAACAGATGCAGGAACCCCGGCCGCAAGATCCAAGCGTCCCTGTTGCTAAGCAACAGGTGCAGGAACCCGGCCACAAGATCCAAGCGCCCCTGTTGCTTAGCAATAGGTGCAGGAACCCAGCCACAGATCCAGGAACGGCCACTAATATGAAGTAAAATTTACCTGAACCTACTCCTGAATTTTGCCGGTTAACAGAGATCTCCGGTTATTTAGGTGCCGGTAAATCGAGAGCTTCCTGTAACTTCTTAAATCATTTTAAACACCTCGATTAGATCACCCCTTAATCTTCTATACTCAAGGAAGGCAAATGGTATGCTGGCCTTTGTTACAAGAGGATTTGAGTACAGGAGTAAAGAAGTCTTACTCCAATTATGTAGGGCCTTGGTGAGACCACGCCTGGAGTACTCTGTACGATTTTGGTCTCCTTACCTAAGGAAGGATACGCTTGCCATAGAGGGAGTGCAACGAAGGTTCACGAGATTGATTCCTGGAATGGCGGGACTGTTGTATGAGAAGAGATTGAGTAGACTAGGCCTGTATTCTCTTGAATTCATAAGAATGAGAGGGGATCTCATTGAAGCATACAAAATTATTACAGGGCTTGATAGGGTGGATGCTGGGAGTATGTTTCCCTTGGCTGGGGAGTCTAGAACCACGGGCCACAGCCTCAAGATAAAGGGTGGGCCATTCAGGACTGAGATGAGAAGAAATTTCTTCACACAGAGGGTGGTGAATCTTTGGAATTCTCTACCCCAGAGGGCTGTGGAGGCTCAGTCATTGGGTATATTCAAAACAGAAGTCGATAGGTTTCTGACTAGTAAGGGCATCAAGGGATATGGCGATAGGGCCGGTGAATGGAGTTGAGGCAGAAGATCAGCCATGACCTCATTGAATGGCGGAGCAGGCTCGAAGGGCCGAATGGCCGACTCCTGCTCCTACTTCTCATGTTCTTATGTTCTTATGTTAAGGGAATGCAAGCCTAATCTATACAACCTGTCCTCATAATTTAACCCTTTTAGCCCCGGTATCATGCTGGTGAATCTGCGCTGCACCCCCTCCAAGGCCAGTATATCCTTCCTAAGGTGCGGTGCCCAGAACTGAATGCAGTGCTCCTGATGGGGTCTAACCAGAGCTTTATACAACTGTCGCATCACTTCCAGCCCTGTGTACTCCAGCACCCGTGAGATAAAGGCCAACATTCCATTTGTCTTTTTAATTATTTTTGTACCTGTTCACGAGCCTTTAGTGACTTCTGTACTTGGGCCCCTAATTCTCTCGGCTCCTCCACAGTTCCTAGATTCTCACCATTTAGAGAATATTCTGATCTTTCTTATTTAGGTCCAAAGTGGATGGCCTCACATTTCCCCACATTCAACTCCATCTGCCACAGTTTTGCTCACTCACTTAATCAAAGTCCCATTGCAACATTCTGCTTCTATCTTCACAATTTACTCTGCCACCTAACTTGGTGTCATCAGCGACTCTGTAATAATGATCCTTTAATGTTTCACAAATAGTTAACTAGTCACTTAACCAGTATAAATGCCAAGAAGTTTGCTGACCTAATTGTGAAGTGTTCAAAATTGTGAGCAATAAATAAAGAATGACTTGCATTTCTGTAGCGCCTTTCATGACCACTGTACATCTCAATGCGCTTTACAGCCAATGAAGTACTTTTGGAGAGTAGTCACTGTTGTAATGTGGGAAACGCGGCAGCCAATTTGCGCACAGCAAGGTCCCACAAACAGCAATGTGAATTGTGAGAAAAGCCAAATTTTCAAAGCAGGCTCTGGCCACACTGTTTTAAAGGCTAAGTTGCATTCAATCAAAGACTGAGGTATGTAGCATTTGTTGAGCCACAGATCTAAAATGGCAGATATGAACAAATGATTGTATGTCAGTTTGGGAGGGATAGCGTGGAAGATATGGGGTCTGCAGAGTTTGGTGGGAGTGTAAAATTTGTGGTATGCGCCATATTATTCAGATATTCTCTGGTTTGCATGATATATTACATTAAAGTATGCACACATAGTAATTATGCACAAAGGTGCAGAGTGCATCAATCAGTAACATTTACTTCAGTCTAATTGAGATGTCAGAATTCTTCTCTTGACTTTA
This sequence comes from Somniosus microcephalus, assembly GCF_052327205.1. Taxonomy (NCBI): domain Eukaryota; kingdom Metazoa; phylum Chordata; class Chondrichthyes; order Squaliformes; family Somniosidae; genus Somniosus; species Somniosus microcephalus. Next base: position 80,139,016 of record NC_140997.1, on the reverse strand, counting down.
TATTGACTTTATATTGAGAGAGCTCCCTATTTTTGGTGAAGGGTTTGATTGTATGCACCTAACATAATGTGTGCACAGTTGAGGGCTATATTAATAGACATTTAAAAATGGTCTTATCTAATTTTATGTGTATCCAGCAGGGGAAGTTAGTCATGAAGGTAATGCTGCCTGAGATGTGTGTGGTCAGCAAGTGAAGACCATGTGCCGATGGAAAAAAAAGTAAAAATGACAGACAGAGTGACCTTGTAAAATACACACTTTCTCTTCAATTTTATTCAGCCCTGCACACAATGGTTAGTTACATCGATATTATTTATCTGAAATCTTTGGTAAGTTACTGTTCCTCTTGCTTCAGATTATGGTGTAATTGTATTAGGTTTGATTCTTATATTTGCGTTACTATGGCAACTAGAAAGTCTGAAGCACTTGAAACAATTAATTTCAACTCTTGAGAAATTTCTTTCTGCAGTACATTGAAAATAAAGGGCTAACTCCTGATACTGCTGCATAATTCCAGCATACCATTTTTGTTATTGATTCCTGTAAGTTCAAAGTTCTAAGCAGTACATTTGTCATTTAATCTGTATTTCTTAAAATTTACTATGACAAGGACACTAGGGCCACGATTTTACAAACCTTGGCGGGTCCGTGGCGGGTGATGTTGGTGGCGGGTCCCAGCCCGCTCTGTGAAATGACTTTCCCCAGATTGGGCTTGTTAAGCCCCGCCCAGCGCGTTTCCCGGCCAATTCGAGAAAGCGGGTCTGATGATGTCATTTGCTGATACGTCAACAGCCGGTTTCCTTAAAGGGACCACGCCCAAATTTACTTTGGCATTTGTGCCGTCAGTCTTCTACAGCATTGAGGTGCTGCAAACACTGACAATCACTGCACAAAGGTGCATGGCTGCACCCAGGCTCTCCCATGACTCCCTCCATATAGTTATGGAGGGTGTCACAGCATGCAGGGAGGTCCTCTTCCCTTACCATGGGCAGAAAAGACCTCCTTAGGAGACCAACACAGCCTGGTTACACATTACACAGGAGAACACAAGCAGGGATGTCGTCAAGAGGATCAGGCTGCAGTGACATAAACCTTTCAATGATCTCAGTAGATCACAAAATGTTAGTACAAAGCCACGCTCAACCTCATCCTGCTGTGCCTCTCATCATATCCCCATCACTCTGCCTTCCCTACCCTACTCCTGCACATCCTTACTCACACCAACTTACTTTGCACCTCCACCCATCCCTCTCTACCTACATTAACACTTCCCCATCTCACTAGCCACCCTTCACACTCACCCTCATCCTAGTGCAATCATACCAACTAACAACACACAAGGGTAGGTACTTGGGTGTTTTATGCAATCTTCATGTAAAGTTTCTTTTAATGTGGTGTCAAACATTGAAACCTTTATTTTAAATACTTTACGTTCTTGGACAGATTAGTGTGCACCTTTGGAAGTGGCTTAGTGAGTTGCAGTGAATAGTGAGACATAACGGTACCTTCCTCAATGGCAATGAGTGTGAAAGGAATGGCTTGGACATTGCAGGGACGCTTTGTTGGTGTGGGGTGGTGCCAATCTGGCGCATCATGCAGCAGCCAGCCTGTGCAGCATCAAGTGAACTAAATCTGGCCATGGTGAGGCCATCCCTGGCGTCCCGGGCAGCAATGTGGTCGGGTGCTGATGCCTTGTGTCCTGTGCAGCATCAAGTAATTGCAGAGAAGGTTGGTGTTGTTGCTGGTGCTGCTGGTGTTGGGGCTGATCGTGGTGAGATTCTGAGCATCACGGTGAGAGAGTATAAAGGGCACCCATGCTGATAGAATAGATGGCAGGTGAAGTCGAGATGACAGAAGTGATCTGTCAATGGTGAGAGCAATAATGAGGTCAGGCTGGATGGAGACTTGTGTAAAGATGCAGCATGGTGAATCTGTTGTGAAAATGCAGTGAGGAAGAGCTTGTGGCTGAGGGAAGATATCTCTGTAAGGTGGGAGCTTTCACTGTGCATTTGAAGTTGTCAACTCAACAGCTGATACAATGGCTACTGAACTCCTGCCTCAGCTTCACAGACGTGGTCCACGACCAGCATGGACCCCATGGGCGAGCTGCTAAATGCAGAAGGTGAGCTGAAATTCATTCTTAAGTGGCGCTAAACAAGCCACTACTTACCTGAATTGGGTCCCCCGCTGTGAACCCGACATCTGGAAAGGCGCTGACAGACCCGACATCTGGAAAGGCGCGTGGCAGCAGGTTCACAGCGGGATTCTGACCCTCTGGGGAATAAAAACACTTTCTCACTCGACCCACCACCGATCGTGCCCGTTGACTCCCCGCAAAATCCAGCCCTATATTTATGGTAGAGAATGAATTTGGTATGTGGGGCATGAGTTTCTTGGAAAGCTCATTACAGTATCTGTTATTCCTGTAGGGCATGCTGTAATGCACCTTCTAATTTTTTTTCCATGTGTGTCCCTTTAAATTTGCTGCACGGTATCTCTTCCAGCAGCAGGAGCCAGTGAGCGGCCTGGGTGGGACCATGCGGCCATGCACACTTGAGGGGGAACATTGGTAATAAGCACTTTCAATGTTAATGGTGTCACCCTTTGTGACACACAATCGTTGTTATTATATGGTGAGAATATATCGGCCGTGATTTTACAAACCTCGGCGGGTCCATGTCAGACGATGTCGGTGGCGGGTCCCGACCTCGCTGCTGGCTCCATCCCGGCCTCTGAAATGAATTTCCCCTGATTGGGCTTGTTAAGCCCGCCCAGCGCGCTTCCCGGTCAATTAGAGGAAGCGGGTCTGATGACGTCATTTGATAACGCGTCATCAGCCGGTTTTCTTAAAGGGACCATGGCCAAATTTAATTTGACAATTCTGCTGTCAGTGTTCTTCAGCATTGAAGTGCTGCAAACACTGACACACACTGCACAGAGGCACAGGGCTGCACCCAGGCTCGCCCATGATCCTTATGGAGGGAGTCACAGCACGCAGGGAGGTCCTCTTCTCTTCTAATGGGCAGAAGGCACCTCCCCAGGAGAACAACATGGCCTGGTTGCACATTGCAGAGGAGGGCACAAGCAGGGATGTCGTCAGGAAAACCAGGCTGCAGTGCTGCAAATCTTTCAATGATCTCAGTAGATCATGAAACGTTAGTACAAAGCTACAAAGCTACAGTCAACTTCATCCTCCTGTGCCTCTCATCACATCCCCATCACTCTGCCTTCCCTACCCTACTCCTGCACATCATTACTCACACCAACTTACCTTGCACCTCCACCCATCCCTCTCTACTTACTTTATCACTTCCCCATCTCACGAGCCACCCCTCGCACTCACCCTCATCCTAGTCCAATCATACCAACTAACAACACATAAGGGTAGGCACTTGGGTGGTTTGGCCTATGTCCATGTAAAGTTTCTATTAATGTGGTGTCAAACATTGAAACTTTTATTTTCAACACTTTGCATTCTTGGACAGATTTGTGTGCACCTTTTGGAAGTGGCTTAGTGAGTTGCAGTGAATGATGAGACATAAAGGTAACCCCTGTAATGGTGATGAGTGTGAAAGGAATGGCTTGGGCAATGTAGGGATGCTTTATGTTGTTGGTGTGGGGTGGTGCCAACCTGGTGCATCATGTGGCAGCCAGTATGTACAGCATCAAGTGAAATAAATCTGGCTTTGGTGAGGCCATCCCTGGCGTCCCAGGCAGCAATGTGGTCGGGTGCTCATGCCCTCTGTCCTGTGCCACATCAGTTGATTGCGGAGAAGGTTGGTGTTGTTGCTGGTGCGGCTGGTGTTCCTGGTGATGCTGGTGTTGGGGTTGATCATGGTGGGATTCTGAGGACCAAGGTGAGAGAGTTTCAAAGGCACTCATGCTGATGGAATAGATGGCAGCTGAAGTAGAGATGACAGAAGCGATCTGTCAATGGTGGGAGAGGTAATGAGGTCAGACTGGAGGGAGACTTGTGTAAAGACTTGCAGCAATCTGAATCTGTAGTGGAAATGTGTTATATCCGTGTATCTTAATGTTGTGTCCTTCAATAATCAGACAACAGACTGCAGGGACCGATTCAACAGGTGTTTACTGAATGAGGGTTACTCTAGAACTAACTGTACAGATCACTACTCAAGGTTTATATACAGGTGTGGTCACTGCCGGTACTACAGTATACAGGAGCTGTAAAAAGTAGTTCTCTCCCTTAAGGTATATATACATTACATACATTACAAAATGCAGTTTAGAGAAGCTAGTGGTTGAGGAAACATTTCTCAATTACCTGGGAGATTTGACTTGACATTTGAAGCTTTCAACTCATCAACTGATTCAGTGGCCACTGACTTCCCGCCTCAGCTTCATAGACAAGGCCTGGGCACGGTGGGTGTCCTGTTAAATCCAAAAAGCTGGGAAAATACCATTGGTAAGTGGCTGTAAACAAGCCACTAATGATTTTAATTGCCTCCCCCGCGGCTGTGTGTCGAGTCTGCTCAGCGCTGACAGACCCGACATTTGGTAAAGTCGAGTGGCGGCAGGTTCACAGCGGGGTCCCAACCCGCTGGGGAAAAAAAATACTTTTCCACCTGACCCACCACCGATCACGCCCACTGACACCCCCGGCCCTCCCCCTCCCGGCCCCGCAAATTACAGCCCATCTTCTGTGTTTGTGCAATTTGGCCACTGGTTTCCTGCAACGCATTCAAATGCTTTCTGAAAATATTTTCCATGCACTATTTTGTAACTGAACAATTCAAAATTACAAATTTACAGGGCTATGGGGAAAGAGCAGGGGAGTGGGACTAATTGAATAGCAATTTCAAAGAGCCAGCACAGGCACGGTGGGTTGAATGGCCTCCTTCTATCCTGTATGATTCCAAGGGCTGAATTTTAATCTTTGAGTGTCAATGGCAGCGGGATGGCCATGGTTCACGTCGGGAATCCGAAAGTTGGAGAAGAGCATTTTGCAGTGGCTTTTTAACGAAGTCACTGCAATTGAAGCAGACTTCTGGGTTTCCCGACCAATTAACTGGGGCAGATCCAATGACTACTTCAGCTGTGCTATGTAAAGCAGCAATGCACAGATGTCACTTGAAGGCTGGTGGAGGTGGAAGCCAGGTTGTGTGAATAGTGAGTTGGTTGTGTTGTAACAATTTGATAAAGCTCTAACCTTAACTCTGTGGGCTCAAAGACAGAAAGCAGCAGATTCAGTGATGCCTCCTTGGAGATATTGCTCCAAGGAGTCAGGGTCCGCAGGGACATCCTCTTCGCTGCTGATGGGAGGAACAGACCAGCTGCTCAGACTAAAAACGCATGGCTGGAGATTGCTGACGAAGTGAACAGCAGGAGTGTTGTTGGCAGCACTTGGATCCAGTATCAAAAACGCTTTAATGACCTCATGAGGGCAGGAAAGGTGAGTACAATGCCATATTGCTCTACATCCTGATGTGCCTGTCACCCCAACCCCAAACTCTGCCTTCCCAAGCCTGCTCCAGCACATCACCCCTCACGCCAACCTACCTTGCAGGTGCACCCATCCCTCACTACCTCTGCACCTACTCACATCCCATCTGACTATCCACGACTGACACTCGCCCTCATCTTAATGCAATGTTATGTCTCTCCCTCATAGTCACTCTCAACAGATGTTGCCCTTACACTCATTCCATCACTCTCATTCAAAGGTCTCTTGTTTCCCTCCTTGCAGGAGAAGAGAGCGCAGAACACCCGAGAGAGGCAGTGAACTGGTGGTGGCCCTCCAATCATGACACCGTTCACTTAAACAGGGGAGGAGGCACTGGAGCTGAGTGGTGTTCTGGAGCTGCTGGTGGTGGGAGATGGAGAGAGGGGGAACTCCCAGCTACCCGGTGACAGAATTAAATCTCATACAACCACATGGCATACAAGTCACTCATGGTGACTGATGTCAGTAGCCAGTGAAATTGTGGTAAACCACTGTTTGTATTCCACTGTGTACATGTCTGTACATGCCTCGGCTGACTCCTCCCACGAGTCCAGGTATAAAGGTGACTGCTCCACAGTCCCTCTTTATTCTGGACTGGTCGACCACTCGAGGCACACCTTCATTCTCTTGTTAATAAAAGCCTGTTAGTTACTCGCTTAACCTCAGTCTTTTGAGTAATTGATAGCGCATCAATTTTATTAACAAGATTTTTTATAATGGAGAAGATCCTCACACCAGCATGCCTAGACTTAGACCATCAGGAGGCGGATGCACCCACCAAGTTTGCTCACTGGCTTAGGTGCTTTGAAAAATTCCTGATCGCCTCCGCTGCAACGGTCAAATCGGATGAGGACAAACTGGATGTCCTGACCTCCAAAGTGAACCACCGAGCATACTCGGTCATCCAGGACACGACCTCGTACACGGCTGCTATCAAGCTCCTCAAGGACCAGTACACATGCCCAGTGAATGAGGTGTATGCCAGGCACCTCCTGGGGAGTCGTAAACAACAACCTGGGGAATCGACCGAGGAATACCTTCAGGCACTGTTTGTGCTTGGCCGGGCCTGTGGTTGTAAGGATGTAAAGGCCGCCGTGTACACAGAGGAACTTATCCGGGACGCTTTTGTAGCGGGCCACAGGTCCAATTACACCCGACAGCGACTGTTGGAGCAGAGTGACCTCGACCTCAACAAGGCCTCTGAACTCGCACTATCATTGGACGCAGCCTACCGGGGCATGGATGCCTACTACTCTGCACCATGGACACCGCGGGGAACGACAGCCTGGGACACGGTAGGACCGTCTCATAGCGCCATGCCACCCCAGCCACATCCCAGCAACGGCCCAACTACCGCAGCAGTGTCCCAAGGCCAGAAATGCTACTTCTGTGGGCAGGCCAAACACCCCAGAGCGCGCTGCCTGGCGAAAAATGCGATCTGCTCGGGCTGCGGGAAGAAGGGACACTACGCCAGCATCTGCAGGGCCAAAGCCACCCCGAACCCCAGCAGCGCCGCGTGTGGGCCGTGCGGGCCGCCATCTTGGGCCTCCCCAGCCATGTGCGAACCACCGGAACAGCAGCCATCTTGGACGCCTCCAGCCACATGGGGATCATGGACGCCGCCATCTTGGACGCCAGCCGGGACGCAGCATGCCCCCAACACCGCCTCATCTGATACCCGCAATGACACACCGACCCCTACGCTGGCCTCCGTTACGCTGGACCAAGCGAGACCGCACCAACTGGCCCGGTCCACAATGGACATTAAGGTAAATGGTCACGAAACAATCTGCCTTTTTGACCCTGGGAGCACGGAGAGCTTCATCCACCCCGACACGGTGCGGCGTTGCTCTCTCCCAGTCCTGCCTGCGCACCAGCGGATTTCTATGGCCTCCGAGTCCCAGTCGGCGGACATTGGCGGCTACTGCGTGGTGACACTCTTAATAGACGGGACTGTGTACGATAATTTTAAACTTCTGGTCCTGCCCCACCTCTGCGCTGCCGTTCTACTGGGGTTAGATTTTCAGTGCCACCTTAAAAGTGTTACGATGGCGTACGGTGGACTCCTCCCCCCACTCACAGTCCGCAGCCAGCAGCTTCCAAATTGCCCGCCGCGCACCAGGTGCAACCTCTCCACACTCAGAGTCACCCCCCCCCCGCACTGTTTGCTAACCTCACCCCCGACTGTAAGCCCATCGCCACAAAGAGCAGGCGATACAGTGCCGAGGACAGGGTTTTCATTAAAACCGAAGTGGAGCGGCTCCTGAAGGAGGGGATTATTGAGGGCAGCACCAGCCCCTGGCGAGCCCAGGTTGTGGTCGTTAAGACCGGCGAGAAGCAGCGCCTGGTCATCGACTACAGCCAGACAATAAATCGCTAAACCCTGCTGGACGCTTACCCACTCCCCTGCATAGCTGATATGGTCAACCCGATCGCGCAGTATCGCGTCTTCTTGACCATTGACCTGAAATCAGCGTACCACCAGCTACCTATCCGCCCTGAGGACCGCCAGTATACTGCCTTTGAGGCAAACGGCCGCCTCTATCACTTCCTTAGGGTTCCCGTTGGCGTCACCAACGGGGTCTCCGTCTTCCAAAGGGAGATGGACCGGATGGTCGATCAAAATGCGTTGCAGGCCACTCTCCCATATCTGGACAATGTGACCATCTGCAGCCATGACTTGCAGGACCATGACGCAAACCTCGAAAAATTCCTCTGCACCGCCCAACTCCTGAACCTGACGTATAACAAGGAGAAGTGCATATTCCGCACAACCCGCCTCGCCATCCTTGGCTGTGTTATGGAACACGGAGTCATCGGTCCCGACCCCGACCGGATGCGTCCCCTTATGGAACTCCCACTGCCCCACTGCCTCAAGGCCCTGAAGAGGTGCCTAGGGTTTTTCTCCTATTACGCCCAGTGGGTCCCCTACTATGCGGACAAGGCCCGTCCGCTGATCAAGTCCACCTCTTTTCCCTTGACGGCAGAGGCCCGCTTAGCCTTCCACCGCATCAAGGAAGACATTGCCAAAGCCACCATGCACGCAGTGGACGAATCCATCCCCTTCCAGGTGGAAAGCGACGCGTCCGACTTTGCCCTGGCCGCTACCCTTAATCAGGCGGGGAGACCCGTGGCCTTCTTTTCACGAACCCTCCAGGGCCCGGAGACCAGACACTCCGCTGTTGAGAAGAAGGCCCAGGCTATTGTGGAGGCTGTGCATCATTGGAGGCATTATCTGGCCGGAAAACGATTTACCCTGCTCACTGACCAGCGTTCAGTTGCTTTTATGTTTAACAACAAGCAGAGGGGCAAAATCAAAAACGACAAGATCTTGAGGTGGAGAATCGAACTTTCCACCTACAATTACGAGATCTTGTACCGGCCCGGGAAGCTCAATGAACCCCCGGATGCTCTATCGCGTGGCACCTGCACCAGCGCGCAGATCGATAGACTGCGGGCCCTCCACAATGACCTCTGCCACCCGGGGGTCACCAGGTTCTTCCACTTCATCAAGGCCCGCAACCTGCCTTGCTCCATTGAGGAGGTCAGGACCATGACCAGGAACTGCCAAGTCTGCGCTGAGTGCAAACCGCACTTTTATAGACCAGACAGGGCTCACCTGATAAAAGCCACTCGCCCCTTCGAATGCCTGAGCGTTGACTTTAAAGGGCCTTTCCCCTCCTCCGACCGCAATGTGTACTTCCTCAACATTATTGATGAGTACTCCCGTTTCCCGTTCGCCATCCCCTGCCCGGACATGACCAGTGCCACGGTCATTAAATGTCTGAACGACCTCTTCACCCTGTTCGGTTTCCCCAGCTATATCCATAGCGACCGGGGCTCATCGTTTATGAGCGACGAACTCCGCCAGTACCTGCTCGCTAGGGGTATTGCCACAAGCAGGACCACCAGTTACAACCCCCGGGGGAACGGACAGGTGGAAAGAGAGAATGCGACAGTTTGGAAGGCCGCCCTGCTAGCCTTAAAGTCTAGGGCCTAGAAATTCACTAGCCTTAGCGCCGCTTTTGAGGCGCTAGAGGGACTAGCGCCAGAGTTATGGCCAGTTGAAAAATTCCCTGGGGCCCTAAAGCGGCGTTGCACCGGTAGCGCTGCGCCGGCACCGATGACGTCATCGGTGTGCGCAGCGTCCCGGTTGCCATGCCGACGGGCCCCAGCGCCGAAATTCAGTTGCGGCCGCCTCGCCCGTGGCAGCCGCAACTAAGACTCTGGCAACAGAGTCCAACATGTGTTTGCGCCGGCGCATTAAAGGCCCCGCGGCGGCCGGCCGCTTTCCCGCCGGCCGCCTGCCCGCAGCTCCCTCCCCGGACTTCTCCCCCCCCCCCGGAACAGATGCAAGCCCGGCACTTGTCCGAGGTGCCGGGCTCATTTCTAAACAGATTTGCGCGGGCCGCGGCCGGGTGCAGGCAGCTCCTCCTTAACGGAAGGAGGAGGCCTGCAGTTCCTCAGCCTGCCGCACCGCATCGGGTGCCGCAGCGCCGGAATTGCGGCGCTAAACGGCAGTTAGTGCCCTTTTCCAGGCGCTAAGAGCCTTCAGTAGCGCCGGCAGCCGTTTGGGAGCGGCGCTACTGAATTTTTGCCGCACGCAGGGGGACTTAGCGCCAGCACTAACTTCCGGCGCTAAAGCCCTGGCTAAGCCAAAACCCAATTTCTAGGCCTAGGGGCCTTCCGACCTCCCGCTGGCAGGATGTGCTCCCCGATGCGCTCCACTCTATTCGGTCACTGCTCTGCACTGCCACTAACGCCACCCCTCATGAGAAAATGTTTGTCTTCCCAAGGAAGTCCACATCGGGGACATCGCTACCGCCATGGCTGACGTCCCCAGGGCCGGTCCTACTGAGAAGACATGTGAGGACCCATAAAACGGACCCCCTGGTCGAGAGGGTCGACCTCCTCCATGCCAAACCCCAGTATGCTTACATTGCGTACCCGGACGGGCGGGAGGACACAGTCTCCATACGAGACCTCGCACCCTCGGGGGCCCCAGTAACCCACTACCCACTACCACCCCCCCCAGGATCCAATATCCAACCCCAGCAGACGGCATGCCTGGGCCCCGCGACCCGCTCGACACCCACGAGGACTCCACACCAGAGCCCCAGCCTACGCGGGACTCGACGCCGGAAGCTTCACTACCCCTGCCGTCGCCACGTCGATCACAGCGGCAGACAAGACCTCCGGAGGCACTCCAATACACAAACTTTTAATACACTTCACCCCGCCGGACTCATTTTTAAACAAGGGGTGAATGTGGTAAACCACTGTTATACCTGCCTGTGTGGGTGTTTGTATTCCACTGTGTACATGTCTGTACATGCCTCGGCTGACTCCTCCCACGAGTTCAGGTATAAAGGTGACTGCTCCACAGTCCCTCTGTATTCTGGACTGGTCGACCACTCGAGGCACACCTTCATTCTCTTGTTAATAAAAGCCTGTTAGTTACTCGCTTAACCTCAGTCTTTTGAGTAATTGATAGCGCATCAGAAATATGATCATGTGCATAATGGTAACTTAAAACATTCTTATAACAGTTCTAATTCATCTCTTTACTCTCACACAGGCCCATCAAGTGCCTCCCCACCGCCCCCCAGCACCCCCCCACCACTGTCCAACCAGAGGAGGAAGATGACCCCTCAGAAGAGGTCACGGACTCCGAGGGTGCACCGTCGCCAGACACATGCACACCCAGCACCAGCACAGATACACACATGTCGGCGGGTCCAGTAAGTGAGAAAGTAGTGTTGTTAACTGATGTCTCAAACATCACATGTGAGCAAGAATAGATGGTGGAGACGGGGACAGCAGTGGAGAGCCCTCATCGGAGGGCACAGGATGCTCCAAGCAGTACTCAGTTGGAGGAAGATGCTGAGCCTCGGGGGCCGTCGACAATGATTCTTGACGATTAACAGAAAATAAGAACATAAGAACACAAGAATTGGGAGCAGGAGTAGGCCATACGGTCCCTTGACCCTGCTCTGCCATTCAATAAGATCATGGCTGATCTTCGAACTCATCTCCACTTTCCCGCCCAATCCCCATATCCCTTGATTCCCCTGGAGTCCAAAAATCTATCGATCTCAGCCTTGAATATGCTCAAAGACTCAGCATTCACAGCCCTCTGGGGTAGAGAATTCCAAAGATTCACAGCCCTCTGAGTGAACAAATTCCTCTTCATCTCAGTCTTAAATGGCCGACCCTTTATCCTGAGACTATGCCCCCTAGTTCTAGACACACCAGCCAGGGGAAACAACCTCTCAGCATCTACCCTGTCAATCCCCCTCAGAATCTTGTATGTTTCAATTAGGTCACCTCTCATTCTTCTAAACTCCAGAGAGTATAGGCCCATTCTACACAATCTCTCATCATAGGAAAGCCCTCTCATCCCAGGAATCAATCTAGTGAGCCTTTGTTACATGGAAACATAGAAACTAGGAGCAGGAGTAGGCCATTCAGCCCTTTGAGCCTGCTCCACCATTCAACGAGATCATGGCTGATCATCCAAACCCTAGCACCCGGTCCCTACACCGACCCACCCAAGCCCTATCCCTGTAACCCCGTAACCCCACATATTTAATCCCCCCTAACACTAAGGGCCAATTTTTATCATGGCCAATCAACCTAACCCGCACATCTTTGGACTGTGGGAGGAAACCGGAGCACCCGGAGGAAACCCACGCAAACACAGGGAGAATGTGCAAACTCCACACAGACAGTCACCCGAGGCCGGATTTGAACCCGGGTCCCTGGCACTGTGAGGCAACAGTACTAACCACTATGCCACCGTGCTGCCCTGCCTCCAAAGCAAGTATATTCTTCCTCAGAGAAGGAGACCAAAACTGTGCACAGTACTCAGGTGTAGTCTCACCAAAGCCCTGTACAATTGTAGTAAAACTTCCTTACCCTTGCACTCCGACCCCCTTGCAATAAAGGCCAACATGCCATTTGCTTACTACCTGCATACTAACCTTCTGTGTTTAGCAATTGACCCAGTATCAATTGTCGTTTGCGGAACAGAGTTCCAAACTTCTACCACCCTTTCCGTGTGTGTGTGAGAGTGTGTGTGAGTGTTTGTTTGTGTTTGTGAGGGTGAGAGAGAGTGTGTATGTGAGAGTGTGTGTCAGTGTTTGTGTGTGTGTGTGAGAGAGTGTGTGTGTGTGTGAGAGTGTCTGTGAGGGTGAGAGAGCGTGTGTGTAAGAGTGTGTGTGAGTGTTTGTGTGTGTGTGAGTGTGAGTGTGTGTGTGTGTCTGTGAGGGTGACAGAGAGAGTGTGTGGTGTGTGTGTGAGAGTGTGTGAGTGTGTGTGTGAGAGTGTGTGTGTCTGCGGTGTGTATGAGAGTGTGTGTGTATGAGAGTGTGTGTGTGTGTGTGAGAGTGTGTGTGAGTGTTTGTGTGTGTGTCAGGGAGAGTGAGAGAGTGTGTGTGTGAGAGTGTGTGTGTGTGGTATGCTTCTGTGAGAATGTGTGTGTGAGAGAGTGAGAGTATGTGTGTGATAGTGTGTGTGAGTGTTTGTGTGTGTGTCAGAGAGAGAATGTGTGTGTGAGAGTGAGTGTGTGTTTGAGAGAGTGAGTGTGTGTGTGAGTGTGAGCAAGTGAGTGTGTGTGTGAGTGTGTGCTTGTGTGTGTTTGTGTGGTTTTTTAATTTGTTTATGGGATGTGGGCATCGCTGGCAAGGCCAGCATTTATTGCCCATCCCTAATTGCCCTTGAGAAGGTGGTGGTGAGCCGCCTTCTTGAACCGCTGTAGTCCTGTGGTGAAGGTACTGCTACAGTGCTGTTAGGGAGGAAGTTCCAGGATTTTGAAACAGCGGCAATGAAGGATCGGCGGTATACTTCTAAGTCAGGATGGTGTGTGACTTGGAGGGGAACTTGGAGGTGGTGGTGTTCCCATGCGCCTGCTGCCCTTGTCCTTCTAGGTGGGAGAGGTCGCGGGTTTGGGAGGTGCTGCCGAAGAAGCCTTGGTGAGTTGCTGCAGTGCATCTTGTAGATGGTACATGTTATATCCATGTATCTTAATGTTGTGTCCTTCAATAATCAGACAACAGACTGCAGGGACCGATTCAACAGGTGTTTACTGAATGAGGGTTACTCTAGAACGAACTGTACAGATCACTACTCAGGGTTTATATACAGGTGTGGTCACTGCCGGTACTACAGTATACAGGAGCTGTAAAAAGTAATTCTCTCCCTTAAGGTATATATACATTACAATTCCTCCCCTTTTAGATTAACAGTACCATAATACACATTTAACAATTAACATTTTTAATATACAATGTTATATGAAAATAGTCCATTCATATATTCAGTCTCTGGGGAGGCTTCCTGATTTTTTCTGGATAACGCCTTTCCCAAGTGTCTCGCTCTTGGTGCGGAGGCGATTCTAGCACCCTGTCGTCAGTTGATTCATCAGCTTCCAATGCTATTGTTTCTGAGGTAGATGCGGCCTGTACATTGGGTTCCTCACCAGGTACGTATGGCCGAGACATGGGGTTGACTCATTCCTGTGACTCTAGGATCTGGTCAGCATGGCGTCTCACAATGTTCTCCCCAACATCCACTGTTTACATTAGTGGCCCCTGCCATGTGCATATCGTTCCTGGTTGCCATTTCTCTGTTCGGTAGTCGCGGGCCAAGACTGGTTGCCCGACATTGAAGCTCCTTGTCGGCTTCTCATTGGTGTGCTGGAATTGCTTACTCTCAACATCTCTTCGTACATTTGGTCTGAGCAAATCCAGACGAGATCTCAAACTTCAGTTGAAGAACATCATGGCCGGGGTCTGGTTGGTGATTGCATGTGTCGCATTTCTGTAGGCTAACAGGAAATTGTCCACCTTATGCTGCAGTGGAATGTCGTCATCGCACATGGCCTTTACTGCTTTTTTAAAGGTTTGTACGAACCTCTCAGCCAATCCATTTGTGGCTGGATGATACGGGACGGATGTGTAATGCCTTACCCCATTCCTTTTCATAAATCTTCGAAACTCTTCGGACACAAACTGTGGTCCGTTATCAGAGCAAATCTGCTCTGGCAAACCGTTCCTGGCAAAAATGGTCCGTAGGACTGCAGTAGCTTTCTCCGTGGTGGTGGAGGACATTTTGATGACCTCAGGCCATTTCGAGTGCGCATCCACGGCTATTAAAAACATTGAGTCCATGAATGGACCAGCAAAATCAATATGCACCCGTTGCCATGGAGATGAGGGCCACTCCCATGGGTGTAGAGGGGCATGTGGTGGTGCATTTTGGACCTTCTGGCATCCTGAGCAGCTCTTTGTCAGGTCCTCAATTTGCTGATCGATTCCCGGCCACCACACATAAGCCCTAGCAAGGCTTTTCATTTTCACCCCTCCCAGATGAACTTCATGAAGCTCATTGAGCACTCTCTCCCTTAACTTGGGTGGAATTACCACTCGGGATCCACACATCAAGGTCCCCTGCCATACTGACAGCTGTTCTCTTCTGGATGAGAATGCTGGCAGCAGTGAGTTGCCATGTGCTGGCCATCCCTTCACCGTCAAATCATATACCCAAGACAGTGTCGGGTCATTTTGGGTCTCTTTCTCTATACCAGCGTTAGTTACTGGCAAGCATTCAATTATAGTCGAATGAAATATTTCGACAGGATCCACTGCTGGTGCTTCCTCTGCAGTAGGCAGTGGCAGGTGTGATAGCCCATCAGCGTTTCCATGCTGTTTCGTGCCCTTATACTCGATTTCATATTGGTGCGCCCCTAGAAAAAGGGACCATCTTTGTAGCCATTGCGCAGTCATCACCGGAACGCCCTTCTTTGGATTAAAGATAGAGACAAGTGATTGGTGGTCAGTCAGCAAGGTGAACTTCTGCCCGTGCAGATAGTGATTGAACTTTTTCACTCCCCACACTAGGCTGAGGGCCTCCCTATCAATCTGAGCGTAGTTACGCTCGGCTGAGGTTAGTGACCAAGACGCAAAGGCTACTGGCCTCTCCAAGCCATCCGGGAATTTGTGCGACAGCACCGCTCCAATGCCATAGGGTGATGCATCACACGCCAACCGAATTGGTAGTGCTGGGTTGAAATGAGCCAACACCTCTTTTGATGTGATCAATGCTTTGCTCTGCTGGAAAGCTCGTTTACATTCGTCACTCCACTTCCATGGTACCCCCGTTTGCAGTAGGGTGTTCAGTGGGTGTAGTACGGTAGACAAATTCGGCAAGAACTTATGGTAGTAGTTCACCAGCCTGAGGAACGACCTCAGTTGTGACACATTTTCCGGTGCTGGAGCCTTGACTACTGCCTCAATCTTTTCAGGGGACTTATGTAACCCCTCTTTATCAATAACGTGGCCACAATACGAGATCTGCTTCTGGAAAAACTCGCATTTGTGGCGATTAGCTCGGAGCCCATATTCCTTCAATCTAGTGAGCACCTGCTCCAGGTTGGCGAGGTGATCACTGTCATTTTCGCCCGTGACCAGGATGTCATCCAAATAACATTGGGTCCCTGGAATCCCTTGCAGGACTTGTTCCATTGCCCTTGCCAAATAGCCGGAGCTGATGCTACCCCGAACACCAGCCGGTTGTATTGGTAGAGACCTTTATGGGTGTTGATCGTGAGGTACTGTTTCGAGGCTTCTTCTACCTCCATTTGCAGGTACGCCTGGGCCAGATCAATCTTAGTGGAGCGTTTCCCTCCAGATAGCGAGGCGAAAATATCTTCAATCCGCGGAAGCGGATATTGTACAGTGTGAAGGATTGGGTCCACTGTCACCTTAAAGTCCCCACAGATGCGAACCTTCTTTGGTTCCCCAGGCGTATTACTCAATGACCTCTTCATTACAGGAACGATGGGTGTAGCCCACTTGCTCCAGTCCACTTTGGACAGTACTCCTGAACGTTCCAAACCTTCCAGCTCTGCTTCGACGGCTGGGCGGATCACATAAGGTACCGGCCTGGACTTTAAAAACTTTGGGCTTGCATTTTCCTCTATTTTGATCGTTGCTGTTATGCCTTTTAGTGTTCCGAGTCCCTGCTGGAACACTTCTTGTGCGTCAGTTAGCATTTTTGTCAGTCGTCCAGGTGTGACGTCGTCATTCTTTTTGGCATCTACAGTCAGTGCTTGTATGGAATGCCAATCTAGCTGTATCTTCCGGATCCATTCACGTCCTAGTCATGGTGGTCCTCCATCTGGCAATACATATAGGTCCATTTTTGGTGTTTCCTTGCCGTTATATATAGCCATGGTGTGGAGATGCCAGAGTTGGACTGGGGTGGACAAATGTAAGAAGTCACACAACACCAGGTTATAGTCCAACAGCTTTATTTGAAATCACAAGCTTTCGGAGCGCTGCTCCTTCATCAGGTGAAGTGGAGAAATGCATAAAGACACAACTTATATAGTCAGAGAATAATGTCAGATGTTTACAGGTAATCTTGCCAAATGCCATTTATCACACCTCGGCAGAGAGATAATCACAGCAATCAAAGGTGTGAATGGTGTCCAAACAGGTCAGTCAGGAAAACATTACATCAAAGAACAATGAGGTGGGGTCACAAGGGGTCAAATATTGCAGATGCTGGGGTCTGTATGAAAAACAAAAAAACAGACAAAAAACTTTTTTTTTTTTGCTGGAAATCACAGCAGGTCCGGCCGCATCTGAGCCAATGTCGACTCGAGTCTGGATGACCCTGCGTCAGGTGGGGTTACATGTAGCGTGACATGAACCCAAGATCTTGGTTGAGGCCGTCCTCATGGGTGCGGAACTTGGCTATCAGTTTCTGCTCGACGATTTTGCGTTGTCGTGTGTCTCGAAGGCCACCTTGGAGAATGCTTACCCGAAGATCGGAGGCTGAATGTCCTTGACTGCCGAGATCTTGAGTTCATGTCACGCTACATGTAACCCCACCTGACGCAGGGTCATCCAGACTCGAGTCGACATTGGTTTGTTCTCTCTACACAGATGCATCCGGACCTGCTGTGATTTCCAGCAAAAAAAAAAGTTTTTTTCTGTTTTTTTGTTTTTCATACAGACCCCAGCATCTGCAATATTTGACCCCTTGCGACCCCACCTCATTGTTCTTTGATGTAATTTTTTCCTGACTGACCTGTTTGGACACCATTCACACCTTTGATTGCTGTGATTATCTCTCTGCCGAGGTTTGATAAATGGCAGTTGGTAAGATTACCTGTAAACATCTGACATTATTCTCTGACTATATAAGCTGTGTCTTTATGCATTTCTCCACTTCACCTGACGAAGGAGCAGCGCTCTGAAAGCTTGTGATTTCAAATAAAGCTGTTGGACTATAACCTGGTGTTGTGTGACTTCTTACAGTTATATATAACGTTCACCCTTATTTTTCCTTTGGGGTAGACTTTTTGCCCCGTGTACATCTTCAAGACAATCTTTGTATCTCTCAAGGGTATATGTGAGAATAGCCGCTTGTAGTCCCTTCGGTTTATGACTGTTAGTGCTGATCCTGTGTCCAATTCCATTTTCATTTGGACTCCTGCTATCTTGAGCGTGACCCAGATAGTTTGGTGATCATCCATTTTGATCACATTATGTAGTTTCAGACAACCCAGCTCCTTGCTTCCAGAGTCTGTATCACTCTTCTGTTCGTCTGAACTACTCTCCATTATCTTATGTACCTTCTTGTACTTTCCTTTGGTCGGTTTCTTATTGCTGGTTTTCTTTCCCGACCTGCAGACTCGTGCTATGTGTCCTACTTTTCCACACTGTCTGCACACTTGGCCTTTGAACCAGCAATCATTCTGGTCGTGTGTTGTTCTGCCGCAGCGATAGCACTTCTCTGTTCCATATGACATTTCGTTTGTGCCATATTCTTGCGGTCTCTGTTGTATCTCTGCAGTGCCCCGTGCTGCTGCTTCATATGATACCGCAATGCTGAAAGCCTTTTCCAGCGTAAGGTCCTTTTCAGATAAAAGCCGTTTCTGGGTTCCTTCACTTTGAAGCCCACACACAAACTTGTCCCTTAAGGTATCTGCCAGTCCCGCTCCAAACTGGCAGTGTTTCGATAGCTTGCGCAGTTCCGTTAAATACTCAGCATTACTTTCATCTTTATGCTGGTTCCTTTTGTGAAACTTAAATCTTTCTGCTATCAGCAGCGGTGTGGGGTTTAAGTGGTCCTGTAGGATTGACACTATGCTTTCAAAATCCTTTTCTACTGGCTTCTCTGGGGTTACTAGGTTTCGTAGTAAGCCATACGTTTTTGCACCCATTGAATTCAACAATACCAGCGCTTTCTTGTCATCTGGCACTTAAGTTGCCTTGTAGTATACTTCTATGCGTTCGACATGTGTCGTCCAATCTTCGACTTCATTGTCGAACGCTGTGATACTGCCACTCTTCGGCATTTTTGGGTGTGGTTAGACTGGCTTAAAATGGCATCTCCCGCACTTTCCTTTCTTCCCCGCTGCGGCTTAAAATGGCGTCTCCCGCGCTGCTGCCAACGCCGCTCTCGGCGGTCCTTGTGGCAAATGGCGACGCCCTGTGGGTTTCACGCGCTGCTCCTGCACTGCTGCCAACGCCGCTCTCTGCGGTCCTCATGGCAATGGCAGCGCCTCGCATTTTCCTGCGCACCTCTGACCCCCGTTGACGCTGCTCGGCCCTTGAACACCGGTTGTGCTCTGCTCTCTCTCGTCTCTCTCCCCCGTTGACGCCGCTCAGTCCTGAACACTGGCTGCGCCCTGTGCGCTCTGCCCTCTCTCTCTCCCCTGTCGACGCTGCTCGGCTTTATTCTGTGCCGCTCGGTCGGGCTCTAGCCGCCGCTGTCCGGGAAGGGTCTGCGCAGTAACTGTTGCCAGCCCGTTTCGCTGGACCACCGTGACTGGAAAGCCAATCCTGGCTCTCGACAGCCTCCCCTGCGATGCTCAAACCTCTGCTGGATGACTGGGCGGTTGCCCGTGGCCGACGCCCGTGCTTCTGGACTCGACCTTCTTCCACTGTTCTCCAGGAGCGAATCCTTGGGAGGTGATGCAGAGTTGCAGGTAGGTTCGAATCTGCCTCGTCGCCAATGTTATATCCGTGTATCTTAATGTTGTGTCCTTCAATAATCAGACAACAGACTGCAGGGAACGATTCAACAGGTGTTTACTGAATGAGGGTTACTCTAGAACTAACTGTACAGATCACTACTCAGGGTTTATATACAGGTGTGGTCACTGCCGGTACTACAGTATACAGGAGCTGTAAAAAGTAGTTCTCTCCCTTAAGGTATATATACATTACAGTACACACTGCAGCCACGGTACACCGGTGGTGGAGGGAGTGAATGTTTAAGGTGGTGGTGTGAAGGAATAGCCATATTCCGAAAAATACACCATCCTATGAACAGTATTTTGACTTTATTAAAACATGACATACTGGGTCTGGAAGTCTGGAAGCCTTAACAATCAAATACTGTAAACAGCATACAGGCTTTTGAGATAAGATAGGCTGTTGACACTGAAACAACAGCCCTATTGAAGCAGCAGGTTGGAGGTTCCGGGAGGTCTGCAGTTTGGAAAGAACACAATAGCTATACCCAGTGTGAAGTGTTATAAACCAACACTTTGGAAATAAACACAGAAAGATTAAAGAAACATGTGCTTTTGTAAAAATGACACCAAATGAAACATGGAGACACAATTATATGGTACAACCAACTGAGGCAAATAAGAATTGCATAGATCACCCTAGTTGAGGTGTTTTTAATTCACATGTTGTAAAAAGAATGGCACAGAATGCCTTCATAAAAATAACATCAAATGAAACACGGGAGGCAAAAGCCATCACATTGTTTTTGTATTGAACTTGGAACACCTAGGAGACACGAAGTCTAGGTTGTAACCAGTTGAGCTGCTCTAAATGCAAAAGATACAAACAGGAGTCTTTGATAAAAATGAAATCAAATAGAACCACTGCTGTCACATTGTTTTTATGATAAGTTTGAGAAACCTACACAGCAGACATAATCCTGAATGCTAAAGCTGATCTAAGAGTAAGAATAGAAGAAGTCAACAGAAAAATGACTAGAGATAATTAGCTTACATCAGCAGAAAACTTCAAAGGATATACCACTGTAAAAAGGCTATAAATATAGAACTTTCAAATGGGAAGAAAGAATTCGCTGAAAGAGGCAAAGCGATTCTCACACTTCAGAGGCAGGCTCTGTAAGCCTACAACTCTTTGAGTCTCGGGTATCAAAGGTATTTCATTTTGGTGGATATCCTGAAATATAGACTAAGTAATGTAAAAATGTAACAACGTTAAGGTTTGAGAATAAGGATCTCTGAGAATAAGAATTGTTAGCTATTTGTTTTTGGAACTGTTAAAGTTGTGATTGAATCACCAGCTGTAATTACATGTCAGTTCTTTAATAAATCTATATATTTTTAGAATTGTCTCACACAGTACTTTTGTATCAAATTCATGAACTCAATCTCTGTACACTCTTTGGTGAGGAGTTGCAGAATTCTGGAGGAGATTTCCGGACCCTCATAATATCCGGAAGGTTAAAGTCTAGTTAAACTTATTAAAAGTGCTATCTGGAGGATGGTAACATCTTCAGGTCGTTCCTTTCCTTTAGGGAGAGATAATCTGAACCTTTAGACCCAATTAAGCATCAATAGGATTCGGCTACATCTAACTTTAGTTGAAGGTGAACATCTGGGGAACATGCCTGATCTGGGGTAGCCCTAAAAGGGCTAGGACTAGTAACAATCCTTTCAGTGGATGGGGTGCCAATCAAGCGGGCTGCTTTTTCCTGGATGGTGTCGAGCTTCTTGAGTGTTGTTGGAGCTGCACTCATCCAGGCAAGTGGAGGGTATTCCATCACACTCCTGACTTGTGCCTTGTAGATGTTGGAAAGGCTTTGGGGAGTCGGGTGGTGAGACACTCGCCACAGAATACCTAGCCTCTGGCCTGCTCTTGTTGCCACAGTATTTAGGTGGCTGGTGTAGCTTTCAAAAGCTCTTTATAATAATTTGTCCATGATGGGCCTTCAATAACCACAAAATTAGAAGTTATAGACTTAAACAAGTTGGCTTTTAATCACTAAGATCAGAGCTAACATCTCAACACGCCGACTGGTTCACAGGAATGAGTCATACAGATCCTGGGATCTTTATGTAAGAGAAGTCGGGGCGGAGCCAAGAGCCAAGACCTGGAACCTCCCAGGTTAGTCAGGAAAGAGGAAGTGAAACTATACACAGTGGGGGAGGGTAATATACATGAGTGCAAAACGAATACAGGATCAAGACAAACAGATTACATTACATTCACCCCTTCTATAGATTTAGTCCATCGGGGTGATGTTTCTTAAAAGTTGGTATAAGTGAGTCTGTCAGGAGGTTTTGCAGTTCTCAGTGATCGGCGCAAAGCCGGTTGGGGTGCCTCTAGGGGAGTGGATTCTGGTTCCTCCGCTGTCTGGGCCTCCGCAGTGTCTTTCAGGTTATCTGCAGTGTCCTCCAGGTTAAAGTTGGGTATTGATACCTCTGGGCGTCCTGTCTCTTTGTAGTGTAGGTCTTCATCGGGTAGTCTCCCATCGTTCTCTCCGCTCCCCGAGGGAGTGAGGTCTTTTATGGAAACAGTGTCCTCTCGCCCGTCAGAGTATTCGATATAGGTGTACTGAGGGTTTGCATGGAGGAGCTGTACCTTATCAACAAGGGGGTCCATTTTATGGCCTCTCACGTGCTCCCGCAATAGTACTGTCCCCGGAGACGTCAGCCACGCAGGTAGAGATATGCCGGAGGTGGATTTCCGGGGGAAAATGAACATCTTTTCGTGAGGGTAGCGTTAGTGGCAGTACATAACAGAGACCTTATGGAGTGGAACACGTCTGGAAGGACTTCCTGCCAGCGGGAGGTCGGAAGGCCTTTTGACTTTAAGGCTAACGTGACAGCCTTCCAAACAGTAGCATTCTCCCTTTCCACTTGCCCATTACCCCGGGGGTTGTAGCTAGTGGTTCTGCTAGTGGCTATCCCCTTCGAGAGCAAGAACTGGCGCAGCTCGTCACTCATGAATGACATCCCCCTATCACTGTGTATGTAGTTCGGCATGCCAAACATGCAGAATAGATTATAGAGACACTTGATGACCGTGGCACTGGTCATGTCTGGGCAGGGAATGGCGAAGGGGAAGCGGGAATATTCATCAATGATATTGAGGAAGTATATGTTACGGTCGGCAGAGGGAAGGGGTCCCTTGAAATCCAGACTTAGGCGCTCGAATGGCCGTGTGGCTTTGATAAGGTGTGCACGGTCAGGCCTGTAGAAATGAGGCTTGCATTCCGCATAGATGCGGCAGGCTCTGGTCATTGCCCTGACCTCCTCGATGGAGTGGGGCAGATTGCGGGACTTTATAAAATGGTATAGTCGGGTGACCCCTGGGTGACAGAGGTCGTTGTGGAGACCCTGTAATTTGTCCGTATGATTGCTGGCACACATTCCCCGCGATAGGGCGTCTGGGGGTTCCTTACGGGCTCCCGGCCTGTACATAATATCATAGTCGAACGTGGATAGTTCAATCCTCCACCGGAGTATTTTGTCATTCTTGATTTTCCCCCTTTCACACAGAATCACAGAATCCCCACAGTGCAGATAGAGGCCATTTCGGCCCATCGAGCCTGCACCGACACATATCCCACCCTATCCCCGTAACCCCACGTATTTAATCCCCTAACACTAAAGGTCAATTTATCATAGCCAAATCAACCTAACCTGTACATCTTTGGACTGTGGGAGGAAACCGGAGCACCCGGAGGAAAACCACGCAGACACAGGGAGAATGTGCAAACTCCACACAGACAGTCGCCCGAGGCCAGATTTGAACCCGGGTCCCTGGCGCTGTGAGGCAACAGTGCTAACCACTATGCCACCTTGCCCTCCATGTTTGTTATTAAACATGAAAGCCACCGACCGCTGGTCGTTGAGCAGGGTGAAACGTTTGCCGGCTAGGTAGCGTCTCCAGTGCCGCACTGCCTCCACTATAGCCTGTGCCTCCTTCTCGACAGAAGAGTGCCTGATTTCAGGTCCCTGAAGGGTTCGGGAGAAGAAGGCCACAGGTCTCCCAGCCTGATTGAGGGTCGCAGCTAAGGCAAAGTCTGACACATCGCTTTCGACTTGAAAGGGAATGCATTCGTCCACTGCACACACTGCAGCCCTTTCAATGTCCTGTTTAATACTGGTGAAAGCCTCCCGAGCTTCAGCTGATAGTGGGAAGGACGTCGATTTAATGAGGGGTCGGGCCTTATCAGAGTAATTGGGCACCCATTGGGCATAATACGAAAAAAATCCCAGGCAGCTTTTTAAAGCTTTGGGATTGTGTGGCAGGGGCAGTTCCTTTAGGGGGCGTAATCGGTCAGGGTCCGGTCCAATTACCCCATCTTCCACCACACAGCCGAGGATACAGAGACGGGTTGTGTTGAAGACACATTTGTCTTCGTTGTAGGTTAGATTCAGCTTTAGGGCAGTTTTTAAAAATCTCGCAAGATTTAGATCGTGGTCTTGCTGGTTGTGCCCACAGATAGTGACATTGTCCAGATAGGGGTAGGTAGCTTGTAGTTTATTCTCGTCAACCATGCGGTCCATCTCACATTGGAAGACCGAGACCCCATTTGTTACCCCGAAGGGCACTCTGAGAAAATGGTAGAGGCGCCCGTTCGCCTCGAAGGCGGAGTATGGGCGGTCCTCCGTTCTAATGGGGAGCTGGTGATACGCGGATTTGAGGTCGATAGTCGGGAAGACTCGGTATTGCGCAATCTGGTTGACCATTTCTGATATGCGGGGTAAAGGGTAGGCGTCCGGTTGGGTATAAATATAAACAGTCTGGCTGTAGTCAATTACCATCCGTTTCTTTTCGCTATTTTTAACTATGTCTACTTGGGCACGCCACGGGCTGGTACTGCATTCAATAATGCCTTCCCGCAGGAGTCTGTCCACTTCCGCCTTGATAAAGTGTCTGTCTTCCAGACTGTACCGTCTACTTTTGGTCGCTATGGGCCTACAGTTCGGAGCGAGATTAGCGAATAAAGAGGGCGGGCTGATTTTTAAGGTTGATAGGCCACAGACTGTAAGTGGCGGCTGGGACCCGCCATATGCTAGTGTGACACTTTCGTGGTGGCACTGGAAGTCCAGGCCCAAGATTACATTAACACAGAGTTCTGGCATCACGAGGAGTTTAAAATCCTTGTAGTCCGTGCCTTTTACAGTCAGTGTTACCACGCAGTAGCCCAAAATGTCCGAAGTGTGGGGCTTAGCAGCCATAGCAATTCTGCTCCGTGTAGGGGTTACCGTTAATGAGTGCCGCCGTACCAGGCTAGGGTGGATAAAACTCTCGGTACTCCCACAGTCAATTAAACACTTCATTAAATTCCCGTTTACCTGTATGTCCATCATGGATTTTGTCAACGGATGTGGCCTGGATTGATCCACCGTGATCGAAGCCACTGTTGGGCCCTGGGCGGCCGTTGAGTCGGGAAAAGATGGCGGATCCCAAGATGGCAGCCTGCACGGCATGCACGAGGCGGTGACGGAGTTGGAAATCGGATTCCCCCTGCAGACTTTGCTAAAATGCCCCTTTTTCTTACATTTGAAGCATGTAGCATCCTTCGCTGGGTATCGTTGTCTGGGGTGCTTGGCCTGGCCGCAGAAGTAGCATTTCGGGCCTCGAGACATTGCCGCTGTAGTAGGACCCCTGGGTGAACTTCTGTGTGGGGACTCCGGCGGCGTAGAGCTGGTCTGAGACCTGGATGGGGAAGATGGCTGATTCCAAGATGGTGGCCCCCTCGGCGCGCACGAGGCGGTGAGGGCCGCATAGCCGGAAGAATAAGAGTCAGAGTTTTTCTGGGCCACGTCCAGCGATCGCGCAGTGGCCACTGCCTTTTTTATGTCCAGGACCTCCTTCTCCAGCAGTCTCTGCCGGATATAATTCGATTTGAGGCCTGTGATGAAGGAATCGCTGACCAATTCGTCAGAGTACGCGTTGGCCGTCACGGTCTTGCAGTTACAGTCCCGGACCAGGTCCTTTAGGCCCTGTAAGAAATCGTCCATTGATTCCTCTGGTCGCTGCCTGCGTGTAGCCAGCAGATGTCTGGCATACACTTCGTTTACCGGCCTATGGTATTGGGCCTTCAGGTTAGTGATGGCCTCCGTGTAAGAGGTGGCATCCCGGATGAACGATTAAATCCGATGACTTACGCGAGTAGTCAGTAGACTCAGTTTATCTACCTCGCTAGCGGATGAGGCCCCTGCGAAGAGTTCGAAGCATTTGAGCCAGTGTCCAAATTGATTTGATGCTTCAGCAGAATGTGGATCCAAGTCCAGACGCTCTGGTTTTAGGAGTCGATCCATCCTAGTATTCTTTAGTGATTAAAATTGATGGGCCTTCAATAACCACAAAACTAGAAATTATAGACTTAAACAAGTTGGCTTTTAATCACTAAGATCAGAGCTAACATCTCAACACGCCGACTGGTTCACAGGAATGAGTCATACAGATCCTGGGATCTTTATGTAAGAGAAGTCAGGGGTGGAGCCAAGAGCCAAGACCTGGAACCTCCCAGGTTAGTCGGGAAAGAGGAAGTGAAACTATAGACAGTGGGGGAGGGTAATATATATGAGTGCAAAACGAATACAGGATCAAGACAAACAGATTTCATTACAGTCCATAACTACACAAACCACTCTGGGTACAGGTATATTGGGTATAAGTAAAACAGGTTTATTAAGCACTTCAGAGTGACTGTGGCGTGGTCTCTTTATTCTCTTGCTGTGTTCTGTTGACTGAAGCTTCTCATCCTCTGGTTTCTCGCTGCTTGTTACTTTCAGTGTTCAATATCTGTATCTTCATACCCTTTCTCTCCCTTTTGCCTATGTGGCAGTAATTAGCTCGCTCACACCTGCTAAATCCTCTCCTTTCCTTGTCAGTCACCTTATGACCTTGTTAATCCCACTAGGTCTCTTTCTGTGCATAACAAGGTACCCTTATCTAAGAGTTTCACTTCACAGAACACTCTTGAGGTGATTTCTAAGCAATTTGTCTAGTCTACAATTTCTCAACTGAAGGATGTCTCTAATTCTAACTTTTCTCCTCTAGTCCTTATCTCTTTTCCATAACATTACTGATCACCAGTCCGTGACTTTCTCCGTGTTGATCTAGCCCAACACTCCATTACTTCAGTAATGTCTAACAGATGTTTTTAGTCAGGTTGGCATAATTTTCCCAGCATGCTTTGGTCTCAGCCATTCACCATTTTATACAGGCTTTTTAGATTGTTAACATACAATTTCACATATTAATGGCCCAGAAATTCGGGTCGGGGGCTTCCCGCCGCGTAAGCCCCTGACCTACACTTACCTTGCAAGCCAGCCGTTGAGCTGTGGGCCCGCTTGGGATTCTGATCCGGGGCCTGGTCCAGCTGCCAGCGCGCAGTGCTTACGTATCCCAGGGGTGCAGTTAGTTCGATGCGTCCCCTGGGATCACGTGGGCCATGGGGAGCCAATCGGAGCAGGGAATGCTCCATTCATAAGATTGACAGGAAGAGCTGTCAAGACCCCAAAACAGCACTAAATCTTCAAATAAATTTTAAATAAACATCACATTTTTAAAATAAACTATAAATTACATGAAATAACTATTTTAAACAATAATTTAAATTTGTGAAAAAAATAATTTTAATTTCTAACGGGGCTAAAAATAAACTTACCTTGCTTTAAAGTATTTAAAAATAATAAACCTGTTGAAAAAATGTTTTAATTTTAATTAATTCGCCACTTACCCCGTGCGTACTCACCTGTGGAGACCCGAATTTCTGGGCCATTATAGTTATATAAAAATGGTTATAGAATCTTAATAAGGTGTACTAAATCCTACAGGTACACCTCTATCCCACAGATCCCTACCTTGAGGGCGAGGCATTTGCCGACCCCTCAAAACTAAAATCTTATATATGTGTTTGTTTTCCCACATTTATGTAACTCTAAGATATTCTGGGCAGTGATCATATTTAAACACAATTGGATTTCGTGCATTAGGTGTTTCAGGTAGCAGGTGTAGAATAGTAAGCACATCAGTACTACAATTTGGGTTATTGCGAGTACATGGGAAATTATCCTAATCCAAGGAGGAATTTCCATGTTTGTCCCTATGTTGTATTATTAGTCCTAACAATTTTTGACTCCCTACCTTGTGGCATTTGTGTTTGACTGGGTAGATCTTAATCAAACTTCTGATCTTACATCGTTCAAAGTCTTACTACATGGGTTACATATATCAAATACACCATCATTACAAGTTGGAGAACTACCAGAGTGTGTGACATAATACAAACCTGAGGACGTGCTGATGTATTAAGCCCAATATCACACCAGTGTGAGTTACATAAGAACATAAGGAATAGGAGCAGGAGTAGGCCAATCGGCCCCTCGAGCCTGCTGCGCCATTCAATAAGATCATGGCTGATCTGATCCTAACCGCCAATCCACTATCACAGAACCATCTTCCGCATCTAACAGAATTAGACACACGAAATAGGAGCAGGATCAGGCTACACGGCCCCTGGGCCCGCTCTGCTACCCACAGGGCCATGACTGATCCGAACCTAGACTCATGTCCAAATTCCTGCCTGCTCCCCGTAACCCTTAATTCCCTTTACTTCTAGGAAACTGTCTATTTCTGTTTTAAATTTATGTAATGATGTAGCTTCTATAGTTTTTTGGGGCAGCATATTCCATGGACCTACCACCCTCTGAGTGAAGTAGTTCCTCCTCATCTCAGTTTTGAAAGAGCAGCCCCTTATTCTAAGACTATGCCCCTTAGTTCTAGGCCTAGAAATTGGGTTCTGGTCTTGCCAGGGCTGTAGCGCCAGAAAGTTTGCGCCGGCGGTAATGCGGCAGCGCCCGACGAAAATTCGGGTGCACCGGGCCCAGACGGCGGCGGGCGCTAAAACCCTCCTTTAGCGCCTCAAAACGGGCGTGAACTTGGGTTTCCCGGCGCTAATCCCCCGCTGCGGCACCCGATGCGGTGCGGCAGGCGGGGGAACTGCAGGCCTCCTCCTCCTGTTAAGGAGGAGCTGCCTGCAGCCGACAACTGTCCGGCGGATTGACCCGACATCTGAGCCCGGCACCTCGGGGAAGTGCCGGGCTCGCATGAGACACTGATCAGGGCCGCGGGGGGGGAATGCAGGAGTCCGGGAAGGGAGGTGCGGGCAGGCGGCCGCCGGGAACGCGGCCGGCCGCCGCTCCACCTTTATGCGCTGGCGCACACTGGGGGAAGACTCTGTTGCCAGAGTCTTAGTTGCGCCTGCCACGGGCGAGGCGGGCGCAACTGAATTTCGGCTTGGGGCCGGGTTACCACGGCAACCGGGACGCTGCGCACACCGATGACGTCATCGGTGCCGGCGCAGCGCTACCGGTCTACCGCCGCGGAAGGGCCCCAGGCAATTTAGGAACCGGCGCCAATTGCAGCGCTAGGCCCTCTAGCGCCGCAAAATCGGTGCTAAGGACACTGAATTTCTAGGCCCTAGTTTCACCCATCATTGGGAACATCCTCCCCGCATCCACCCGACCCAACCCCTTCACAGTCTTATATGTTTCAAGAAGATCGCCTCTCATTCTTCTGATCTCCAATGAGTAGAGTCCCAATCTACTCAACCTCTCCTCATATGTCCATCCCCTCATCCCCGGGATTAACCGAGTGAACCTTCTTTGTACTGACTCGAGAGCAAGTATGTCCTTTCTTAAGTATGGACACCAAAACTGTACGCAGTATTCCAGGTGCGGTCTCACCAATACCTTGTACAACTGAAGCAATACCTCCCTATTTTTATATTCTATCCCCATAGCAATGAAAGCCAACATTCCACTGGCCTTCTTAATCACTTGCTGCACCTGCATACTAACCTTTTGAGTTTCATGCACCAGGACCCCCAGATCCCTTTGTACTTCAGTACTTTCCAGTGTCTTGCCATTAAGATAATAACTTGCTCTACGATTTTTCCTGCCAAAGTGCATAACCTCACACTTTCCAGTATTGTATTCCATCTGCCAAATCTCTGCCCACTTACTTAGCCTGTCTATGTCCCCTTGAAGGTTTTTTA
Source organism: Somniosus microcephalus (assembly GCF_052327205.1). NCBI lineage: Eukaryota > Metazoa > Chordata > Chondrichthyes > Squaliformes > Somniosidae > Somniosus > Somniosus microcephalus. The sequence continues at coordinate 80,109,462 of NC_140997.1, read as the reverse complement.
TGTCCTCCTCACTCACTACTTTCTCCCCCATCTTAGTATCATCTGCAAACTTTGATATGTTACACTCGGTCCCCTCCTCCAAATCGTTAATATAGATTGTAAAGAGTTGGGGACCCAGCACTGACCCCTGCAGAACACCACTAGTTACTGATTGCCAGTCTGAGAATGAACCATTTATCCCAACTCTCTGCCTTCTGTTAGATAGCCAATCCTCTATCCATGCCAGAATATTACCCCCAATCCCGTGATTTTTTATCTTAAGCAATAATCTTTTGTGTGGCACCTTGTCAAATGCCTTTTGGAAGTCTAAATACACTACGTCCACTGGTTCCCCTTTATCCACCCTATATGTTACTTCCTCAAAGAACTGCAGCAAATTTGTCAAACATGACTTCCCCTTCATAAAACCATGCTGACTTTGTCCTATTAAATTATGATTATCCAAATGTCCTGTTACTGTCTCCTTAATAATGGACTCCAAAATTTTACCTACCACAGATGTTAGGCTAACCAGTCTATAGTTTCCAGCCTTCTGTCTACTGCCCTTTTTAAATAAGGGTGTTACATTAGCAGTTTTCCAGTCTGCCGGGACCATTGCCGAGTCCAGGGAGTTTTGGAAATTATTACCAATGCATCCACAATCCCTACCGCCACTTCCCTCAAGACCCTAGGATGTAAGCCATCAGGTCCAGGTGATTTATCCGCCTTGAGTCCCATTATTTTACCGAGTACCACTTCCTTAGTGATTTTGATCGTGTTTAGCTCCTCCCCCCCTTTAGCCCCCTGTTTGTCCAGTGTTGGGATATTCTTCGTGTCTTCTACTGTAAAGACTGATGTAAAATATTCATTCAGTGTTTTTGCCATCTCCATATTTCCCACCATTAATTTCCCGGTCTCATCCTCTAAGGGACCAACATTTACTTTAGCCACCCTTTTTCTTTTTATATAACTATAAAAACTCTTACTATCTGTTTTTATATTTTTTGCTAATTTACTTTCATAATCTATCTTTCCTTTCTTAATCAATCTTTTTGTTATTTTTTGCTGTCTTTTAAAGTTTTCCCAATCCTCTATCCTCCCACTAGATTTGGCTACCTTATATGCCCTTGTTTTTAGTCGAATACTATCCTTAATTTCATTACTTAGCCACGGATGACTGTCTTTTCTTTTACACCCTTTTCTTCTCAGTGGAATATATATTTTTTGGAAGTTGTAAAATAACTCCTTAATTGTACACCACTGATCATGTATCGTCTTACCCTTTAATTTATTTTCCCAATCCACTCTACTCAATTCCGCTCTCATACCTTCATAGTCTCCTTTATTCAAGCTTAGCACGCTTGTTTGAGATCCAACCTTCTCACCCTCTAATTGAATATGGAATTCAACCATGTTATGGTCACTCATTCCAAGGGGATCCTTTACTAGGACATTTTTAATTAATCCTGTCTCGTTACACAGGACCAGATCTAAGGTTGCCTGCCCCCAGGTCGGTTCAGTTACATACTGCTCAAGAAACCCATCCCTAATACACTCAATGAACTCATCCTCAAGGCAGCCCTGCCCAATTTGATTTGTCCAATTAATATGATAGTTAAAATCACCCATAATTATAGATGTTCCCTTATTACAAGCCTCAACTATTGCCTGATTGATACTCCGTCCAACAGAGTTGTCACAGTTCGGAGGCCTATAGACTACGCCCACTAGTGTTTTTTTCCCCTTATTATTCCTTACCTCCACCCAAAGTCTTTCATTGTCCTGATCTTTTGACCCAATTACATTTCACTGTATTACAGTGATTCCTTTCTTTATTAACATAGCCACCCCACCTCCCCTTCCTTCCTGCCTGTCCTCCCTGATCGTTAAATAACCTGGTATGTTTAATTCCCAGGCATTGTCACCCTGCAGTCATGTTTCTGTAATGGCCACAAGATCATAACCATATGTAGTTATTTGTGCCATTAACTCATGTATTTTGTTACGAATGCTACGTGCATTCAGATAGAGAACTTTCAAAGATGTTTTGTGACACTTAGTTCCTGCTTTTGCCCTTTTTATTACTTTACCTTTTACTCCATACCTTCTGCCCCTTCCTGACATGCTCTGGTTTTTAATTTCCCCACTGCTACCTAAGTCTATGACCTTCTCTGTTGTCATTTGTATTATTTGCTCTCTAGGAACCTCCCCTCCACTAGTTAGTTTAAAGCCCTCTCTACAGCCCTAGTTATATGATCCGCCAGGACTCCAGCCCCAGCACTGGCCAAGTGAAGCCCGTCCCAACGGAACAGCTCCCTCCTGCCCCAGTACTGGTGCCAGTGTCCCAGGAAGCAAAACCCATTTCTCCCACACCAGACTTTGAGCCACGCATTTAACTCTCTAATTTTAGTTGTCCTATCCAAATTCGCTCGTGGCTCAGGAGATTATTACCCTTGTGGTTCTGCTTTTTAATTTGGCCCCTAGCTGCTCAAACTCCCTCAGCAGAACCTCCTTCCTTGTCCTATCTATGTCATTGGTACCAACATGGACCATGACAACTGGATCCTCCCCCTCTCACTCCAAGTTTCTCTCCAGTCCAGAGGAGATGTCCTTAACCCTGGCACCGGGCAGGCAACACAGCCTTCGGGACTCTCGCTCTCGGCTGCAGAGAACTCTATCTATCCCCCTAACGATACTATCCCCTACCACTACAACATTTCTTTTAACTCCCCCCACTTGAATGACCCCCCCCCCTCCACGGTGCTGTGGCCAGGTTGCTCATCCTCCCCGCAGTCCCTGTTTCCATCCTCACAGGGAGTAAGGGCCTCAAATCTGTTGGACAAGTGCAAGGGCTGCGGCTCCAACACTACCTCCTGGATCCCCGTACCTGCCTCACTTCTAGTCACACCACCCTGACCCTGGCCACGGACTACATCTGAATTAATTAATCTAATTGGTGTGACTCCCTCCTGATACACAGAGTCCAGGTAACTCTCCCCCTCCATGATGTGTCTCAGTGTTTGAAGATCGGACTCCAGCTCTTCAACACGGAGCCGGAATTCCTCGAGCAGCCAACACTTACTGCAAATGTGATCACCGTGAGCATCAATGGTGTCCAAATGCTCCCACATATTGCAGCAGCAACACATCGCCTGATCTCCCATTCTATGTAATTAATTAAATTTATTAATATTATTCTTAAATACCCTCTGCCTCGATTCTAGATGGTGAATATCACACCTTAGAAACTATAAACCAAGGAGATTTAAGCTTAAAAAGGGAGAAATACTTACCAACCAATTACTTAAGAGTTGTCTCTTATGCTATCAATTTCAATATCTATTCTCTAGTTGTCTTGCTCCAAAACATAAAAATGCTTTAGGGAGGAGTTCAGTCACATCATGAGCTCACTGAAGCCCTCAGACAACAGGGGAATGTCGTATCTGAATTGTGCCACATAATTGTTCAGCTCATACTTAATTATCTCATTTACTGTCAGTATCACTTGAGCATAGGTTTTGATATTGAGTAAAATGTGTTGGTTGATTGGACAGGTCCTGTATGACCCATAAAGCATGGTAGTTGCAGTTGTAGTGACACAGGAGGCACCACCAAAATCAACTCTGCAGGGGGGCTTCTTTTAACTGGTTTAAGGTAATTCACCTGGTCTGCAGCCTTTGCCTGCACTCTGACCAATTCCAAATAAACCAATTTTAAAACAGCGGTTTCGAATCGCTACCCCACCTTCCAGTTCTGACTGCAGGACTTATAATTAATGATATTAAAAAGGACACGTGGTTTGGATGAGAGAAAAATCAAGTTTTATTAACTAAATGAACTACAATCAAATTATAAACTATACTGCACGAACACAGTAATTACAGTAAAATTGCTTAAATGGGGGATTGCAGACAGCAAAAATGAGGGGTAAGTGACTACAATGTTAATTAAACAATTTCAGCAATATCCCCTTAATTACCATCCCCCAACTCCTTACTAGGTTGCTTTGCTGAGGAGTCAGAAACTCTGCTCACATGTGGTCCAGCGAAGTGAGAGAGAGAGCGAGAGGGAGGCTCACCTGTGGTCCCAGGAGGTAAAGAGAGAGCGATAGCTTCTCAGCAGCTATCTTATATACCTGGAGAGCCCCCTGCACCCCCCTGCTGTTTGCCTGTCTGGAAAATTCACGCCCAAAAAGTTCCAATTCACAAGAGAAATGCTGTGATTGGCTAACTCAAAGTGGTTGGACTGGGTTAGTGTGTCTGCACTGTGGGGCCGAAATGTTCCCGCCCACATCCGGAGTTTACCTGGGCTGAAACAAAATGGAATACTACTGCTCTATTGTCCAGAATGAGTGATTCAAAAACCCATTCAATGCTTAAACTGTTGCCTTTCAAAAGTCCATTCCAGGGTTTCAGTCTCTCATTGTCTGTGAGTGCATTGAATTGCTGTGTAAACAGAAGCAATTTCAATCGATTGTCCTGTGGTTTTTCTCAAGTAGGCTAATCTCTTAAGTAAATAAACAACTTCAAGTGCTTCTGAAGGGAATCCCCCTTTGATTGGCAGGTCTGACTCATAGCCACTGCTAGATCCTCCCACTTCATACACACAGACCTCTCGAGCTGCTTGCTTGTCATATTCTTCTTGGCCAATGCTTTCTGTGGCCATTTTAAAACCTTTTGTGATTGCCCAAACTCCAGGTAACAATTTTATTACTAAAAGCACTGTCTTAAGGTGTGTGAATATTTTCCACAGAGCTCTACGACTCCGGTGTTGTCCATGTTCTGTCCATCTCAGAGCAGTCTTTTGTGGTTCTCGGCACATTTTAAAACACTGTAGACCAGTCACATCACCCAATTCTTCGTCCACGATGTGGACCAATATTTTCAATCTTCAGGGATATAGGGGAAATTTTGCAATCCCTACACCTCATACTGGATTCATACTGTCTTTTTCCCATGCTCTGTTACCTATAAAACACAATTATTAGTCACAGTTAAATTCAGTCTTACAATCATTTCAAGCGACATTACAGTTTAACATCTAATCAACAAATCATGGACTTAAAAGATTCTCCAGGTCTCTTTTACTCGTATCCAGCTTGTGGATAATTCTTACTAAACATGATTTCTCCTTAGCCTTCAATGGTCCCAATGCAGGTTCCATGTAACTCTCCACTTCAACTTCAATTTCAATCCCTCTAACTCTATTCTGCTTGTTTCATTAATTAGATAGTTTCTCGATGGAGTATGTGTCAATGCTTTAAAAGTTGTCTTGCTCTCCTGAGACACATTAACCATTTCATGTCTTGCTGTTGTCAAGTAACTGAGCATGTCTGAGACCCGTTCTTCATTGCAGATTCAACATACATTTGCGGATGGTAATTTCTTCATACGTAACAAATCACATTTTCACACTCATGTCGGTATCTCCATATTATGCCACACGTGCCATCCGATACAAGCCTTTCTCGGGCTTTCAGGTGATCTTATCAAATGATTATCTGGAGGCCTTTATTCATCTTCCACCGCATGGTCCCGATGTCTTGGATAGCGGCCAGACTATCAAATTCAGTTTTCTTAAAAAGTTCATTATAGGCAGGGACCCAAATGTCTCCAAGAGAAAGCTATCAATTTACTATTCATAACTACACTTTCCTGACTTTCACTAGAATGAAAATTCCCATTAATACCAGATTCTCTCTCATTCATGAGCATCTGGTGTAAGGATTTCACAATAATTTTGAAATTTCCTACAGTTCTGAAGATTGATTTTTTGATTAAAGAATACCCGGGTAATATACCTTTAATAATCCAGGGATCAAAATGGCCATCAGACCTTGTGGCAGAAGACAAAAGACATTGAAAAGGCAGCTTGTGTGTGTCTGTGAAAAAGGGGTAATCAAAGATGGCTGCCCGACCTCATGTCAGGACACAGACTGTGGACATATGAAAAGGGAAGATCAAAGATGGCTGACTAAATTGCCAATCAAAGGCAGTTCAGGGAGTTCCCCTCCCTGCAGAGACAATCGACAGAAACTGCTACTATGTTTACACAAAGGATTAACCACTTGAGACTGCGGTTTCAGTTTGACCACAGGACAATGACTTTTGTTTACACTAACTTCCAAAGCTGTTTACTCAGCAATTATAGAAAGACATGCTTTTTTTCAAACCAAGACAGCTCCATTCAAACTCAGTACGATGAATGGGAATACATTCACAAACCCATCATGATAAATGGGTAATTCATCCAAACCCATCACAGACAATGGGGACAGTTTGGATCCCTTTTTTTCAGCCCAGATGCACCTGGATCTGGGCGGGAAGGTTTCATCCCCAAATGGGGTATAAGATAGCTTCTCAAGAAGCCATCTCTCTCTCTCTCTCTGCAGCCTCGCTCCATGCTCTGCCTACAGAAGAACAGCTCAGAAGCCTGCCTAAAGGAGTGGAATACCAGCAGTTTACTTTTAAATACTGGGGTATTCTTTACTTCGGGGCAGTGAAGATCATTGACCACAGGGGGCACGGGGCAGGCGTTCATTGGTGAGCATACAATTTTCTGGTCCATTACAAGGCAACTTAGAATAGGTATAGGGGTGGGAATTAAGGGGAATTTTGTTAGAACTGTAATTTTAGTCGATTTTCCCTCGTTGTGTCCGTTCTCTCCTCCCCTACTTAAGTAACAGTGTTGCACTAGCAGAGAAGTGCTGTAGTGAACACTGCGTTCTGTATTAAAAGTGTTGTACTTAAATAAAAGTGTTGCACTAAGCAGGGAAGTGCTGTAGTGAACATTAAGTGATTTGTAAGAAGTAAAGTGCTGTATTTAAGTAACAGTGTTGCACTAGCAGAGAAGTGCTGTAGTGAACACTGAGTTCTGTATTAAAAGTGCTGTATTTAAATAAAAGTGTTGCACGAAGCAGGGAAGTGCTGTAGTGAACATTAAGTGATTTGTAAGAAGTAAAGTGCTGTATTTAAGTAACAGTGCTGCACTAGCAGAGAAGTGCTGCAGTGAACACTGAGTTCTGTATTGAAAGTGCTGTATTTGAATAAAAGTGTTGCACTAAGCAGGGAAGCGCTGTAGTGAACATTAAGAGATCTGTAAGAAGTAAAGTGCTGTATTTGAGTAACAGTGTTGAGTTAAGCAGAAAGGTGCTTCAGTGGACACTAAGCAGCTGCATTAAAGTGCTGTATTTAAGTAAAAGCCACTAAGCAGAGGTGCTGTAGTGAGCAAAGTGTACTGTATTAAAGTTGTGTATTTAAGTAAAGCCACTAAGCAAAAGAGTGCTGCAGTAAACGATAAGTGAACTGTGTTAAGCAAAAGTGCTGTACCAGGCATAGGTGTGTTGTGTCGATTATTTTTAAGTTGTTTCTTTCTTTTGTTTCAATAAATATTGGTCTGTTTTGCACCCGAACCACGAGTCACGTTTTTCTGTTTACATTGCTACCGAATAAGTCCGGTGGTCAGAACCAGGAATAGGGGAATGCTTCGAAACTGCACGGGGGTCCCTGGAGCAGCTCAGAGGGTTCTGCCTGGCCAGAGGCAATAACCATAACCCTAACCCCGCTTGTTTAATTCCTACACTGGAGAAACTTTACTGTTCAATACAATATTAAAGATAGAAAACATAGATCAACGTTGTTTGGTGAAACAAATTTTAAAAACCAGCTGCCAGCAGAAAAGGTTAACTCCTTTGCAGATCTATAAGGCGGCGGAGCAAATATTCTTATTAACTAAACACGATACAGAACAGAAAATAAAACAAATAAAACACAGTAAGTTACATAATACTTCTCTTTGTTCTTTCTTCAGATGCGTTTTCAAATGACTGTAAAAGTATTGAATACAACTGGAGACAAATCAGTTTTCACATTTAAACAAAACAAATCAAAGTGCTTTGGAAAATTTCACCATAGCAACCGCGACTCTAAGGTTAAATCTTAGACTGAAACTTAATCTTTTGTTAAACAAACCTTTTGTTTTTCTCAGTTTTTACACACCAGCTTAACTTAAATTGTAGTTCAAAGTTTTTTTTCCAATTCCTGGGGCACAATCTTATTCGCACATTCTTAAAATTTCCAAAATCCAAGACGAGACAAAAGTTTTAAACGCTTTTAACACAGAGAAGTGGGTGGAGCTAAAACACACATAACAATCTTTCTTTTAAAGACAGACTTTCAGACAAAAGGAATACTGTAACTTCTTAAACATTCATAGTCAGGAAAACTTTCACACTTTAACACACACTTTCACACAAACTGAAATGCCAGCACTTTTTAAGGTTCCTTTCACTCAACGAATCTTGTGTTTTATTTGTCTTGGCACAGATGTTAATAACTTCCATGTCGGTAAAACTTTAGGGCCTAGAAATTGGGTTTTGGCTTAGCCAGGGCTTTAGCGCCCGAAATTAGTGCCGGCGCTAAGTCCCCTGCGCGCGCCAAAAATTCAGTGGCGCCGCGCCCAAACGGCTGCCGGCGCTACTGAAGGGTCTTAGCGCCTGGAAAAGGGCGCTAACTGCCGTTTCGCGCCGCAATTCCGGCGCTGCAGCACCCGATGCGGTGCGGCAGGCTGGGGAAGTGCAGGCCTCCTCCTTCCGTTAAGGAGGAGCTGCCTGCACCCGGCCGCGGCCCGCGCAAATCTCCTCAAAAATGAGCCCGGCACCTCGGACAAGTGCCGGGCTTGCATCTGTTCCGGGGGGGGCGGGGAGAAGTCCGGGGAGGGAGCTGCGGGCAGGCGGCCGGCGGGAAAGCGGCCGGCCGCCGCGCCTCCTTAAAGCACCGGCGCAGACTCCGGCAGCACTCATTTGCCGGAGTCTTAGTTGCGGCTGCCACTGGCGAGGCGGCCGCAACTGAATTTCGGCTTGGGGCCGGGTTACAACGGCAACCGGGACGCTGCGCACACCGATGACGTCATCGGTGCCGGCGCAGCGCTACCGGTCTACCGCCGCGGAAGGGCCCCAGGCAATTTAGGAACCGGCGCCAATTGCAGCGCTAGGCCCTCTAGCGCCGCAAAATCGGTGCTAAGGGCACTGAATTTCTAGGCCTAGGTTTCTCTCTTCTTTTTTCCTTTTTTTAAATCGGCGTCTCAGCAACTTAGGGGTTACTTGAGTTCTAGTTAGAACACTAACTGGTCTCTCAATGTATGCGGAACCGTCCAGCAGGGGTTTTTCCATATCACTGCTGACATAGGCTACGGGGGCTGCCGCTGGTTGTTGTTGTCCTGCTTGAGCCTGGTCACCGACCACAGCTGGTGCTGGTGGCACCTCAGGAATCACTTGTGTGTGGGTCAGAACATTAACCGGTGCTGTACCAGGTGCAGGCTCGTCCACTGAAGTTTTTATACTAGTGTTAGGAGCACAGGCTGGGGGCCTCTTGACCAAGTCACTGGTGGCACATGAAATGGGGGCCTCTTGGGAAGGGGATATTAAGGGAGAATATAGCTCTCTGCTTAACCCCTCGCATTGTTTATCATAACTCGTGGGGGGTCGATTCCTGTGACTGCTGCTATAAAGCCTGTTGTTTACCCAGCTGGTTTTCTAACTGTTGTATAGTATTATGGCATTGCCTGTGGTCTAACTCCCTTTGGGGCCTCTGAAGAGCCTCCCTTAGGGCTCCTCGTGAATCATATCATTGTCTGGTAAGACCGTCATTTTCTTTTGTTAAGGAGCTACCTGACACCTAGCCTCCTCAAGGTTCTGCATTGCAGCGTTGGCGTGAACTGCATTAATACTCTGTTGCTGTATTATTGCTGCCAAAGCACCGACCTGGCCCTGAAGAACCTCAACTTGGTTCTGAAGAGCTTCATTCTTACTTTTTAACTCTAGAGCCTCTTTTTCCTAGTTGACTTCTCGCCCGTTAACATTAGATTCTCCTGTATAAGCCGTAGCTTTTCTTTTTCTAATTTATCCTGATTATCTTCCATCTCTAGGAAGGTCTCTCTATCTTGCTCTACACAATACACTGCCGCATAAGCCAGAGCTCGTCTTTCAATGAACGCAACAACATCCTCAAAGAATACTCACTCGCCCTTTGCTAGACATTCTACTACTAGCGTATGTCACTGTGTATCCTCGCACTTCTTCATTCACTTCGCTTTAAAGTCCACAAAAAATTCTCACTCGACATTCTGCTGTACGTTAAAGACTCATTACCTGTTAGATAACCTAACTTTCCATGAGGACCTTCATTGATCAGACGAAAATCCAAGTAAAAATTCAAGTGCCTGCCTTATGCACAATGGACCTGGTTTCAGTTAATAGTCACTAGCCCCACATTGGGTGCCAATTTGTAGCTTTCAAAAGCTCTTTAGAATAATTTGCCCGTGACTACACAAACCACTCTGGGTACAGGTACATTGTGTATCAGTAAAACAGGTTTATTAAACATTAAATATCCAGTACAGAGAAAGTAATACTGAACAAGACAATAGTCACAATCTGTTCGTTGAACCCCGGCGTTCCTTCCGAGTGACTGTGGCGCGGTCTCTTTATTCTCTTGCTGTGTTCTGTTGACTGAAGCTTCTCATCCTCTGGTTTCTCGCTGCTCGTTACTTTCAGTGTTCAATATCTGTATCTTTATACCCTTTCTCTCCCTTTTGCCTACGTGGCAGTAATTAGCTCTCTGACACCTGGTAAATCCTCTCCTTTCCTTGTCAGTCAGCTTATGACCTTGTTAATCCACCAGGTCTCTTTCTGTGCATAACAAGATACCCTTATCTAAGAGTTTCACTTCACAAAACATTCTTGAGGTGTTTTCTAAGCAGTTTGTCTAGCCTACAGTTTCTCAACTGAAGGATGTCTCTAATTCTATCTTTTCTCCGCTAGTCCTTATCTCTTTTCCATAACATTACTGATCACCAGTCCGTGACTTTCTCCGTGTTGATCTAGCCCAACACTCCATTACTTCAGTAATGTCAAACAGATGTTTTTAGTCAGTTTGGCATAATTTTCCCAGCATGCTTTGGTCTCAGCCATTCACCATTTTATACAGGCTTTTTAGGTTTTTACCAAACAAGTTCACATATTATAGTTATATAAAAATGGTTAAAGAATCTTAATAATGTGTACTAAATCCTACAGGTACACATCTATCCTACACTGGTCCAGTTAAGTTTCTGGTCAATGGTGACCCTCCAGGATGTTGATAGTGGGGGATTCGGCAGTGGTATTGCCGTCGAATGTTAAGGGGAGATGTTTAGACTCTCACTTGTTGGAGATAGTCATTGCCTGGCACTTCTGTGGCGTGAATGTTACCTGCCACTTATCAGCCCAAGTCTGAACGTCGTCCAGGTCTTGTTGCATGTGGGCATGGACTGCTTCATTATCTGAGGGGTTGCGAATGGCGCTGAACACTGTGCAGTCATCAGCGAACATCCCCATTTCTGACCTTATGTTGGAGGGAAGGTAATTAATGAAGCAGCTGAAGATGTTGGGCCTAGGACAGTGCCCTGAGGAACTCCTGCAGCGATGTCCTGGGGCTGCGATGATTGACCTCCTTTGTGCTAGGTATGACTCCAGCTAGTGGAGCGTTCCCCGCCACCCCCCCGAGTCCCATTGACTTCAGTTTTACTTGGGCTCCTTGATGCCAGACTCGGTCAAATGCTGCCTTGATGTCAAGGGCAGTCACTCTCACCTCACCTCTGGTATTCAGCTCCTTTGTCCATGTTTGCACCAAGGCTGTAATGAGGTTGGGAGCCTAGTGGTCTTGGCGGAATCCAAACCTGGCATCAGTGAGCAGGTTATTGGTGAGTAAGTGCCATTTGATAGCACTGTCGATGACACCTTCCATCACTTTGCTGATGATTGAGAGTAGATTGATGGGGCACTAGTTGGCCGGGTTGGATTTGTCCTGCTTTTTGTGGACAGGACATACCTGGGCAGTTTTCCACATTGTCGGATAGATGCCAGTGTTGTAGCTGTACTGGAACAGCTTGGCTAGAGGCATGGCTAGTTCTGGAGCACAAGTCTTCAGCACGATAGCCGGGATGTTATCGGGGACCACAGCCTTTGCTGTATTCAGTGCGCTCAGCTGTTTCTTGATATCACGTGGAGTGAAACAAATTGGTTGAAGACTGGTTTCTCTGATGGTGGGCACCGCAGGAGGAGGCCGATATGCATCATCCACTCGGCACTTCTGGCTGAAGATGGTTGCAAATGCTTCCGCCTTGTCTTTTGCACTCACGTGTTGGGCCCCACCATCATTGAGGATGGGGATATTCATGGAGCCTCCTCCTCCCGGTAGATGTTTAATTGTCCACCACCATTCATGACTGGATGTGACAGGACTGCAGAGCTTTGACCTGATCCGTCTAGAGCATGCTGCTTCTGCTTTTTAGTCCTGTGTTGCAGCTTCCCCAGGTTCGCACCTCATTTTTAGGTATGCCTGGTGCTGCTCCTGGCATGCTCTTCTACATTCCTCATTGAACCAGGGTTGGTCCCCTGGATTGATGACATTGTTAGAGTGAGGGAGCTGCCAGGCCATGAGGTTACAGATACAATTCTGCTGCTGCTGATGGCCCACAGCGCCTTATGAGATGCCCAGTTTTAAGTTGCTAAATCTGTTCTGAATCTGTGTGTGGAAAAAGAGTGAGAGAGTGTGTGTGTGTGTGTGTGTGTGTGTGTGTGCTGTGTGTGTGTGAGAGTGTGTGGGTGTGTTTGTGTGAGAGTGTGTGTGTGTGAGAGTGAGAGAGAGTGTATGTGTGAGTGTGTGTTTGAGTGAGAGTGTGTGTGAGTGTGAGAGTGAGTGTGTGTGTGAGAGTGTGAGAGTGTGTGTGTGAGAGAGTGTGTGTTTGTGAGAGTGTGTGAGAGTGTGTGTGTGAGAGAGTGTGTGTGTGAGAGTGTGTGGGTGTGTGTGTGTGTGGTAAACCACTGTATTGTATATTGCCACCTCTGGGTGGCGCTGTGTATGGAGGCATGCCTCAGCTGACTCCACCCACCACTGTGTGGGTTTCGTTCAGACTTGTTCAGTCACTCACGAAGAAGCATGGTCTCTTCTTAGCTAATAAAAGCCTTATTCATCTCTTCTTTCGACTCTTCATCTCTTCTTCGACTCATCACCTTTTATGAAGTAATTGATAAGCGTATCAATTTTATTAGCTAAAAGTTAAATGGCGACACCTGAGGAGCAACAACAGCAACGGATACAGCAGACATTGCTGAGAGCCCTCAGACCACCACGCCTGGACCTCGACCCTCAAGATGTGGGTGCATCAGCCAAGTTCGAACACTGGCTGAGCTGCTTTGAATCCTTCCTCGCAATCTCACAGGTTACAGAGGAGGATCACAAACTGAAAATTTTGACCGCCCAGGTGAGCCATCAAGTATATATGCTAATCCGGGACTCTAATACGTACGTGGCGGCCCTCGAGCTACTAAAAGGGCAATATACGCGCCCAGTGAACACAATTTACGCCCGACACCTCTTGGGATCCCGCAGGCAGCAACCGGGAGAATCGGTAGGGGCATTTGCACGGGCGCTACTGGCACTCTGCAGAGACTGCGATTGTAAAGCGGTAACGGCTGTGGAGCACGCGCAGGGACTCGCCTGTGATGCCTTCGTCAGGGGCCTCCAGTCAGACCACACCCGGCAGAGACTGCTAGAAAGCAAGGAACCCGACCTGAAGACGGCCATTGCCCTTGCGCTCTCGTTAGAGGAGGCCCACCGAAACCTCGAGGCATACCCCCGTAACGGCGCCGAGACATGGCAATCGAAACCGTGGGACACGGGACCGCCGCCCCCGGCACCAACCGCTGCAGCGACCCAACCGAGACAGCAGCCTCCGGTAAGAACTGCTTCGATGCCCAGTAACCAGGCCCAAAAATGCTATTTCTGTGGCCAGTTAAAACATCCCAGAGCGCACTGCCCAGCTAAGACAGCTACCTGCTCGGGCTGCGGGAAGAAAGGCCATTACGCTAACGCCTGCAAGGGGAAGCCAGCCAGCAGCGCAGCGTGCGGGCCGTGGGAGCAGCCATCTTATCCGCCATTTTGTGTACCCCCGGCCGCATGGCATCCGCCGCCATCGTATCCAACGCACTCAACCGCCATTTCGTCACCGGAACCGACCACCGTCTCGGCGGATGACTATAGTGACTCACTAAGCCACATACTGGCCTCCGTGACGCTGGATCAAGGCCACCCTCACCATCTATCCAGCTCCATGATGGATATCGCGGTAAACGGCCGCGCCACCAGTTGCCTGATCGACAGCGGGAGCACAGAGAGTTTCGTCCACCCCGACACGGTACGTAGCCACTCCCTCACGATTCTGCCAACGCACCATCGCATTTCTATGGCGTCCAAGTCCCAGTCAATGGACATCAGCGGCTACTGTGTGGTGACCCTGTCAGTAGGGGGCACTGAATATCAAAAATTTAAACTGCTAGTCCTGCCCCGTCTTTGCGCTGCCGTCCTGCTAGGGTTGGATTTTCAGTGCCACCTTAAGAGTGTCACACTAGCATACGGTGGACCCCTCCCCCCACTCACAGTCTGCAACCAACAACTTTTAAATCGCCCGCTGCAAACCACCTGCAGCCTTTCCACATTAAAAGTCCCCCCCCCTCCCCTGTTCGCTAACCTCACCCGCGACTGTAAACCCATCGCTACCAAAAGCAGGCGGTACAGTGCCGGGGACAGAGCTTTTATCAGCTCTGAGGTGGAGCGGCTCTTGAAGGAGGGCATTATCGAAGGTAGCACTAGCCCCTGGCGAGCCCAGGTTGTAGTCGTTAAAACCACTGCAAAACGCCGCATGGTAATCGACTACAGCCAAACCATAAACCGGTACACCCAGCTGGACGCGTACCCCCTCCCTCGCATATCTGATATGGTCAATCAGATTGCGCAATACAAAGTATTCTCCACCATCGACCTTAAGTCAGCGTACCACCAGCTGCCCATCCGCCATGAGGACCGCCAGTATACTGCCTTCGAGGCAAACGGCCGCCTCTACCACTTCCTTAGGGTCCCCTTCGGCGTCACCAACGGGGTTTCGGTCTTCCAAAGGGAGATGGACCGAATGGTTGACCAGAACGCGCTGCGGGCAACCTTCCCCTATTTGGATAACGTCACCATCTGCGGCCACGACCAGCAGGACCACGACGTTAATCTAGCAAATTTCCTCCGTACGGCCCAACGGCTGAACCTAACGTACAATAAGGAAAAATGTATGTTTCACACCAAGCGCCTGGCCATCCTCGGCTGCGTGGTGGAGAACGGAGTCATCGGGCCCGACCCCGACAGAATGCGCCCCCTAATGGAGCTACCCCTTCCCCACTGCCAAAAAGCACTGAAGAGATGCCTGGGGTTTTTCTCCTACTACGCCCAGTGGGTGCCCCTCTATGCAGACAAAGCCAGGCCCCTCATCAAAGCCACCTCCTTCCCCCTGACACCAGAGGCGTGTGCAGCCTTCACTCTTATCAAGAACGATATCGCGAAGGCCGCAATGCACGCGGTGGATGAGTCCATCCCCTTCCAAGTGGAGAGCGATGCCTCCGACTTCGCCCTAGCCGCGACCCTTAACCAGGCGGGCAGACCCGTGGCCTTTTTCTCAAGGACCCTCCAGGGCCCCGAGACGAGACACTCCTCCGTCGAAAAGGAGGCCCAGGCTATTGTAGAAGCGGTGCGCCACTGGAGGCATTACCTGGCCGGGAAACGATTTACCCTGCTCACTGACCAGCGTTCAGTAGCTTTTATGTTTAATAATAAGCAGAGGGGTAAAATCAAGAACGACAAGATCTTGAGGTGGAGAATCGAACTCTCCACCTACAATTATGATATCTTGTATCGGCCAGGGAAACTCAATGAGCCCCCAGATGCCCTATCACGTGGTACATGCGCCAACGCGCAGAGTGATAGGCTGCAGTCCCTCCACAATGACCTCTGCCACCCGGGGGTCACCAGGTTTTTCCATTTTATCAAATCCCGTAACCTGCCCTACTCCATCGAGGAGGTCAGGACCATGACCAAGAGCTGCCAAATCTGCGCCGAGTGCAAACCGCACTTCTATAGGCCGGACAGAGCAAGCCTGATCAAGGCCACCCGCCCCTTCGAACGCCTGAGCGTCGATTTTAAAGGGCCCCTCCCCTCCGCTGACCGCAATGTGTACTTCCTCAACATAGTTGATGAGTACTCCCGTTTCCCCTTTGCCATCCCTTGCCCAGACATGACCAGTACCACGGTCATCAAGTGTCTGAATGACATCTTCGCTCTGTTCGGGTTCCCCAGCTATATACATAGCGACAGGGGCTCATCGTTCATGAGCGACGAACTTCGGCAGTACCTGCTAACAAGAGGTATCGCCACGAGCAGAACCACCAGTTACAACCCCCGGGGGAACGGCCAGGTGGAAAGGGAGAAGGCGACGGTTTGGAAGGCAGTCCTCTTAGCACTAAAATCTAAGGGCCTTCCGACCTCCCGCTGGCAGGAGGTCCTCCCTGCAGCGCTTCACTCCATTCGGTCACTGCTTTGTACTGCCACTAATGCGACCCCTCATGAGAAAATGTTCGTTTTCCCCCGGAAGTCTACATCGGGAACCTCGCTACCGGCATGGTTGACTTCTCCTGGGCCCGTCCTACTGCGGAGGCACGTGAGGACGCATAAAACGGACCCCCTGGTCGAGCGGGTGCACCTCCTACACGCCAACCCCCAGTATGCCTGGGTGACATACCCAGACGGGCGGGAGGACACGGTCTCCATACGAGATCTCGCACCCTCGGGTACCCCTGATTTACCACCGTTATCCCCCTTACCACCGTTATCCCCCTTACCACTGTTATCCCCCACCACCCCTCCCAACCCAACCCCTGCAGACGGCATGCCAAAGCCCCAGGAATCTTCGCCAACCACCCAGACACCAGACCCGACGTCGGATGCTGCAACACCACCGCCGCCACCACGACGATCAGGACGTCAGACAAGGCCTCCTGATAGACTTAACTTGTAGTACCCTTCACCCCGCCGGACTTCACATTAAACAAGGGGTGAATGTGGTAAACCACTGTATTGTATATTGCCACCTCTGGGTGGCGCTGTGTATGGAGGCATGCCTCAGCTGACTCCACCCACCACTGTGTGGGTTTCGTTCAGACTTGTTCAGTCACTCACGAAGAAGCATGGTCTCTTCTTAGCTAATAAAAGCCTTATTCATCTCTTCTTTCGACTCTTCATCTCTTCTTCGACTCATCACCTTTTATGAAGTAATTGATAAGCGTATCAGTGTGTGAGAGTGTGTGTGTTTG
Organism: Somniosus microcephalus; assembly: GCF_052327205.1. Lineage (NCBI taxonomy): Eukaryota > Metazoa > Chordata > Chondrichthyes > Squaliformes > Somniosidae > Somniosus > Somniosus microcephalus. The sequence goes on along the minus strand of NC_140997.1, from coordinate 80,092,256 downwards.
AGAGTGACAGAGAGTGTATGTGTGAGTGTGTGTTTGAGTGAGAGTGTGTGTGAGTGTGAGAGTGAGTGTGTGTGTGAGAGTGTGAGAGTGTGTGTGTGAGAGAGTGTGTGTTTGTGAGAGTGTGTGAGAGTGTGTGTGTGAGAGGGTGTGTGTGTGAGCATGTGTGGGTGTGTGTGTGTGAGTGTGTGTGTGTGAGAGTGAGAGAGAGTGTATGTGTGAGTGTGTGTTTGAGTGAGAGTGTGTGTGAGTGTGAGAGTGAGTGTGTGTGTGAGAGTGTGAGAGTGTGTGTGTGAGAGAGTGGGTGTGTGAGAGTGTTTGTGTGTGAGAGTGTTTGTGTGTGAGAGAGTGTGTGTGTGAGAGAGTGTGTGTGTGTGCGAGTGTGTGTGTGAGAGTGTGTGTGTGAGTGTGTGAGTGTGAGAGTGTGTGTGTGAGAGTGTGTGTGTGTGAGTGTGTGTGTGTGTGTGTGTGAGAGAGTGTGTGTGAGAGAGTCTGTGTGTGAGAGAGTGTGTGTTTGTGAAAGAGTGTGTGCATGTGTGTGTGTGAGAGTGTGTGTGTGAGAGAGTGTGTGTGTCAGAGTGTGTGTGTGTGTGAGAGTGTTTGTGTGTGAGAGAGTCTGTGTGAGAGAGTGTGTGTGTGTGTGAGAGTGTGTGTGAGGGTGTGTGTGTGTGAGAGTGTGTGTGACTGTGTGTGTGACTGTGTGTGTGAGAGTGTGTGTGAGGGTGTGTGTGTGTGAGAGTGTGTGTGAGAGTGTGTGTGACTGTGTGTGTGACTGTGTGTGTGAGAGTGTGTGTGTGAGTGTGTGAGAGAGAGAGAGTGTGTGAGAGAGTGTGTGAGAGAGTGTGTGAGAGTGTGTGTGAGTGTGTGTGTGTGAGAGTGTGTGTGTGAGAGTGTGCGTGTGAAAGTGTGTGTGTGAGAGTGTGTGTGTGAGGGTGTGTGTGAGTGTGTGAGTGCATGAGAGTGTGTGTGTGTGTGTGTGAGAATGCTTTAATGACAGCGTGTGAGTGTGTGAGAGTGTGAGTGTGAGAGAGTGAGTGTGAGAGTGCGTGTGTGAGTGTGTGAGAGATTGTGTGTGTGAGTGTGTGTGAGAGTGTCTGTGTGAGAGAGTGTGTGTGTGTGTGAGAGAGTGTGAGAATGTGAGAGAGTGTGTATGTGAGAGAGTGTGTGTGCGTGAATGTGTGTGTGAGAGTGTGTGTGAGTGTGTGTATGTGTGAGAGTGTGTGTATGTGTGAGAGTGTGTGTTTGTGTGTGAAAGTGTGTGTGTGTGTCAGAGAGTGTGTGTGTGTGAGAGAGAGTGAGTGTGAGAGTGAGTGTGTGTGTGAGAGAGTGTGTGACAGAATATGAGTGTGTGGAAGTGTGTGAGTGCATGTGAGAGTGTGTGTGTGTGAGAGTGTGTGTATGTGTCAGAGAGTGTGTGTGTGAGAGAGAGTGAGTGTGTGTGTGAGAGAGAGTGTGTGACAGAATGTGAGTGTGTGAAAGTGTGTGAGAGTGCGTGTGAGAGTGTGTGTGTGTGAGAGTGTGTGTATGTGTAAGAGTGTGTGTGAGAGAGTGTGTGTGAGAGTGTGAGTGAGAAAGTGTGTGTGTGTGTGAGTATGAGAGAGTGTGTGTGAGAGAGTGTGTGTGTGAGAGTGTGTCTATGTGAGAGAGTGTGTCAGTGTGGGTGTGAGAGAATGTCTGAGTGTGCGAGTGTGTGTGTGTGTGAGAGTGAGTGTGTGTGTGAGAGTGTGTGTGTGAGAGAGTGCGAGTGTGTGAGAATGTGTGTGTGAGTGTGTGTGTGTGTGAGAGTGTGTGAGAGAAAGTTTGTGTGAGAGAGTGTGTGAGAGACTGTGTGTGCGAGAGTGTGCGTGTGAGAGAGTGTGTGTGTGTGTGTGTGTGAGAGAGAGTGTGTGAGAGCATTGCAACCTCTGCAGGCTTCCATACGAACCACACAGGATGGCAGAGGAGCCTGCAGCAGCTGTGGCCAGTGCCAGACCCTGAGCTGCCAGCAAATTCAACGAGGCATCACTGCAGGCATTATTGGATGGGGTGAGGGCCCACAGGGAGGTCCTCTTCCCTAGGTCAGGGAGGAAGAGGCCTCCCACTGAGACCAAGGCTGCATGGATGCAGGTGACAGCAGGTGTCAACTCGCTGCGAGTCACCAGAAGAACGTGGATACAGTGTCGGAAGCGATTCCATGACTTTCACCGTACAGAGAAAGTAAGTATGAAGTTTCCATCACCCTCAAACTGATCCCCATTGCCTTTCCCCACCAGCACTCAGCTTTAGCACTCTCTTCCTCCACATCCCACTTCACAGTCACATCCATGCATCCTTACCCATTCCCTCTCTCTCTATGCTCACATTCACATAACTATTCCACCATGCAGCCCTCACACTCCCTCTCACTCTGATGCTTTGAGCACAACTGACAACACACAGGGAGGGCCCTTGGTCTTGCAGCCTCACTCCATCTTTGTCTCCCTCTAAGTATCTATGCTATGCAATCTCTACACTCACTCCTTCATTCTCACTCAAACTCCACTTGTCTCCCTCATTGCAGGAAAAGAGAGCTCACAACAACAGAGAGCGAGCCAGGACAGGAGGAGGGCTACCCTCAGTAGCCCACCTGACCCCCTGGGAGGAAGGAGTGCTGGAAATTGTCGGGGCTGATGTGGCTACGGAAGCTGGGGAAGGAGAAACAGGGGCAGTCCCGCAAGCTGGTGACAGAATAGTTTTCCAGCTCTCTCATTGACATAGCATGAGTTGCTGTTATGATTCTGAAGCTACATCATTTGGGCTTATCTGCAAAATCCAAAGTGCATGTAACCTTGGCAGCACATCTCTAGCTCTTTCCTTTACTTCCCCACAGGACCATCCAAAGCCCCCGTCCACACTGTGGAGGAGGAAGAGGCTAAGCAGCCAGACGCCTTAGAGAAAGCTGCAACCTCTGAGGACGCAGTGTCAGCAGAGTTCAGCGCACCCAGCACCAGCGCAGACACTCACACCTCGGGGGGACCTTCGGGACATAGAGTAGAGTTGTCACCTGGTGTATCACAGCTCACAAGTGAGCCTCAGCAGATTCTGGAGAAAGGGACAGCAGTGGAGAGTCCTCGTCAGAGGGCGCAGGACTCTGCCATCTCAGCTCAGCTGTGCTGCATCTCGACCCTCTGCTTCTGGGTCCAGCCGCAAGAGAAGAGGTGATGGATCTCCATGCACAGATGCAGGAGTCTCTGGCAGGTTTTGTCTCCAGGGTCGCTGCGAGTGTGGAGCAAATGGAGGAGTCCATAGCGACCATGAGCAGAGCCTTTGTCGAGTCATTGGCGCATGAACGCATCACCATGGAAAGGTTGGCAACCTCCATGGAGGAGATAACTCGCCAGGGTACGGAAAACATGGTGAGTGCTCATAAGAGAATGACATCTCTTGAGCAGCGTTGGCCATCTGTTGAACAGAGAAACCAGATTTTCATGGAAGTCCTTCTGAGTAGGACTGCCGGTTCAGATACGGGTCCCCATGGCCCCCTAAAGCGCAGCAAGGTGCTCTCAAGCCACTTCCAAGCACTGGCCCCTTCTGACCTGTGCAGCTTCAGGTGAGTGAGCAGCAGCCTGGTGCTCCTGGTGCTCATCCTGCTGTTCCTGGTTCTGCTGCTGCCGCCTCTGCTGTTGGAGATCCTCTAATGCCAGGAAGGGAATGTCCCAAAAAGTCTCCCATGCTTCTGGCAGATGCCTCCGTTGAGGGGACACTGAGTTAGGGTGGTGAGAGGGGCTTCCCAGGAGATCGCATTGGAGAAGTGTGTGAGGCTCCAACCTTCCACAGCTGTGCCTAAGCCTTGAAGAAGTAGCCCCAAGCCTGCAGCAACAAGGTCCTTCAACATACAAATGCTGTCCCTTTAAATCGCAGCTTCTCCGATTGACCTGCAGCTGACAGCAAGCATGCCGGCAAGCTTCACACCAGGTCACATCAGCAGGGTTCCCCGCAGGCGTGTTTGATGTGGGGAAAGCCCCAAAGTCGCAACGGCCCCGGAAAATCTACTTCAACAAGGTAATTATTGGTCATTAGTGTGCCGACGACCAGTCCCGCCAGCGGCGGCTGGGACGGGTCGGAGAGAAACGGCGGTCCGAAAATTGGACAGGGCGGGTAATCAGGCGGGGGGGGGGGGGGTCCCGACCCGCTTTTTCAGCGATTTTCGGCCCCCGGCCGCCTGGAAAGCCGCCCGACAGCTGCCAAAAAATTGACCCCTGTGTGTGTGTGAGTGTGTGAGTGTGTGAGAGAGAGTGTGTGAGTGTGTGTGTAAGTGTGTGTGTGTGAGTGTGTGAGAAAGTGTGTGTGTGAGTGTAAGAGAGTGTGTGTGAGAGTGTGTATGAGTGTGAGAGAGTGTGTGAGAATGTGTGAGTTTGTGAGAGAGTGTGTGGTGAGTGTGTGTGTGAGTGTGTGAAGTGTGTGTGAGGGTGTATGAGAGAGAGTTTGTGTGCGTGTGTGAGAGTTTCTGAGTGTGTGTGTGTGAGTGTGCATGAGTGTGTGAGAGAGTGTGTGAGAGAGTGTGTGAGTGTGAGAGAGTGTGAGTGTGTGAGTGTGTGAGTGTGTGTGAGTGTGTGAGAATGTGTGTGAGAGTGTGAAAGTGTGTGTGAGTGTGTGAGTGTGTGAGAGAGAGTGTGTGTGAGTGTATGAGAGAGTGTGTGAGAGTGTGTGTGTGTGAGTGTGTGAGTGCATGTGAGTGTGTGAGAGGGTGTGTGAGAGAGTGTGTGTGTGTGTGAGAGAGTGTGTGTGTGAGTGTGTGTGTGTGTGTGTGTGTGAGAGAGTGTGTGAGAGAGTGTGAGAGAGTGTGTGAGAGAGTGTGTGAGAGTGTGTGTGTGTGAGAGTGTGTGTGTGAGACAGTGTGTGTGTGAGTGTGAGTGTGTGAGAGAGTGTGTGAGAGTGTGCGTGTGTGAGTGTGAGAGAGTTTTGAGAGTTTGTTTATGTGAGTGTGAGAGTGTGTGTGAGAGAGTGTGAGAGTGTGTGCAAGAGTGTGAGTGTGAGAGAGTGTGTGTGTGAGTGAGAGTGTGTCTGTATGTGTGTGAGAGTGTGTGTGAGTGTCAGTGAGAAAGTGTGTGTGAGAGTGTGTGTGAGAGTGTGTGTGAGTGTGTAAGTGAGAAAGAGTGTGTGTGTGAGATAGTGTTTGTGTGAGTGTGTGTGAGAGTGTATGTGTGAGAGTGTGTGAGAGTGTGTGTGTATGGGTGAGAGAGGGTGTGTGTGAGAGTGTGTGAGAGTGTGAGAGAGTTTGTGAGAGAGTGTGTGAGAGAGTGTGTGCGTGAGTGTGAGAGAATGTGTGCGAGTGTGAGGGAGTGTGTGTGAGAGTGAGTGTGTGAGAGAGTGTGTGCATGAGTGTGAGAGAGTGTGTGAGAGTGTGTGAGAGTGTGTGTGAGAGTGTGAGTGTGTGAAAGAGTGTGTGTGAGTGTGTGTGTGAGTTTGTGAAGTGTGTCTGAGAGTGTGTGTGAGAGAGTGTGTGTGTATGTGTGAGAGTGTGTGAGTGTGTGAGAGAGTGTGAGAGTGTTTGTGTGTGAGAATGTGAGAGAGTATGTGTGTGTGAGAGAGTGTGTGTGAGTGTATGAGAGAGTGTGTGAGAGTGTATGTGTGTGAGTGTGTGAGTGTGTGAGAGAGTGTGTGAGTGTGTGTGTGAGTGTGTGTGTGTGAGTGTGTGTGTGTAAAAGGGTGTGTGTGAGTGTGTGTGAGAGAGTGTGTGTGAGTGTAAGAGAGTGTGTGTGAGTGTGTGATAGAGTGTGTGTGAGTGTAAGAGTGTGTGTGTGTGAGAGTGTGTGAGAGAGTGTGTGAGAGTGTGTGAGAGTTTGAGAGTTTGTGTTTGTGAGTCGGAGAGTGTGTGTGAGAGAGTGTGTGTGTTTGTGAGAGCGTGTGTTTTTGTGTGCGAGTTTGTGTGTATGTGTGAGAAAGTGTGAGAGAGAGTGTGTGTGAGAGTGTGAGTGAGAAAGTGTGTGTGTGTGTGTGAGAGTGTGTGTGTGCATGTGAGAGAGTGTGTGTGAGATAGTGTTTGTGAGAGAGTGTGTGTGAGATAGTGTTTGTGAGAGAGTGTGAGTGAGAGAGGGTGTGTGTGTGTGTGAGGGTGTGTGAGTGTGTGTGTGTGAGTGTACATGAGTGTGTGAGAGAGTATGTGTGAGAGTGTGTGTGAGTCTGAGAGAGTGTGAGAGTGTGTGTGTGAGAGTGTGTGAGAGAGTGTGTGAGAGAGTGTGTGTGAGTGTGTGAGAGAGTGTGTGAGAGTGTGAAAGTGCATGTGTGAGTGTGAGAGAGAGTGTGTGTGAGTGTATGAGAGAGTGTGTGAGAGTGTGTGTGTGAGTGTGTGTGAGTGTGTGTGAGAGTGTGTGAATGTGTGAGTGTGTGTGTGAATGTGTGTGTGTGAGAGAGAGTGTGTGTGTGTGAGTGTGTGTGAGTGTGTGAGTGTGTGTGTGAATATGTGAGTGTGTGAGAGAGAGTGTGTGAGTGTGTGTGTGTGAGTGTGTGTGTGAGAAAGAGTGTGTGTGTGAGTGTGTGTGTGTGAGAGCGTGTGTGTGTGAGTGTGTATGTATGAGAGAGTGTGTGTGTGAGTGTAAGAGAGTGTGTGGGTGGGTGTGAGTGTGTGAGTGTGTGAGAGAGTGTGTGGTGAGTGTGTGTGTGAGTGTGTGAGAGTGTGAGAGAGTATGTGTGAGAGAGTATGTGTGAGAGTGTGTGAGAGTGTGTGTGAGAGTGTGTGAGTTTCTGAGAGAGTGTGTGGTGAGTGTGTGTGTGAGTATATGAAGTGTGTGTGAGAGTGTGTGAGAGAGCTTGTGTGCATGTGTGAGTGTGTCTGTGTGAGTTTGCATGAGTGTATGAGAGAGTATGTGTGAGAGAGTGTGTGAGTGTGTGTGAGTGTGAGAGTGCGTGTGAGAGT